>NC_139952.1:6090111-6585111 GCF_963454915.1 Gymnoscopelus microlampas
AAACTCTGAGACATTATGTAGCCTGTCGGAGATTGATGAAATATATAGCGGAAATCCAGGCAGAATACTGAGTGGGCAGGGTCTAACATTCAGAACCTCAGAGCCGCCGCGTTTGGACTTTGGAGCCAATATAAAGCACTTTTGTTCTCGCCAAACGTTCTTCGGTTCGGAGTACGCTGCAGCCTTTTGAGATGGTGCACAGTAAAACTCAGTGTGTTCATTTAACTCTGAAAGTGTAAAAAATGACGCAACATATGCATTGGAAACAGGAACTGTCTGAAAGAGCGAGGGAGTCTCATTAAAGAAGGGTGTACAGGAGCACCATCATCACCTCCAGACCAACATGCGGTGGCCCTGGTATCGTACAGCACCACGGCTCTGAGGATTCAAAGCAGAGGATGCTGCTCATCATTACTGGGATACAAGGTTAAGTGTTGCTGTGCTGCCAGGTGTCCTTGAACCCTGTAAGGAAACCCTGTAAGGAAACCCAGTAAGGAAGGAGGAAGGATATGTTTTTTAATGCAGCTAACACAATGTAAGATAATGAACGAGGGACCTCTGCGCTCAGGTCTCTCAGCCAATCAAGCTAAGCGTTGATCAAATATTAAATGTAGCCTGCAGGGCGAGCAAGAGGAGGCTTGGCAGAACAATATGCATTTAAAGCAGTTCTATCTCTGAAGTCAGTACAATTTGGAGGCATTTCAGTTTGATTAACTCTCAGTTAATCAAACAGACACTATTGATTGAACCCCAATGGAAATAAGCTCTTTAGAGTCTAAAACGTTATTGCGTTTAAGCTTTTGACAGATATATGTACACTAAAGAATGTGTGCAAGTTCAACTAAAAACTTTAAAACTATTTTAATGAACTTCTCATGTCAAGGATCGTTCTTCTAGCAGGTAAGTGACGCACGCACGCACGCACGCACGCACGCACGGACGGAAACACACACACACACACACACACACACACACACACACACACACACACACACAGTACAGAGATAAGGAGCATATCTAGGACGTAATATGTCCAAAATATGCTCCTTTTCTCTGTACATTTATGAATGGACATTAATATTTATCTGATTAAAAAATACAATCTTATGACAGCTCTTGTACAAATAAAATGGTATATGCAATGTTGTCAATAAAAATATCACTTTATTGCCGTGACC
Source organism: Gymnoscopelus microlampas (assembly GCF_963454915.1). NCBI lineage: Eukaryota > Metazoa > Chordata > Actinopteri > Myctophiformes > Myctophidae > Gymnoscopelus > Gymnoscopelus microlampas. Next base: position 6,091,290 of record NC_139952.1, read on the forward strand.
TCATTTTCTGAGGCCAGACGATGGTGGGAGTCACACAGTAAGGGAAGCTTCCGTTTCGTCATTGAGACTGTGATTAAAACATGACATTCAGAGCAAAGTGTTTGATGTGACAGTGGCAGAGAGACGACCCACCACAACAGTAGGAGGTTCAAACATAATGTCTGTTCTCTTTCTGGTAGTGGACTGCTACCCAAATGATTCATAGTAGGATGATGTGGTGACTATAAAAGAACATGTATTTATTTAACCATTTTCAACAAGGCTGGGGCAGATATATGTACAATATATATATATATATATGTTTGGCTTGGGCATGTCATTATAGGTAAAAATAGTCAGTCAAAAAGAAATAAATTGTAAAACGGTGAAAAGGGTAAAAAATAGGCGATCAACAAATAGCCTATCTAAAAATATTGTGATGCAATGCATTGTGAGCTTGTAGATTGGCTATTTTCGCAAACAACAAGTACCGTATACAGGGTTTAGTGGTTAACTAAGCAGAAATAGGAGTGCACTGGGCTGTGTGATAAGGAGACCAGCAGTGTTCACACTGATGTAAAACAACAAGCCAAACAGACAGACAGCCAAACAATCACTTGGATTGGTCGAGCATGGATGTATTCATCAGAGAGCAAGACAAATACACAAACACTCTCAAGCCCTTCATTTAGAACAATAATGACCACCAAAGGGCGGATTAAATTTGGACAAGCAGAGGTCAGGAGCCTCTTCCTAATTACCTTCAGCCATGTTCTAGGTATAGTCATTACCTCCATGAACTCCTACAGGCTGGGGCGAAGCCTGTCAGTGGGGAATGTTGAACGGGAGGAGTAAGACAGAAGCGCTACGTCCTCCCAGTGGGGGCTCCTCATTAGCAGGAGGGCCGGTAGGGCACAACAGCGGTGGCAAGCAGAGGGAGGAATTAACTGGCATAAAGACTAAATTGGGAACAAAAGGGGGTCAGAAAATAATTGGCTACTCTACATTTAAAAAAGCTCCATTCGATTTCTCTACAGCCTGCAGTCACAGGTACCATAATGACCATCCTGGTGACCTTTTAGGTCAGCTCAAGTGCAGTTCTGTCTCTGGACTTAAGGCTACTGTGATGTTGAAAGGGTCTTTCAACTATAATGTCACATGACAAATGTGACATTTTATCAACTGGAAAAGTGTGTGATTTGACATGTTAGTTATAAATACATCTGGAGACACTTTTCTTTTCTGCCACTGCAAGTGGGCTGAGCAGAGTGAGCACATATCTGGTCAAAGGTCAAGCTCACTGTGAACTCAATTAAAATCCTTCAAAGTTTTCATTCACTAAATGTATGGACAGACACGGATGTAAACTGCAACAGCGGCAATGTCATCATCAAGTATGCTGGTGACACGAAAATGATGGACCTGATCGACATCAATGATGTGTCTGCCTACAGAGACAAGGTCAGATCACTGGCACTCTGGTGTCAGAAGAACAACCTCACTCTCAACGTCAACAAAACCACGGAGCTGACCGTTGACTTCAGGAACATCCACATTTACGTCAACGGCGCCTCAGTGGAACGGGTCAGTGACTTCTAATAGGCTCTATGCAGCATAGCCATATTGGGAATGAATTGGGCCCCTCCCTTACTTCCTTCACAGGTGTTACCAATAATACTAATTAAGGCTCTGTTCCATTTAATGTGGCACAGTGGTCTCTTATTTTCAAGGACCCCCATAACTCTGAGAGTGTACAAATGTTTGTACACTCTCAGAGTTACACACCCACCATAAGTGGCCATTTGGGAACCAAAATGGAGTGTTTCTAGTGAGCCAACATGCACAATATCAGCACCCTGACCAGAATGGAACAGAGCCTTCATTAGTATCATTGGTAAAACCTGTGAAGGAAGTAAGAAGAGGTCCAATTTCTTTCCAATATGGCTGCTGTGCATAGAGCCAATTCCTTGGAATGCACTTTTAAATTCATTTGATTTACATACATTTGCATTTCCCATTAGCAGCACCAGCAGAAGAACATTTAAAATATGGACATGGTAGAGGGCTCGTCCAGTGTCAGTCAGTGCTGCTCTACATGGAAACAAAGAAGAAGAAAAAAAGAAATCATCATAATTTAGCATTTTTTGTCATTTTTTAACAGGCCTAGTGCCAGGAGGAAGTGGTTGGTGGGGAAGGGGGAAAATCTTTTCATATAAAACGGTATGATATCATCCTACAATGGCTATTTCTCTGTGTTTTCTTTTCATCCTGCAAGTAGAAATAGAGCCGTTATGTGAACCATTTCCTACCGTAAAGTTTTCATATGAAATAGGAACATTTGGGGAAGAGTGCCAGACCACCGCATAAAATTGGTCTAGCATGTTTAATGAAGGGGCTAAAGGCTAAATAACAACATCAAAATATAGCTGCAAGCAGCGATAATACGGGGCCAGGGATTGCAGAGAGAAGAAAGAAAGAAGCAATGATAAGTAATATGCACAATAAGCCATAGAAACATAGAAGACCGAATTTGAGAGAAAGAAGACCATGCAATTAACAAACAAGCATTTTAAACCCTCCCTAACCCTAACCTCAGTAAAACTATGCCTACCCCTAACCTCAAAAAATACTACGCGTAAGCCTACGAATGTCAAATCATGATCGCCTCGACACATCGTCGGGGACAGGGATCGAACCAGCCACCTCCGGACTCACAGGCTGCCTTGCTTCTCATTTAGATAGAGATATGATAGTCCTGGTAGTGTCTGTTGATTTAAATAAGTCTTTCCGTCCCTGACGGAGCAGGCCTCTGTTTTGCTAACTACTCTAGATCACTGGTTCCCTAACCATCTACCGATAGAGAAATTGTACGTCTCCTCGGAACCAAAACTAGTGAAAGTAGCCGATCTACAAGCTCAGGAACACGTTGCTATCTGAAAGGTTGTGAGATTGTAGATAGGCTATTTTCAGAATGAAGTATGTGAAATTGCAAAAACAAACTCTCTCAGATAAGCATTTCAGGTTATCTTTAACAATTGCATATGCATTAATTGACACAATCATGCTGTGTGCAATGCAATTTAAATGAAGTCTGCATCAAGTGAGGTTTGAACTGGCAACGTTGGGGTTGGGAGGCACAGATGTAAGCTAGAAGCCATTGGACTAGATTGAAGAGAGAGAGAGATGGAAATGGAATGGATTGATTGGACATCTCAACCTATTGCCATTGACAGGAATCGAACCCTCAACCTTCGGATTCACAGGCTGCAACACTACCTATTGTGCTATAGCTTTGTCCAGGCTGAAGTCGTCTGTTGAAGATAATAAACTCTTGCCTTCTGCTCTTGCCTTTAGCAATAAAGATTTGTTTTGTCTCCTCAGAACGAACTAGTGAAAGTAGCCGATCTACAAGCTGTTGTTTGATTGTAGATCGGCTATTTTCAGAATGAAGTATGTCATACATTGCAAAAACATACCCTCTCAAATAAGCATTTCATGTTATGTTTATCAATTGCACATGTGTTCATTGATACAGTCTTGTTGTTTGCAATGCACTTTAAATGAAGTCTGCACCAAGTGAGGCTTGAACTGGCTACCTTGATGTTGTGAGACATTCACTTAACACTGGCATGACTGAGGTTACATTATCCAACACACAGCCTGCAAAACGGTCATTTTGAACAAGAAATCAAGCTCTCCTATTCGTTACTGTCTCACCTCTGTGCTCCAGACTAGCTGACACCTTCTCACCCACACAGTGGGGGGTTCCATTGTCTTCTAAATAGCCATTAACATCTCAATTGCACTCTGCGCAGTCAGTGAGCCCACATAATGTTGTTGTTGTAGGCAGACACAAACATTATAAAATTAGGCTAACTTGTAATGGTAACTGCAGATTCTGTATGTAAAATCTTTATTTAAAAAAAAGCGTATAAAACAGCGCGATCTGTAGCGTCACACATTAAACTCTTCAGTGAAACATGGAGCCTATATGAACCACTGAAGCCACTGTCTAATTACGTGACTCCAGGGTTAGGGTTAGGGTTAGATTACGTGATCTCCATTGTGCAAAACACATGGATATCTCTTGACAAACCAATATTATATTATATAATATTCACATTATTGTCTGAGCGTAAAGCTCTCATTCTATCAGCTGTTCACGCTGATGAGAAAGCGTCTCCTCTCCTGTCCCTCTCCTCCATCTCCTTGTCAGCGTAACAAGTGAACACATCGCTATATGTTCCACAAATGTGCTCATTCCTGCGCTAAATATCTGATCTACAAACATAAAACAATCGCTGCCTGACGAGCCATATGCTTGTAGATCACATCTGTTGGCACAGCATTTTAAAACAGCGCGATCCAGTAGCAAACACGCTGTACACTGCAGTGAAAGGGTTGCCAAATTTTGCGAGAAAAATAAGCAGTCAGGTCTATGAAAATGTTACTGCATGCATTGTGCCCTAAGAAAACAGTGAGGCATGAAACCATTGCATTGTAAATGGGGTTTATATCCGAGGCAAATTTGCAACCCCAGTCCCTGGTTAGACCTTTCTATATAAATATTTACCTAATAAAAATTATCTACAAAAGGACATGCATGAAGCTCTAATCTAAACAAGTATGAAAATATATTTATATCTGCAAAGTAACTAGTAGCCTAACTAAAGTTTTCAAATAATTGTAGTGGAGTAAAAGTGCAAGATTTGCCTCTGAGTTGTAGTGGAGTAGAAAAGTATTACCATTATAATGTAATTATATATATCATTATAATAATAATAATAATAGAAAGACGCCCAAAGTCGCTTATAATAAGCAGACATGGCAACATAGAATAGTTGCGCAGCAGCAAGTCTGCTGTCTACGGGCCGCTCTGTGGGGGGTCTCGAGGTGTAAAGTGCTCTAGGGAGGGGGAGAGAGGGGGAGAGCGATCAATTTAGCCGAAATAAAACGGCTGGGATGGGATACATGGTATGTATTTCATATTTATAATGAGTTAAAAAAAAAAAAAAAAAACGGAGATGGTTTGAAACATATATTTAGGAAAAGTCATGAAAGGGGAACTTTCTCAGAGCTTCCTGAGAGAAGTTAAGCCACTTTCAATTCTCAAAATCGGTCCCATTGATTGCTTAGTCACGGAAGTGTTAAGCGGGAAGCCATTGGACCAACAGACCTGATGTAGTGAAAACGGAGGTCAGACAGATGATACCATTTCACGCAAATAGCTGAAAAATCCTGGGTTTAAGTGTTTTTCAAACTGCTCAAAATTGCGGACAATCTAAGGGCGGAGCTTACTGGTAAAAGTGATACATGTGTTCCTCATGAATCAAGGCACATGTGTAAGCAGGTTTAATGGCTGTTGGCCAAACGAGGCATGACTTTTGCCTGTTTAAAGTTTGCATTTTCAAAAAATTGCTATAGCGCCCCCCTTTGACCAATTGGAGTAAGATTGGTTTCAGTGATATTTGGAATGACCCTGTACACTACTGCAAATTTTCAAAGAAATGTGAGTCTGCACGTATGTGTTAGGGGCAGATGAATAATTGTCATAAAACTGCAATATTCATCGGCTCATTAAAGCTTCATTTTTTCACTCCGAAAAAATCCGCTTGCACCGTTTGCTCGGCATAGGTCCAAAGTTCATGTGTAAAATGTTTCGTGCAGATTGCTCAAAAATCCCAGGAGGAGATAGATTTTAACAGCTTTTCATATAATTCAAAATGGTGGGAGATCTAAAGGTCAGAGGTCAAACGTCAGAGTGTGAAAGTTGTTCATCATGTGGAGACGCATGTGTGTATTGAAGTTTTATGGCTGTAGGTCAAACAGGGCATGAGTTGTACCTGTTCAAAGTTGGCATTTTCAATCGAGTGCTATAGCGCCACCTTTTGACGAAAGATTGTGAGATTTATTTCTTGATAGTTTTTAATGACCATCTATCATATGGCCGAGTTTCGTAAAAAGCGTATGCACGGTTCAGCCAGAACTGGCAAAAACGGCAGAAGAAGAAGAAGAAATGGAATAATGGCAATAACAAAACGGGTCCATGCTGGAAGCCTGGCCCCGTAATAATTCCAATAACAAAACGGGTCCATGCTGGAAGCCTGGCCCCGTAATAACAAAACGGGTCCATGCTGGAAGCCTGGCCCCGTAACAAAGAGTGCCATGGACATAGACAAGTCTTGCCACGGACATGCTTGTCCATGTACGGACATGTTGATGACCCCTGAAGGAGCTATTTGCTACCAAGGCAAAGGAGGGCAGAACTGTTAAAGCTGGTTGTCGTTAGTTGAGAGACAGTGTTTCAAAGTGTCCAATAATAACAATTATAACAACTATAATAACACTCCACAATCATAATCCATGGTAACCCTCCATCCACAGCCTAGGACCTCCTCCAACCTAAAAGTTAGCTCACCTCTGATCAAAGTCACGTGCCTCTGCATTAAACTATTGTGACACTGCATTCAATTAGAATCCTGGCATGCCCTTCATTAATCACTCATCATGTGCATATTTTTTTGTCTCAAGTTTCCTTGTTGCAGTGTTCCATTGGCATTTTATCCTTGACGTTTCCGTAGGAAGAATGTCTAATAAATCAAAACAAATCAAGTGTAGCTTGTAGGGTGTGTCTTACATGAGCATGCCTTGGACTTTCTCATCAACAGAGAATACCTGATCACCTTAATGGAATGCACTACCGTACCTTGCCAAACCAAATGGTTTAGCTGGTAGAACTTGATCTCCTCAAGTAACACTGTCTTTGGAAAAGCCAGCAATCTCTATATTAGCCATATGATGTATAATTAAGTTTTACACTTCACGTTCTGTGCAAATTAGCTAGCTGTTGTTAGCTTAGTTTGTACAGTGTCAGGTTCATTGTTTCTCCCCATTTCCAATCTATGTGATTAAGTAAACTGGCTCCTAGCTGTAGATAGAGAATTATTTCTCCCTGGTCTGCTACTGCTGAAGCATGCATGTTACTGCATGTTGCATTAGTTTCTCACCTCAAATGTTTTGCAGGTACTGTACATATTTTAGTACATTTTGATCTTCACCTGCCTTATCTGCTTTATTTGATCATTAGTATTGAATAATGAAAATGGGAATGATGGCCAATAGGCTACATAGAGAAATGTTAATTATTAAAATGTGTACATGGTAATGAGAACGTAATGCTTATTTTACTGAAATGTGCACTGATGAAAGTCCCACATGGACTGAAATGAAATTGTAGTTACTTTGCCCTCATCTTAAAGTTAACGTGTTAGGCTGTTTGTGGTATGAGGCAGGGATGGTTTCAGAACAAACCACTCCACTGACACATGCCTTCTCTATTTGAACGACTCTATCAAACAAGATGTCGACAAGGGCAAATATTGCGGCATGGTCATGCTGGACCTCCAGAAGGCCTTTGACACCGTTAATCACCCAATTATGACCAATAAGCTCAAAGCAATAGGTTTTGATGACACGTCGGTGAACTGGATGAGATCCTACCTGGAAGGGAGGGAGCAAGTGGTGGAAGTAAACGGCACCCATTCCCCTCCCCTCCCAGTGACTTGTGGTGTTCCTCAAGGAAGTATACTAGGCCCTCTACTGTTCCTGATATATGTGAATGATATGTCTTCAGCTTGCGACTGCAAACTGTTCCTGTTCGCAGATGACTCGGCTCTGCTGGTCTCGGACAGGGACAGGCTGCAGGTTGAGAAAACTCTCAGCACTGAACTCAACAAGATCTGCATCTGGCTCTCCGACAACAAACTCTCATTACACCTGGGTAAAACTGAATCCATCCTCTTTGGGTCCAATCCTAACCTTAGCAAGGCTGAGAGTTTCACGATCAAAGTGGGTGAAAATGTTATCACAAGAAAGGAGGAAATTACCTACCTGGGTTCCATCTTGGAGGCAAACCTCTCCGGTGACAAAAACGCTGAAAAAACGATCAAAAAGGTCCACAAAATAACACGGAGGATGTGGAGGATTGATCGCAAAGTCAGTAAGAATACTCTGAAGATTCTTGTAGGGGCCCTCATACAAGGTCATTATGATTATGCATGCACTTCATGGTATCACAACACCTCCAAGGCCTTAAAAACAAGGCTCCAAACATCCCAAAACAAACTCGTAAGGCTACTTCTTGGCCTCAATTACAAAACCCATCTAACCCATGCCCATTTTGCTAGGATTGGATGGCTTAGGGTTGAGGACCGAGTACAGCAACTTGCTATGGGCCTGGTCTTCAAGATACACCACAACATTGGGATCCCCCTGTATTTGTCAAAATACTTCCAAAATGTTAATCAAGTCCATGATCATAACACCAGAGGCAGCTCCACAAACCATGTTCAACCCAGATTTGGCACAACAAAGGGAATGAACTCTTTCTCATGCTATTCGTAAAAAATGTGGAATGCCCTACCAAAAGGAGTAAAGGAGTGTAAAACCCTACTCACTTTCAAAAATGCCCTAAAGATACACCTTCAGGAGGCTGCATTTCAAAAATGGCCCCTGTCCAAGTCCTAACCTACCCCATGTCCTAACCTAACCTACCCCCCCCCTCTCTCTTTCTTCTTTTGTACATATTTTTCACTCTTCATACCAGTAACCTGTAAACTGATTGTATGACATTCTGTATAGTAGTGTGTATATCTGTCTGTCTCTTATATGTCATCATGATTTGTGTATATGGGGATCTCATCTTAAACAAGCTAAGTGCTTAATGAGCTATCCAGTTTAGTAGACCTTGTATTGCGAATTTGTACTTCCATGTAATGTTATGTACTGTCATGTACTGTTCTCATGTCTTACTAAATAAAGTACTTCAATCAATCAATCAATAACGGGATAGCTGGGCACTAGGGACATCTGGGCACCTGGATGTAAAATTGGCTATTCTTAACATGTTAAACAAATACAATATTTTAAAGTAAAGTGTACATGATTAGAATATTCTTAAACATTCGGCAATTAAGGTCTAACATTTCTACAATTGCTACAAATTGCTACAAAACAGATCCAGTCATTTTGGGGCATAAACAAGAAGTTGAAGGATGATCTGATAATGATGTACCATGCATGTTCACATCATGTATACTTTCAAATATATAAACTTTTAAAATGTTGGTCAAAATAACATGGCCCATGTCATTACTGCCATTACCCTCAATGAGGCAGAGGAGAGGGTACTGGCAGTAATGACATGGGCCATGTTATTGTGGAACATCTTGCTCCATTAGCATAAGACATCCAACATACTACATTTCTGGTGTGAAATGGCACGAGGCACACCCACAAAAACACCACCCCAAAAATCGGTGTGATTTTATCAATTAAAAATTGCATGACCCTCCCTTGGATTCAAAGTAAAATTTGCTGACCCTCCCTTGGACTAAAATTAGAAAGGCATGACCCTCCCCAATTTTCCTCCAGGGACCCCCTTCTGTAAATTTCGACTGGTCTCTTATTTTTTTTATTTTTATTGTCTAATCAAGCAGGACTAAATTTCGCGGACCCCCTGCAGTACCTCACGGACCCCTGTTGAAGACTTGCACTAGGCCATTATGAGCACTTTAAACCTTTACTACACTAACAACACAAATCTGGTACGGGGCTCCCTGTACCATATTAATTTGAGGGTCCATGACATAAACATAATTGAGAACCACTGGTTAAAATAATTTTTAAATTGTGAAGCCCAGTCCAAATAATCAACTACACTTTAGAAAAAAAGCCCATAAAGCAGCAATCCGCAACTACCAATATTTACAAGCAACTTCACAGAAAAATAAGCCCAAAGTCGCTCATAATAAGTGGTTAACAGGTTTTTGAGGTTAAATATCGTTGCTGTTTCTCCATATTTCAACGTTTATTTTTTCTGTAAATTAATGCCCGACTTATATTGCACAATGCGTCACTACTTGACCCATTCTGGACTCGTAGATCGACTATTTTCACTATTTCAAACGTTGTTTTGTTTTTTATAACAGTGGTGGAAAAAATACTCAAATGTTTTACTTGTAAAAGTATCATTACTGCAATGTGGAACTGAAAGTCTGGAATGAAAAATGTACTTGAGTAGAAGTACAAAAGTATTGGTATCGAAATATACCTAAAGTACAAAAGTAAAAGTACTCATTGTGCATAATGTCCCATTTCACAATTTCAAAATGTCTAAAAAATATTTTGAAAATAGCAGATCTACAAGCTCACAATGCGTCGCTTCGCGACGCATTGTGAGCTTGTAGATCTGCTATTTTCAAATGGCCGAAATGTATATAGGGCTGAAGTGGTTAGTGTGTTTTAATAATCAAAGTCTAAAAAGTAACTAGTAACTACAGTTTTCAAATAATTGTTGTGGAGTAGAAGTAAAAGTACTGACAACAGGAAATACGCCATAAGTAAAAATACCTCAAAATTGTACTACTTAAGTACAGTACTTGAGTAAATGTACTTGGTTACTTTACACCACTGGTTAATAATAATAATAAAAAAAAGGAAACATTTTGGAAATGCAAGCTTTCCACCCAACAGCGACGATATAATGAAGTAGACAGAAACGGCGCTATCTTATAATGAGCGTTTAGCGAGGAGCGATTGTTCAGTATAGGTTTCATGGCATTTACTCTGATCCTGCACTGTATACGTCGCTCTGGATACAGAGCGTCCGCTAAATGCCCAGTACATTGTAAATTAGGCACACTTCAGTTGCTTGTGGAAGGAAAATGCACCGTTTGGGCTAAGCTATCACAGTCAATTATTTTGTATCACAATACATTGTTGTTGCACTCTCCTCCCCGGCTATGTCTACTGAGTTGAGTGTAATATATTGCACTGTATTATTTTGTTTGAAGTGTTCTGTACGAGTCTTTTCTTTCAAATGTTGCTTGTGTACTCCACATATTCAGAAACGGCTGAAATTGCATGATCATGTTGATTGTCTATTTAACCCATTAAAGCCGGGAACGCGTCTCTGTCATTTTTTGATTTATTTGGATATAAAAAATCACACCCTGTGTGAAGGTAGCGGCGCCTTTGATGAGTTTTGTCATCAATATGTGTTTATGTGTTTATAGCCACGTGTCACGTGAAGCTTGACCAATCACTTTGTTGACGTACGCGACGTACGCACCTGACCAATCACGTTGTTGACGTACGCACACGGACAAAGTCAGGTATAGAGCGGCTAGCGCCGCTAAAAATAGCAGATATACAAGCGCATAGCGTGGCACCGAGTGCCGCGCTATGAGCTTGTAGATCTGCTATTTTTGAAAAGTCGTGAAAGTTTGTGCAAATGAATACATATTCTAAAAAAAAAAATATTTATATTTTTACTTATGTTGCTATATCAGTGGTTCTCAAAACCTTTTTATGTCGAAAGACCCCCAAAATTATATGTATTTGTCCGCGGACCCCCATCTAAAAATATTTAGTTCCAGGGACCCCCCCATAAAGAAAGATTTGAGTTACAAATGTCCGCTTTCAAAAATATATATATATGCAAAGATTTGCACAACTTTCCATGATTTTTCTAAAAATAGTAAATCTACAAGCTCAGAGTGCCACGCTATGCGCGTGTATATCTTCTATTTTTGAATAGCCAAAGAAATAAAAAAAATACACAGATTCTTTCCCGGTGTAAATGGGTTAATAAACTTGAACTAAAGCTGGAGCTTACTGCTTGCTGGACTTACTGTCGAGCAGTAGGTCCAGCCCAGCCTATAGCTGTGTCGCTATCCGTAGTGTTGAATCGATTGTAGATCTGCTTTGGGAATAAAATAATTGAAACAAAGCAAAGAATATTTTTATAACACAAATCTTCTGTGATGGGGGGTCCCTGGTACATAATGTTCTCTTCAGATGAGGGTCCGTGGCCAATACACATCTGAATTTGGGGGTCTTTGACATGAAAATGTTTGAGAACCGCACGTCTACAAATCCCTAAAATCAGGCTCCTGCGGTTCGTTGCATTCTGCTCAGGATTCTCTGAGAGAATCACGAGCGGAATGCAAAGAACCGACTCTGTGCCTGCGGAGGCCAAGGGTGCCGCTGCAACCCGCCAGAATATTATAGCGTTTCAGTGTAGGAATTAGAGTGAGAAATGGGTAGGCGACCTTCAGTTATATCATATTTAACCCTACTTTCAAGTCCTTTCAAGTATTAAAATAATGATTTTATTATACAGGCTTATATAACGTTCTGATTTATTTCTTGAACTGAAGGGAGAGGAGGTCGAATATTTGAAACGGGGCAGGATCACTGGTCCTCTGTCCCCTCTTTGCTGCAGTGAAAGCAGTGGTGTAAAGTAACTAAGTACATTTACATCATGAAACATACATTAACCACTTACAGTATGTGCATTAGCCCTGTTTTATAGGCTATTTGAAAAAATCGCGACGCGTTGTGAGCTTGTAGATCTGCTATTTTCAAACATTTTAGTACTTTTACTTTTGGTACTTTAAGTACATTTTGATACCAATACTTTTGTACTTTTACTCAAGTACATTTGTAATACCGGACTCTTACTTGGAACAGAGCACTTCTACATTGCAGTATTGATACTTTTACCTAAGTAAAACATTTGAGTACTTCTTACAACACTGGACGAAAGGGAGCTGTGATGTGTGATGTTTCTACAGACCCGTTTTGAAGCCACTATTTCAGGGAATTCAAATCCGCCATCTCCGCCGAATTGTCGGTCCCCGAAAAGCAACCCGGAAACAAATCTACTGGGTGTGGATAGGGCAGCGAGTGTCTTCACCACTAGTAGCCAATCACAAGCCCCAAACATAACCTGCTTCACTTTATTTTATTTAATTAATGGGGCCATACTTTATCAAAAACGAATTTCATGCTGTGGAAAGAAGACGATGGAAAACATAATGTCTTTATGAAAAGGTTTACTCTAAAAAAAAATCTAGTGTAAAGTCACGTCACGAGTGAGCTTGTAGTTCGGCTATTTTCACAATATTTATCTGTGGAACCGAGTCAACTCTAAACGTAACGCCTACAATTTCAAGTGCTTGTCAAGGTGGGGGGGAGGGGTCCCCCAGTTCAAATATGATTATTTTGGGGGGGGTCGCGGCCTGAAAAGTTTGGGAACCCTTGCTCAGTGGTTCTCAACCGGTGGTCCGGGGACCACCATGTGGTCCTTGAGGGGGTTCCAGTTGCTCCCCAGCAAAAGGTGTTAATACATTTTCACCCCTTTAGCCATGTGGTATACGTTGGCTATTCAAAAACAGCAGATCTACAAGCTCGCAGCGCGGCCGCGTTGTGAGCTTGTATATCTGCTATTTTTTAACGTGTTTTGAAAGTTAATTTTGTAACATTTTGCATTTTTTTAACACAAATCGTCTCTTCTGGGGGTCTCTGGCATAACACATTTTCAGATGGGAGGTCCACGGCAAAAGTGTATATCAATTTAGGGGTCCGTGGCATGAAAAAAGGTTGAAAACCACTGTTAGGCCATTCATGAGAACTGCAGCATTTGTATGACTTCCATCAAATCCTCTCTATACCTTGCCACCTGGGGAAAGAGGTCCAGGAGCATTTATGGTCAAAAAGGAGCAGGGCGCTGAATAGCTTCTTGCTGAAGTGCAGCAAGGTATATAGAAAGAAGGTAGGGTCATCTACGTCATTTTCGCTATCATGCAATTCCAGCCGGCAGATTCGTCTGCAGCCATGAGTTCAGTGGAATGCATTGGAGCAAAGCAAAGCAAAGCAAAGTTTGTTGTTTACCCAGGGTGTCGGACTAAGCACGAAGCTTGTTTCCAGCCGGACCCTGCATGGAAGCCTTGCTCAAGGGCTATTCAGCGGTGATTCATGATTGATGTGATGAATTGGGGAATCGAACTAGGGACCTTCCGGTATCAAGGCCGCCCCTCTAACCACTAGGCCACCGCTGCCACTAAAGTTAATGAGAGCCCGGTGGATCAGCTCATGAACAAAATATATTTCTGAATGACTGAGACCTTTGTAAAGTAATTGCTTCTGGAAAATGAAAGAAGTCATATCACACATTGTTTTCTGCTGTGTTGCTTTTCGATGCCAGAAACCAGTTTTGCCACGTCCACTTATTATGAACGACTTTGGGCTTATTTTTCTGTGAAGTTGCTTGTAAATATTGGTAGTTGCGGATTGCTGTTTTATGGGCTTTTTTTCTAAAGTGTAGTTGATTATTTGGACTGGGCTTCACAATTTAAAAATTATTTTAACCAGTGGTTCTCAATTATGTTTATGTCATGGACCCTCAAATTAATATGGTACAGGGAGCCCCGTACCAGATTTGTGTTGTTAGTGTAGTAAAGGTTTAAAGTGCTCATAATGGCCTAGTGCAAGTCTTCAACAGGGGTCCGTGAGGTACTGCAGGGGGTCCGCGAAATTTAGTCCTGCTTGATTAGACAATAAAAAATAAAAAATAAGAGACCAGTCGAAATTTACAGAAGGGGGTCCCTGGAGGAAAATTGGGGAGGGTCATGCCTTTCTAATTTTAGTCCAAGGGAGGGTCAGCAAATTTTACTTTGAATCCAAGGGAGGGTCATGCAATTTTTGGGGTGGTGTTTTTGTGGGTGTGCCTCGTGCCATTTCACACCAGAAATGTAGTACTGTATGTTGGATGTCTTATGCTAATGGAGCAAGATGTTCCACAATAACATGGCCCATGTCATTACTGCCAGTACCCTCTCCTCTGCCTCATTGAGGGTAATGGCAGTAATGACATGGGCCATGTTATTTTGACCAACATTTTAAAAGTTTATATATTTGAAAGTAATGTAAAGTATACATGATGTGAACATGCATGGTACTGTACATCATTATCAGATCATCCTTCAACTTCTTGTTTATGCCCCAAAATGACTGGATCTGTTTTGTAGCAATTTGTAGCAATTGTAGAAATGTTAGACCTTAATTGCCGAATGTTTAAGCATATTCTAATCATGTACACTTTACTTTAAAATATTGTATTTGTTTAACATGTTAAGAATAGCCAATTTTACATCGAGGTGCCCAGATGTCCCTAGTGCCCAGCTATCCCGTTATCCCTGCCTCATACCAAAAACAGCCTAACACGTTAACTTTAAGATTTTTTTTTTATTTATAAGATGAGGGCAAAGTAACTACAATTTCATTTCAGTCCATGTGGGACTTTCATCAGTGCACATTTCAGTAAAATAAGCATTACGTTCTCATTACCATGTACACATTTTAATAATTAACATTTCTCTATGTAGCCTATTGGCCATCATTCCCATTTTCATTATTCAATACTAATGATCAAATAAAACAGATAAGGCAGGTGAAGATCAAAATGTACTAAAATATGTACAGTACCTGCAAAACATTTGAGGTGAGAAACTAATGCAGCATGCAGTAACGGTAACGGTCTTCCACGCCGACATCTCGCCACTCCGACTAGTGGCTTCCGCGTGCGGTTAGGGTTAGGGTGAGGTTTAGGTATAGGGTTCGTTAACGTCGGAAAGGCGACATGTCGGAAAGGCGACATGTCGGAAAGCCGCCATGTAACCTGCAGTAACATGCATGCTTCAGCAGTAGCAGACCAGGGAGAAATAATTCTCTATCTACAGCCAGTTTACTTAATCACATAGATTGGAAATGGGGAGAAACAATGAACCTGACACTGTACAAACTAAGCTAACAACAGCTAGCTAATTTGCACAGAACGTGAAGTGTAAAACTTAATTATACATCATATGGCTAATATAGAGATTGCTGGCTTTTCCAAAGACAGTGTTACTTGAGGAGATCAAGTTCTACCAGCTAAACCATTTGGTTTGGCAAGGTACGGTAGTGCATTCCATTAAGGTGATCAGGTATTCTCTGTTGATGAGAAAGTCCAAGGCATGCACATGTAAGACACACCCTACAAGCTACACTTGATTTGTTTTGATTTATTAGACATTCTTCCTACGGAAACGTCAAGGATAAAATGCCAATGGAACACTGCAACAAGGAAACTTGAGACAAAAAAATATGCACATGATGAGTGATTAATGAAGGGCATGCCAGGATTCTAAATGGCGTTGGAACAACAGATGTTCAGGAGGTGGAGAAACACAACTTTTACTCCGCCCACACACCAATCTACCTGGCGCTATTTATACCCTGTCAGAACTACCCAGAAACCCCTTATTCGCTTTCGTACATCCGTACTCAAGCTCATAACGTTTTCAGCAGCATGAGCATCTAGAGCAGGGGTAGGCAACTGAGATAAGCCTAGGGCCAATATCACTCCCAGACATTCCATCGCGGGCCGGGCCTCCCCGCGAACATGCACGCGCGCGCAGCGAAGCACGCGCGCGGGCGCAAAATTTTTCGGGTCTAATTCGGGTCTAACTCGGTCTAATTCGGGTCTAATTTGGGTCTAATTCGGTTCTGTTTGACCAATATAAATCAACATTTTTTCCGGTTTAAATATCAGCACAGGCGATTTTTCTGGTGATTTTTTTTTCTTCTCCATTTTCCTCTAATCTAGCTATAAAATGTTATAAATCCTTTAAAATGCATCGTGTTTATGAGTGCATGATTTCAAAAGTGGGTTCAAAATAAAAAAATAAAAATCTAAAAAAAAAATTTATTTTTTTTTCAAAATTTTTTTTTTCTCAAAATTATCTCACGGGCCAGATATTATTTCTGGGGGGCCAATTTCGGCCCGCGGGCCGCCTGTTGCCGACCCCTGATCTAGAGCACCTTACCTCTTCCAGCCAGTCCCAGTCCCGCCGTCCCATTTCTCCCAGCACCTCCGTATCCTGCTTCTCCAGACACCTCAACTTTCACGCCGGTCTACCATCATCCCACCATCCAGTCAAACGGCGACATCATTCAGGTCGGTCCCACGCATCCACACAACATCGCCCGACTCCTTGGGAACGGGAGCGGGGCCGAACCGCAAGGAGGCCACCACCAACCACCGAGCAGCTTCGGCGTCCCCGACGGCCAGCAACGCTGGAACGCAACAATCCCCGAAACGCTTGCCTCGCAGCTCCCCCGGCCCGTGCCACCATGGCTCATCCAGCCGTTAGCTAGTAGCTACTAGCTACAGCCACAACGCTAACTACAACAGCCGGCACAACAACAACACCGGGGCCTTGGTCGCGCCAGTCGCGGTCCGATGACGTCACGCGTCACAAACTACCGCGGCGATTCCGGATGACGTCACCCGCTGCTCCGGGAGGCTTCAGGGAATGGCCGGGCCGCGCCTGCCCAGAATAACACCGCCTCCACCAGCCTGCATATTTTCTTTTCCAACTACTACTCCTCCAATACATTTCCAACCATTAACCCTGTGCCTGCCACCCACCCCTAATGTCTTTCTTGTCTATTTTATCATCCCTCGTACCGCAGGCTGCACTTTCATCCCCCCCCCCACCCCCCACATCCCTACCCATCCCTACATCCCCCACATCCCTACCCATCCCTACATCCCCCACATCCCTACCCATCCCTACATCCCCCACATCCCTACCCATCCCTACATCCCCCACACCCCACCCATCCCTACATCCATTTCAGTCTCCTTCCATTTCTCCTACCACCCAAAACCCAAGCATTATCATCCCTCGTACCGCAGGCTGCACTTTCATCCCCCCCCCCACCCCCCACATCCCCCACATCCCTACCCATCCCTACATCCCCCACATCCCTACCCATCCCTACATCCATTTCAGTCTCCTTCCATTTCTCCTACCACCCAAAACCCAAGCACTGCCGTGGCCGCACCAGCGCACCCCAGGCATCGGCCGTCCGCGTTGTTGCCATGCTGACTACGCCATCGGCCGTCCGCGTGTGCCGTGCGACTACGCTAACGACCTCCTCCCCAAAGACTCCAGGGTCGGCGACCCTCCCCCTCCACCCTCCACCCTCCATTCCATTATTATTACTATATTACATTACATCACATTACATTACTTTATCTAATTCCATTCCATTTCATTCCATTTCATTTCATTCCATTTCATTCCATTTTATTCAATAAAAACCCTTAAACGTCCATAAAGGTGTGTTTTCTTTGCCTAGTGAATTGAATGCAGTGTCACAATAGTTTAATGCGGAGGCACGTGACTTTGATCAGAGGTGAGCTAACTTTTAGGTTGGAGGAGGTCCTAGGCTGTGGATGGAGGGTTACCATGGATTATGATTGTGGAGTGTTATTATAGTTGTTATAATTGTTATTATTGGACACTTTGAAACACTGTCTCTCAACTAACGACAACCAGCTTTAATTGTCCAGTTCTGCCCTCCTTTGCCTTGGTAGCAAATAGCTCCTTCAGGGGTCATCAACATGTCCGTACATGGACAAACATGTCCGTGGCAAGACTTGTCTATGTCCATGGCACACTTTTTTTCCTTTTATTTTTAAAGAAAAATATATTTAGCCTACATATTTTCATTATAATGTAAAAACATATTCTAAAATACACAATTAAATCTTTAAAAAATGTGTTTGAATAATTTTGGTGACTCATAAAGTGTAAAGTGTTTGTAGTATTGTAAGTTTTACCTATACATGTTTGATCATATGAGGACAACAAGACAACAAGATTCCCTGAAAATGTCAAAACATCGATCCGTTCAATCCTTTGTAGGATACTAGTATTTTTATTTTTTAGACAATGGATTAATGGAGTGTATGAGGTGTGTCAGACTATGAAACAATTAAAGTCAACGGTAATGTGAGTGACCACGGTGAAAATGGTACGGGAAAAGAGCAAAAAGAGAAGGCATGTCATCTGTTGAGAAGGAGCACTGAGGCAAAGGAGGGCAGAACTGGAGTAAAGTTGATTTATGTCAGTTGAGAGAAAGCTTTTCAAAGTGTCAATAATGCTAATAATAACCATAGTAACACTCAATCATAATCCATGGAAACCCTTGATCCACAGCCTCACCATCAGACCTCCCACTCACCTCTGATCAAAGTTAGGCACCTTTGCATCAAACTATTGTGACACTGCATTCCTTTCAATCCTGCCATGATCTTCATGAATCAGTCATCGTGTACTGTCCATAATTATCTGTTTTGACTCTCAGGTTCACCTTAATGGAAACCACAACTCAGGTAGGGACGGTAGGCCGTCCCTACCTTCTTTTCTAATTTCCTTGAAGTGCAGTGAGGATAGGCTCTATGCACATGCAGCCATATTGGAAAGAAATTGGGCCTCTTCTTACTTCCTTCATAGGTGCTACCAATCATACTAATTAAGGCTCTGTTCCATTCTGGTCAAACAGAGTCAGGGTGCTAATATTGTGCATGTTGGCTCACTGGAAACACTCTGCTACACCAGTGGGACTCACATTGGGGTCCAGGGACCCTCATGGTTCCTTGAGGGGTTCCAAATGGCCTCTTAAGGGTGTGTAACTCTAAATGGACTGGACATGATGTAACTGCACTTTTGAAATGCACAACAGCACTTTATTACACATACTGCAATGTGTTTGATCAGTGACCTATGATCAGTCTACCAAATTCATGCAGTTTTAACATGATCAGAATCAGAATCAGGTTTATTGTCACATCACAGGTTCACAAGGTAAAAAAGTGGGTGAAATTTGTTTTTGTACATCATTCAGCAATATGTGTTTCAAGTTTTTCAAGTTTCCTCTCCAGTGTTGCCATGTCCGCTTATTATAAGCGACTTTGGGCTTCTTTTTCTCTAAGGTCGCTCGTAAATATTGGTAGTTGCAGGTTGTGTCTTTTTTTGGGATTTTTTCTAAAGTCTAGTTGCTTATTTGGGCTTGCTTCCAAAGTTGTTTCATAATTATTTAAACCAGTGGTTCTCAAATATTTTCATGTCATGGACCCCCAAATTAATATTATTTGTCCATAAACCCCATCTGAAAATGTTTTGTGCCAGGGAGCCCCGTACCAGATTTGTGTTGTTAGAATGTTTCAAAACTCTAAACAACTCAACAAATATTCCACATTTTATTTCAAGATTATTTTGAAAATAGCAGATCTACGAGCTCACACTGCAATGTGGTGTGAGCTTGTAGATTTTTAGCGGTGCCAACCGCTCTACATTTGACCGTGTCTGTGTGTATGTATGTATGTGTATGTATGTATAATGTATGTATGTATGTATGTATGTTTGAGCACGGCACACGCAGTGTGCAGGCACCAGGAGGCAGAGTTTAGTAAAACACATTTTTGGAATAAATTTACAGGGATTTAACATTGTTTCTCTAGTACTGTACATATATAGCCCAATTAAATAAACTCATCAAAGGCACCGCTTCCTTCACACAGGGTGTGATTTTTTTTCATAAAAATTCAGTTTCATTAAAATTCCATTAACAATGTGCCATATGCTTGAAAGCCACACAGCAACTATTCAACATAGCATGTTCACAGCGTGGCAGGAAAGGGATCAACCATCTAGAACAGTGTTCCTCTGTTTGTATGTCCCCAAAACCTGGATGTGTGTGCCTTTAATTCTGTCTGTATGATTGTGTCTGTCTGCAGCAAATCTCACAAACCACTACACCGATCAGCTCCAAATGTCTACTCTGCCAGTAGGCCAAAGATATAGGGTTCATCCTGGTAAATGGTACATTTATATTATATAGCGCTTTTATCCAAAGCGCTTTACATAGATTGTGCATTACATTCACCCATTCACACACACATTCCTACACCGATGGCAGAGGAAACCATGCAAGGCACCAACCTGCTCATCGGGAGCAATTAGGGGTTCAGTGTCTTGCCCAAGGACGCTTCGACACTAACTCTAGGGGAGCCCGGGATCAAACTGGGAACCATACGGTTTCCATCGGGCCGCTCTACCGGCCACTCTACCCCTGAGCCACTGCCGCCCTCCTCTACCTACAGTAACAGTGTGTTTGTGTTTGTGTTTGTGTTTGTGTGTGTGTGTGTGTGTGTGTGTGTGTGTGTGTGTGTGTGTGTGTGTGTGTGTGCGTGCGTGCGTGCGTGCGTGCGTGCGTGCGTGCGTGCGTGCGTGCGTGCGTGCGTGCGTGTGAGAGATATTTTGCTGGCAGTAGCACGCTATTACACTATTACTCTGGCAGTCAAAGAGTTAAGTGTGTACACACAGCTTCACAGTCAGTCAGTCCATTTCTCAGAAATGGATCCCTGGAAAACAACACAAGATGAAAGTGAAAGTTAATTAGCATTTATTGTCAGGCTACTCTTTGCACACTGTTGATTCAGCAACAAGACATCAGCGTAGGACATTCCAAGCGAAACCTGACAGAATGGGTTTCATTGCGCGCATACTGGTTCTTATCAGTGTGACGTCGTCTGTTAAGGAGTCTATATAGAGTCTGGAACTACCCCTCCCGAAATCCGAGAGAGGAAACTGGCACTTCTGATAATCGTTGCTGAGAAAACCGTCTGATTCTCTGAAATCACATGACCAAAAGTGGGTTGGGAGGTTTGTGAAGAGGAAGGACTTCCATGCAAGGACATCACTTTTAATGTAATGTACTGTAGCCCCTCCCTGAACAGGTGATGCCAGAGTTACCTATATATATAACACTGATGTGGATACATCACCATAACACCACTCTGACTGAGACCTCTCTAGACCATCATCATAACACCAGTCCCCTGCTGAAGGACACTCCCCATCTCTGGAACTCAGGTATGCATAACATTTTCCAAATGTACCATCTTTTGGTCATGATATTTGTTATAAACTGTGACAAATTGACAATAATTATGGTCATCAGCAGACGCCCATTAGGCAGAGTAGGCAGTTGGCCAGGGCGCCACTAGGGGAGGGGTCGCCAAAAAAAAAAGAAAATATATATATATTTTTTTTTTTGGCAAAATTGCCTAGCACCGGCCCTGATCACAGGGTTATATAATCTACAGTACAATGACAGTATGAAACATGTTATCACTATAATAGCACACAGAGCAAAAATAAGACAGATATACAGCACAACCTGAAAATACAAAATCTCCTCAACAACTACTTAGCAAGTTGTTTAACTTGAATTGTTAGATTGGTCTTTGGCAGTGGTGGAAAGTAAGTACATTTAATTTAGTACTGTACTTGAATACAATTGTGAGGTATTTGTACTTTACTTGAGTATTTACAATTTCTAATCCTTTTACTTCTACTCCACTACATCTCAGAGGCAAATATTGTACTTTTACTCCACTACAATTATTTGAAAACTTTAGTTACTTTGTAGATTTTGAATATTATTACAAAACAACACACACTTCAGCTCTATATACATTTTGGCCATTTTAAAATAGCAGATCTGCAAGCTCACAATCTGTCGCGATGCAACGCATTGTGAGCTTGTAGATCTGCTGTTTTCAAAAGATGTTTAGACCTTTTATATATTTGAAAACTTGTGAAATGGGACATCCTGCATAATGAGTACTTTCTACTTTTGGTACATTAAGTACATTTTGATACCAATACTTTTGTACTTTTACTCAAGTCAATTTGTAATTCCGAACTTTTACTTGTAACGGGGTACTTCTACATTACAGTATTGATACTTTTACTTAAGTAAAAAATGTGAGTACTTTTTCCACCACTGGTCTTTGGTGTCTGTTTCCTAGGATGTTAATGAAAGTATGCGCACCATATGTACTCTTCACATCTGCATGTGCACATCTCTGAACAAGTTTGTGTCTAGTAACCATATGTTGTATTTGTATCTTGTCTCTGTCTCAAAACAGGCCGGATTGGAGGTGCTTGGCTCTGTAGCTCTGAAAACCCTGTTTGCCTGCAACACTGAGATATTTCACCTCTGTAACAGGTATGAAGCTTTACAAACTGTGCCTATTATCGTGGTATACATTCAACATGAAATGATACTAAATTCATCATCAAGAGATCCTGGGTCTCTGTGTTTGGTGTATTATGGGGTATGTTAAAGAGTTTGTTTTTTAAATACCCTTATAAAGGCTTACATTTACACTGTGTGTGGGCAACATTCAAGATGGAAAGGCATCTTGAATGATTGTCTATGCCTTAAACCTTAAAAAAGGGACACAAGAGTCACACATCATCCTCATCATCTTCATCTGTACGTTGCATCTTGCTGACCGACGTGTTGGAATTCACTTACAGGAGCAGACCAGAGCATCGTGCAACAATGGACCTTATCAACAACATCCCAGGCATAGGGCACCTCAAAGGAGTTGTTCACGATGTTCGTGGAGATCAAGGCGCGGCAAAAAAAGCCTACTGTCAAGCCAATTCAGTCTCAGCGAAATTAGCTCCTCGGGTGGGGGGAGCCTTATATGGTCCCGGGGGATATGTAGGGGGAGTTGCTGCTGCTGGGGCAATCAATGGGATTAACTCTGCGATGGGCTGTAAACAATGAGATGGTCCAGTCCAAGACGTTTGACGTTTGACTCTGACCATTGATCAGGCAGATTTTATGACGCTGAATGCCTACGATGATTAATATTGTTTCGGGGAGGATATTGAATTTGACTTTCCATTCATGTCATGTGAGTGAAATGCATGTACACAAAATGTTGTTAAATCAGTAGATGAGAAAAGAAGATAATTAGTTAAATGTCAAAGCTTTTATATTTTAGTCCATTTATTATGTAAATGCTTTAACGTATATAGGGAAATGTGCCTGAACCTTGGATGATGTGAAATAAGTAATGAGGGACAAGTCACAATTTCAATGTCTGGGGGAATAATGAATCATCTGGGCATGATGATGAGTTAAAATGTAGTAATAACACTGTATTGGTGGAACCAGGCTATAATGTATGCAAATGTACTCATTATGATGTTATTGGTGGAGTCAGAAATTATAGCAAGAACATTTGCTATATTTGTTTCCATGCTTTGTTTCCTTGGTGCATTTTGTTTGATTTTTACTATATATTCAATGGATAATCACCTCACCTGCTATGCTAAACTGCCTGCAATTAAAGCGCGTCTAAAATGATAAATGATTGACTTTGTCACTATTCTTCACATCAAGGTATTCAATTTCTCTGATGAATACGTGTTACTTGTGGTGAACCGTAAACTATTCGATATTCTGAAAGATTGGCTCGAGAGAGACATAAATAAGTATATGAAAGTATACTTACTGTTAACACATTTCCTGACGACAACGACAACAACAACAACAACAACAACAACAACAACAACAACAACAACAACAACAACAATAACAGATATCTCTATGAAAGTAGAGCCACCATGAATTTAAGTGATCTTAAATTGTATCTTGTGGCAGCCATAGCTGAGTGGTTATAGAGAGGCTCTCCTGATTGGATAAAATTGGTATCCTGACCTGAAAATGGATAATTAGTTTTACTTGACCTTAATCTTTGTAATTTTTGGCAAACATGGTGTCAACTTTATGCTTTTTGAGCATTAGAAACACATTGGAATGCTCATATTTATGATTGAATCCATAGAGCACTCGACTTAATTGCACTTGACTTGCTTATTACAAATATGACCACTATACCAAACATGCTATGTAACATAAAGTTTCATCCAGATTGAGTGTATAGTTGTAGGAATGAGTTAGATCTAACTGGAGAAAACAATGTCATTTTATTGAAACAATATAGTATGACTATAGAACCCAAATTAAACAGCAACAGCCAGTACAGTATGCACATCAATGTTCAAGTTGAATAAATGGTAAAATGGTAAATGGTGCATTTATATAGCGCTTTTATCCAAAGTGCTTTACACAGATTGTGCATTACTGTACATTCACCCATTCACACACACATACACAGATGGCGGAGGAAACCATGCAAACCTGCTCATCGGGAGCAATTAGGGGTTCAGTGTCTTGCTCAAGGACACTTCGACACTAACACTACTATACAATATGTTTGAACAATATGTTTAGAATCAGAACATGTACTTGCTTAACAACAAGTGGTTGCTAGGAATTTGTCTTGGTGTTACAACAACAACAGAACAGGTCTGCAATAACTGATACATACAGTCCTGCACCACACACACACACACACTCAGAACAAATATTCCACATTTTATTTCAAGATTATTTTGAAAATAGCAGATCTACAAGCTCGCACTGCAATGCGGTGGATTTTGTAGATCGGCTATTTTCAAAAAAAAATCTTTTTCATAAAAATTCCCTAAACAATGTGCCATATGCTTGAAAGCCACACAGCAACTATTCAACATAGCATTTTCACAGCGTGGCAGCAAAGGGATCAACCATCTAGAACAGTGTTCCTCTGTTTGTATGTCCCCAAAACCTTTGTGTGCCTTTAATTGTGTCTGTCTGTCTGTATGATTGTGTCTGTCTGCAGCAAATCTCACAAACCACTACACTGATCAGCTCCAAATGTCTACACTGCCAGTAGGCCAAGGATATAGGGTTCATCCTGGTAAATGGTACATTTATATTATATAGCGCTTTTATCCAAAGCGCTTTACATATATTGTGCATTACATTCACCCATTCACACACACATTCCTACACCGATGGCAGAGGAAACCATGCAAGGCACCAACCTGCTCATCGGTAGCAATTAGGTGTTCAACGTCTTGCCCAAGGACACTTCGACACTAACTCTGGGGGAGCCCGGGATCAAACTGGAAACCTCACGCTTTCAATCGGGCTGTGTGTTTGTGTGTGTGTGTGTGTGTGTGTGTGTGTGTGTGTGTGTGTGTGTGTGTGTGTGTGTGTGTGTGTGTGTGTGTGTGTGTGTGTGTGTGTGTGTGTGTGTGTGTGTGTGTGTGTTCCCCTGAGTTATTTGTAGGAAGACATGTTTTGTTTATTGTCTCCGCCAGGCCGAAAGGCCATCGCCCCCTCCATCTGTGAACAGCTAATCTCTGGCACTGTTGGCTTGACCACAGAGAAACTTTGCACACACACTCCCTGGATGCCAATTCAGAACCTACTGTATGCACCAAATTATTCACGGGCCTGTGAATAATTAATTTATATATCAATGAATTGGTAATGTTTTCTCCAGTGGTGGAAAAAGTACTGATTTAAAGTAAAAGTATCAATGCCACGATGTAGAAGTACTCCATTACAAGTAAAAGGCCTGTGTTCAAAATGTTACTTGAGTAAAAGTACAAAAGTATTGGCATCAATATATACTTAAAGTACCAAAAGTAAAAGTACTAAAATGCTTGAAAATAGCAGATCTACAAGCTCACAACGGGTCACGATGCGACGCGTTGTGAGCTTGTTCAAATAGCCTATGTATAAAATAGGGCTAAAGTGGTTAATGTATGTTTTATAATATCATTATTTATATCTGCAAAGTAACTAGTAACTAAAGTTTTTAAATAATTGTAGTGGAGCAAAAGTACAATATTTGCCTCTGAGATGTAGTGGAGTAGAAGTAGAAATATTGAGAATTGGAAATACTCCAGTAAAGTAAACATGCCTCAAACTGTACTTAAGTACAGTACTTGAGTAAATGTACTTAGTTACTTTACACCACTGGTTTTCACAATGAATTCACAGGACCTTGTAACTGTTGTTTCAGAGAAGTAATTATCTGAAACCACCTGCACTGCATGCACTGATGTGCTTGTAGAACCACTACGTAATACAAAGCCTGCAGAAACACCTATAAAAACAAAAATAGAAATGACTGAGGAACCAGAACTAAATACTTTTACTCCAATACACCCATACAAGATGTAACATAGAGGCGAGCGGAGGGGAAGCCAGAAACACAGCTAGTGTGAGAGCAGAAGTGTGGCCTTCCCTAAAATTGCATTTAGGGAAGAAAAAAGAAACGGCCAACCTAAAAGTACTCAGTACGTTACAGTCTTCCAAGAAATGTACTTGCGTAAAAGTAAAACATTTGTCTTGGAAATGTACTCAAGTAAGAGTAATACTTATCAAAAATCTGATTTCCACACCCCAGGCCTATAGAGTAAAACATATTTTATTATCTACATAATGCTATTAAGTTAATAATAATGAGCTGACATTGTAATTGATGAACTTCTTGAGCTTCTTGTACAACATGGAAGGAGATGACAGTGAGTATTGTGAGTAAAAATGTTATACTGTAAGTGTAATAATTACTGTAGCTGAAGCTGAATGTATGAATCCAGGCTCTAAATAGTTAAATCAGTAGGTCTAGTGTCAACACACGAATGTTGACATTCTGTCTGTCAGAGAACTATTACATGTTGGTTGATGGAGACCACATGTAGAGTCTGTTAGTCCAGGGTTTCTCAAAGTGGGTGCTGTGGTACCTATAGGGTAGAGCTCTTCACGGGTCCAAAAAAAACCCGTGGCTTGCCTTGCAGTACGGTGCGGTGCTCATAATAGCCAATCTACAAGCTCACACTGTGTTGCGTCGTTCCGGACTTTTACTTGTAATAGAGTATTTCTACATTGCAGCATTGATAAGTAAACACCGCTGGTGTGCATCGCATGCATTGATTGCATAGCTCTACTTTTTTGAGCTACCAGCCTAAAACATCGTGCAAGATGCACAGCCATTTTCACTCGCTGCTGCACTAAACCTGATCCCAGGTCAGTCTAAAACATCACACACACAAGTTAAGCAGCACTTCATTGCGTTTCTCTCCTGATTGTGCACGCGCGTACACACGCAGTAGGCACACTACGGGTCTTCTCGGATCCACTCGGGTATTACACATAATGATAGACAGACCCGAGTTCCGAGGTAATACTGACCGATTTTCGGAATCGGGGGGCCCGTGAAGAGCTCTACCCTAGGGTGCCGTGACACAAGTCCAGGGCAGGGGGCCACATAGAATACTTTGATAGTATTTGGAATTTATCAATACCACTTCAGTTTAACCACTTATATCCTCTATACCAGGGGTCAGCAAGTAAGTTTGGCCTCGGGACAATTTCTTTCTAAGTCATTAGATGATGGGTTGCCTAACACTGCTCTGTAAAACCGACCTGAGTATCACTGTACTTTTTGCATTCTTTTTTGATCTACATCAAATCTCTTTGCCAAAAATAGCCAATCTACAAGCTCACAACGCGTCCCGTTGGGAGTGGGAAGCGTTGTGAGTGGGAAGCGTTGTGAGCTTGTAGATCTGCTATATATAGCATCCCAGAATAGGGATGCTGGTGTTCAAGTGGTTAAAAGCTTCATTTTTTCACTTATGGAAAATCCGCTGCATCGTTGAGTCGGCATAGGTCCAAAGTTCATGTGTAAAAAGTTTCATGCAGATTACTCAAAAATCCCAGGAGGAGATAGATTTGAACTGTTTTTCATATAATTAAAAATGGTGGGAGATCTAAAGGTCAGAGGTCAAAAGTCAGAGTGTGAAAGTTGTTCAGCATGAGGAGACGCATATGTGTATCCAAGTTTCATGGCTGTAGGTCAAACAGGGCATGAGTTGTACCTGTTCAAAGTTGGCATTTTCAATTGAGTGCTATAGCGCCACCTTTTGACGAAAGATTGTGAGATTTATTTCTTGATAGTTTTTCATGACCATCTATCATATGGCCGAGTTTCGTAAAAAGCGTATGCACAGTTCAGCCAGAACTGCCAAAAGTGGCAGAAGAAGAAGAAGAAATGGAATAATGCCAATAACAAAACGGGTCCATGCTTGAAGCCTGGCCCCGTAATAACACATTTATTTCACAGCAGTGGTGAAGCCAGTGTTAAACCTGACTGTCCTCAATTTAAGGAATGGGATAACTCATAATGCAAAATACTAGATCATCATTCTAACCACTAAGAGATGGCTGCAATCATTCAACGACAAGATAATAGCCAACAGCATCAGGGTCATTAAAGTTAAAAAAAAGGGGAAAAAAGATGATATCACTTTCGTCTTTCTGCTCACGTTATGCAGCTGTCTCACTCTCTCTGCCACCCCCCAACCCCCAACCAAAGCTTAACTTCCCTGTCTTTTCCATTCTGTGCTTTGCTACAACGCAACATTTTGAACTGGGACCAGAAAGTTCTATTTACAACCATGAAAAGCAAGCCAGGCTGAACTGAGGTGATGAGGTGTTCTGTCTGTCCCCTTCACTCCATTCAGTACCAGGGACACGCAAATTATGTATGTCTGCGATAAAATGCCAAACCAGCAGAAAAATATACCAGCTAAACTCTGTTTTACATTACCCGAGTACAGTTGCAGCCTCTGTTTGTTTGTTGAAACGTTCTGAGTAAGCAATTGTGCCTGTTTTCTAATTACCCTCCAAATAACGACTTCAAAGAAGGTGTTTCATACTTTCATCTCTATGACACTTGTAGGCCTACTGTATCTCTGCCAATGTTTTTTGTTTTTCTACAGGGTACATAAACTGGGGATGGGGGGGGCAGAAGGTTCAAGTTTCATGGTTTGTTATTGTTATGTCTTGAGTACTAATGTGTCAAGAACCTTGACTTATTTAAAACCATTGTTTTCCTGTACGGTGTGCCTGGCTGGAGCGCACTCCTCTCTTGTGGTGCACTTCGCTTTTTTATGGCAGTTTTATTCGTGAAGAAAAGTTTAAATACTACTACTTTGGGGCACAATTAAGGCATGGAGTCGTACTTAAGGTCAAGGTCAAGTACATTTGTCCCAAATATAGAAACAAACCAAAAACACAACTGCACCAGCACTAGTCAAAACACCATCAGCTCATTTTTTTTTTTGCTAGTCACCTACATTTTCAGAAATGTCAAAAACTGTGAAAATAGCCGATCTGCAAGCTCACAATGAGTCGCGATGTGACACGTTGTGAGCTTGTAGATCTGGCATTTTCACTATTCATTGAATGACAAAGTATATAGCGCTTAAAGCGGCACTATGTAACCTTTTTAATTAATTAAATGTAATTGTGTCCAAACTGTACGGCAGAGTATGTTAATACAATATAACTTATACAATTGGGCTGGTTGTCTCCCTGCTCTTCTATTGAGACATTTTAGATTGTGTTAAAGGTCATGTCTCACCTAGACACAGAATTTTGACTTGATGGTCAAGATTCAATTTCTCCCCTGAGCAAGCAGGCAGGCTCCATTAGCTCAAAGGTAAAAAAAACAATTCAGCACGTGCGCAGGAAACCATGTTCAAATCCGAAGAGAAAAGTTACAGCTTAAAGTGCAGCTTAAAGTGAACAAAAGATATCCCATCCATTTATCACAGTCTTCTGATGTGTGTGAGGTGGTACATTAACTGGTAGGTAGCCTGGCAACCAGGAACAATATGGCCTAATTTACTGGTTATGTTATCCTTGTTTATTGTCTCTACAATGTTCTAAACAGATCCAAAACAACACTCCATGAATTAATACATTAGGACAGCCACTGGTCAGCAGAAACATCCTCTGCATTATATTTGTTAGAGGAAAAGGCATTCATCAAAGGTCCATTAAGGTGATGCAGTTTTATTTCACTCTGTTTAACTTTAATCAAGCCTGTGAGTGGTGTTGTTATGAGGCTGAGTGCTAATTAGACCAGTGGCAGTGATGTTGTTTATCAGAGCTGGACTGACACTGATAGGAGTGGAGGCCATCTTCTAAACTAGAAAAAGTGCTCCTCGGAGCACAGGTCTCCGCCAGGTCAGGTAGGTTATTGTGGCCTCCTGGTGGCGCTATAATAGGCCAATGTGAAAAGGGTGGCATTTCTTCTTAGGCCTTTCAATGGGACACTGCATTCATGATTTGAGGCATTTTGTTCCAAAAATGTGTTTTGCTAAATTAGACCTGCTGGTGGCGCTATAAAGGCCAATGTGAATGTGAAAAGGGGGGCATTTCTTCCTCGGCCTAGTGGGAATCTGCAGGCAAATTTTCACGGAAATTGCACACTGCATTCATGTTTTGAGGCATTTTGTTTAAAACTGACCAATCCTGCAAACTTTGGAAGCCACTGTAAGCCAAATAGGATGGAATATGAAATATCGGACAGATCCATCAGAATCACATGACTATGGAGATGCAGTGTACCAATTTGCGTGTTTTTTGGACAAAATCTGAAGGAATAATCTCCAAAAATGTATTTTACATAAGTCGGCCTCCTGGTGGCGCTGTAAAAAGCAGATGTGAAAAATGCAGTCCAATGTTTGTCCTTGGCCTCTAGGGAGTGTGCGTGCAAAGTTTCACGCAGATCGGTGCAGTTATAGTTAAAAATGCAAATCGGCCAGTTATAGCGCCACCATGAGGCTGATTTGAAAATGTTGAAGTGGCATTTCTTCCTCGGCCTAGTGGGAATGTGCGTGTGCAATTTTATGGAAATGGCAAGCTGCGTTCATGATTATAGGCAGTTTGTTCAAAATGGACCAATCCTGCAAACTTTGGAAGCCAACCTTAGCCAATGAGGATGCAATATGGGACATCGGACAGATCCGGGTTGATCATATGACTATAGAGATACTGTGTACCGATTTGCATGACGTTTGGTTAAAAGCTGTAGGTGTAATGGGAAAAAATGGGTTTTGCACAAATCGGCCTCCTGGTGGCACTATAACAGGCCCATGTGAAAAATGTGGGGCAGAGGTTCTGAATTGGCATCCAGGGAGTGGGTGTGCACAGTTTCGCAGCGACCGGGCCAACGGTGCCGGAGATTAGCTGGTAACACACAGACAGGACACACACACACACACACACACACACACACACGGACGGACGGACGGACGGACGGACGGACGGACGGAGGGTAAAACATACTCTCTCGCCATGCCTTTCGGCCTGGCGGAGACAACTAGTATATACCAGATGAAGACACTTCACATGAAAAAATAAAACATAATAATAATAATTAAAAAGAAAACATGAACTCTCACTGTACATGTGCATATAAGTGAAATGTATCCTCTGCATTTACCCATCCTTGCTATTAGAAGCAGTGGGCAGCGCCCGGGGAGCAGTTAGGTGTCTTGCTCAGGGACACTCAGTGAACTGCAGCTGCACTCTGAAGTGTAAAGAGGTGACAAACGGTGCTTCAGTATCCCCCAGACGGTGTCCACTCCTCCCAGAAGGAGCGAGTGCATTACTGATAAGAGAGCACTCTTAGTTTATCACTAAAACAATGTGCTTCAGAAGCACATTTATATTTAGAAGCACTGCTTTTAAATATAAACACATGTTGTTGTTTTTTTCAATCACATTACACGGTAACATCTTAATCACTGGTTCAATGTCTGGGGACCCCCTTAGATTCTTGAGAGGGTTCCAGGGGGTCCCCACATAAATGATTGCTCTTTAGGAACCAAATGGACCCTAACAGGTCTGTAACACTGAGAGTGTGCACTCTTCAGAGTTACCACTGTGGATTTTACAGTATAGATTGGGGTCCCAGAGATAAATGGGGGTCTGTGGCCTAAAGCATATCAACCTGGGGGTCCTTGAAATTCTGAAGATTGAGAATCCCGCCTCTAAGGTATATGGTGCTACAGTATGAACATCTCCCTACAAAATATATCAAAGCTACAAGGATGCTGAGAAGGAGAAATGCATATTTAGCTGTAAATGCTTCAAGGCATGAAGCCTGATTTATAGTCCATCGTAGGATGGAAGGATATTAATGAAACATCACTGCCATACATCATTTGTAGTGACAGCAGGACGTCATCACTGCAGCAGACAGATGTCTGTTTACACCTGCAGGTCTCTGCACTGACAAACAGTCGTAGTTTCACTGTTTCCTACATGAGGACTTGTCCTCTGAAGTGGGAACTCTACGGCTAAGCGTCAGGGCTTTCCACAAGAAGGATCAATAAGGCTTTGAAATGGAGAGAAATTACTCTGTAAATACACTGGTCTTATTTATGCATGTTCCTTTTGTGTGCGCGTGCTTGACAGCAGCCCTTCATCTCTTCCTGATTAAAAATCCAAAAGAAGACAAATACAGCTTCATCTTTTTTTCGTTTTCTGGAAAACGGGGAAAAAGACAAACTATTGTTTCTCTGCTGATTGGAATGCCAGGCAGAATGACTGAACTATCGGTCAGGGAAATAAATGACTGCTATTGTAGACGTTTATTACAACACCAGAGGAACATAAAGCACACTGTAGAGACAGACACATGTTAGGAACATGTACGACTCAGCTCTCCAAACCCCTGAGAGCTATATTCCTGTACCCAAACCAAACCAGCTGAATAAGCTTCTTTTGTGTGAACATTTATACCATGTTGATATTCAGCAATTACATTTCGTATCAAAACATCTTAAATTCAGCTGCATGGGCCATGTGTCTTTTTCTGAGAGACAGCGAGATCCAAATGTGGCGTTGGCGGGCACCGCGGCGGTTGTGGCGCTCGCCGCGAGCGCCGCGGCGGTTGTGGCGTTCGCCGCGAGCGCCGCAGCGGTTGTGGCGGACGCGCGAGCGCCACAACCGCCACGACCGCCGCGGCGGTTGTGGCGAACGCCACGACCGCCGTGAAAACCGCCCCAAGCGCCGCGAGCGCCACGTAGGGTCCGCCATCCGATCCATCGACCATATCTGCGCTCTTCTGGCGCAGCCCCCCCCCCCCCCCCCCCCCCGGGACGCCCCCCCGCCCAAGGGGTGGATAGTAATAATTGTATATTTTGCGCATTTGATCCAGAGCAGTTGAGATTTGATTCGGCCATATCTTTCTGAATGTAACTTGTATTTTTATAATTGTATTTTTCATATGATCTGTAAAGTTTATATTTTCATTTGCTACCAGGCATGAATTCATTATAATTTATTATATATATTTTTCCTTATTTTCTTTCTTTATTTACACGTGCGTAATAAACGAAGCATTTGAGATTTCATCCGCCCAGATCTTTCTGAATTTTACTTGAATTATTATAATTTTAATGTTTATATGATCCGTAAATTTTATATTTTCATGTGGTATCAGGCATGAATTTATTTTAATTTATTTTATTATTTTATTTCATTTATTTACATGCGCGCAATTACACACGCATCTAACTATTGGACTCAGCTCTGGGGACACGGTGCGGCTGCAGAGTTCACCTTGAAATTTGTCATTACAATTTTACTGTAGCCTAATCCACAAAAGTGTGACTGACTGTTAATTCCTTGAGTCAATACATTGTGTTTTTATCACCGGTGCCAGTATTATTATTATTATTGTTAATAGACCTTGCAACATAGAGCAACTTAAGTGCTTGCAGAACTTAATAATATAAGCACACTTATTCTCCAGGCAGACAGACAGAAACAGTCTGTCTGTCTGTCTGTCTGTCTGTCTGTCTGTCTGTCTGTCTGTCTGTCGGTATATATACGTGCATAAATTAAGCTTGGGTCATTGGTCAATGAACCTGGTGTGTCGGTCAGAAAATAACTGATCTATAAACTCACAACTCATCGCATCCTCATTCATTTCACTGGTCAAATGCAACAGACAGACAGCCAGCCAGACAGACAGACAGACAGACAGACAGACAGACAGACCGATCCAGGCCGTGACACCAAAAATAGCCGATCAACAAGCTGCAGCGCGATAGATAGATAGATAGATAGATAGATAGATAGATAGATAGATAGATAGATAGATAGATAGATAGATAGATAATATAAATATATTATACTGTAGGCTACACGGTTATAACCAAAGATAATTATGATAGGCTATATTATTATATTAGGCTATTAACATTATGCAAGCTAATTATATTTACCATGGTTACGTCAATAAGAAGACAGACAGATCTGTCTGTCTGTCTGTCTGTCTGTCTGTCTGTCTGTCTGTCTGTCTGTCTGTCTGTCTGGACGGACGGACGGACAGACGGACGGACTTACGGACAGATTGATAAGTAGACTTGATTATAGCCAATATATTATTTTATTTTCATTTACACATGCGCCTTTTCATCCAAATTGTGTGTTATATTATTTACTTGTAGCATGGTTAATTAATAGTCCCTGTTTGCATAGCCCCCAAATCGGGCTCCCCAAGTTTTGCTCGCTGTGTGAACTGTTCAAAGACGCAACAACAAGCTCCATAGCACTCGGTGGTACTGGTGCGTCTCTGACCGTGTCTGTCTGTCTGTCTGTCTGTCTGTCTGTCTGTCTGTCTGTCTGGCTGGCTGGCTGGCTGGCTGGCTGTCTGTCTGTTGCATTTGACCAGTGAAATGAATGAGGATGCGATGAGTTGTGAGTTTATAGATCAGTTATTTTCTGACCGACACACCAGGTTCATTGACCAATGACCCAAGCTTAATTTATGCACGTATATATACCGACAGACAGACAGACAGACAGACAGACAGACAGACAGACAGACTGTTTCTGTCTGTCTGCCTGGAGAATAAGTGTGCTTAAGTTCTGCAAGCACTTAAGTTGCTCTATGTTGCAAGGTCTATTAACAATAATAATAATAATACTGGCACCGGTGATAAAAACACAATGTATTGACTCAAGGAATTAACAGTCAGTCACACTTTTGTGGATTAGGCTACAGTAAAATTGTAATGACAAATTTCAAGGTGAACTGTGCTGCCGCACCGTGTCCCCAGAGCTGAGTCCAATAGTTAGATGCGTGTGTAATTGCGCGCATGTAAATAAATTAAATAAAATAATAAAATAAATTAAAATAAATTCATGCCAGATACCACATGAAAATATAAAATTTACGGATCATATAAACATTAAAATTATAATAATTCAAGTAAAATTCAGAAAGATCTGGGCGGATGAAATCTCAAATGCTTCGTTTATTACGCACGTGTAAATAAAGAAAGAAAATAAGGAAAAATATATATAATAAATTATAATGAATTCATGCCTGGTAGCAAATGAAAATATAAACTTTACAGATCATATGAAAAATACAATTATAAAAATACAAGTTACATTCAGAAAGATATGGCCGAATCAAATCTCAACTGCTCTGGATCAAATGCGCAAAATATACAATTATTACTATCCACCCCTTGGGCGGGGGGGCGTCCCGGGGGGGGGTCCCGGGGGGGGGGGGGGGGGGGGCACGCAGGTGGGGGAGGGGGGACATGTGGGGGGGGGGGCTGCGCCAGAAGAGCGCAGATATGGTCGATGGATCGGATGGCGGACCCTACGTGGCGCTCGCGGCGCTTGGGGCGGTTTTCACGGCGGTCGTGGCGTTCGCCACAACCGCCGCGGCGCTCGCGGCGAGCGCCACAACCGCCGCGGCGCCCGCCAACGCCACATTTTGGAAGATCTGGCGGACGCGGCGGTTATGGCTGAAAATCTGACGGACGCGGCGCCGGCGGCGGTTATGGCGGAAGATCTGGCGGACGCGGCGGAGGCGGCGGTTATGGCGG
This sequence comes from Gymnoscopelus microlampas, assembly GCF_963454915.1. Classification (NCBI taxonomy): domain Eukaryota; kingdom Metazoa; phylum Chordata; class Actinopteri; order Myctophiformes; family Myctophidae; genus Gymnoscopelus; species Gymnoscopelus microlampas. The sequence continues at coordinate 6,127,421 of NC_139952.1, forward strand.
AGGATCTGGCGGACGCGGCGGTTGCCACGGCGGTTGTGGCGGCCGCCACGACGGCCGCCACCCGCCGTGGCGGTCGTGACGGCGGTTGTGGCGGCCGCCACGACGGCCGCCACCCGCCGTGGCGGTCGTGACGGCGGTTGTGGCGGCCGCCACGACGGCCCCCACCCGCCGTGGCGGTCGTGGCGGACGCGGCGGCCGCCGCGGCGCACGCCACTGCCACATTTGGATCTCGCCCCTCCTGGTGCTTTTTCTTTACATGTTCAATGTGTCGGGGCAGCCATATAGCAGAGTGTGTAGAGAGGCCGTCTGGGAATCAGAAGGTCTCAAACTTGTGTCCCTGAGCAAGTATTAATAATACCCACTGCTCCTAATGTGTTAAATGCAGAGGACACATTATGCGTTAAATGTACTGTGGCAAAACTACCCCCTTTCACTTTCAAGCTCACAACATTAAGTTCACATCATATTAAACCACATAAGCCCTGAACTGGACCGATGGCGTAGCGGTCCAGGCACCTAGGCTCAGTGTAGCCTGACAGCGCGTCGCGGGTTCGAGTGCCGAAACTGACGGTCTTAGCTGCATGTCACTTCCCATCTCTCTCTCCCCATTTCCTGTCAGCCTACTGTCCTGTCAATAAAGGCATAAAAGCCCAAAAATAAATCTTAAAGACGGGGTGCCGTGGTTTTCAGTGATTTCCCCCCCCTAAAACATAATCATCAGGTATTATGGTTATACTAGGAGGAAGATTTTTTTCAAAAAAGTGTACAGAAAGTTTTAAAATTATGTTTTTATGTGGACACGCCTCCAGTTCATTAAGTATACCTGGTTCTCACCTTAGCACCTCCTCCACCACCTTTGCACCACCCACCTGTCCACCTGTCCCTCCTCCTCCTCATGCCCACACCTGCTGTGTTATGATAATGAGGGGGAGGGCATGTTTTTACTGTGTCATTAAAGCACTGTTTCTCTATTGGCACGTTTGACCCTCAAGGTTTCAGCCTCCAGGTAGAAACTCAAAGTAGTCAGAGAAGACATAAAACACCATACAACACCACCAGGGGGCGTAATAAAGTTCTATCAACTTCATAGACACATGAAAAACAGAAAAAGGTGCAAAACCATGGCACCACCTCTTTAAAAAAAACAAAGCACATTAAGCCCTATCCATAGAAATAGAAAAATAACAAATCTATTAAGGTCACAATGCAACACACATCGTGACATATCACTGTGTCACATCACTTCCCTTCACATGCATGTACACATCCATTCAGACTGACAAACTGGCACTGCATGGAGCTAACAACAGTCTTGTTTAGAACTTCTGCTTCACAAATGTAGACACAAACAAAGCAGACTGGGCTGCTTGGTGTTTATTTGATCATAGTTATTCTGGCTCTATTAGTTTCCAGAAATTATGTGAATGCTGTTGAAATGTCAGGTGGACATCATTTTAGAATTTAGATGTTTATATCATTCATTTCTATTTCCACAGGACTGACACACAACAGTTACTATACAACTATCAGTCCTGAAAGCTCACCGTCAACTCAATTCAATGAGTGTCTGTCTGAAAACGTCCTGTCCACACTTGAAGAGCAGGTCTCAACCCCTGTGTGTGTTCAAAACTTTCCAACATCTTTGAGACTGAGCCTGGGGGGAAGAACTTGTTTTTCACTTGCTGAATGTAAAATGACCGTTTTGTTTGAACTAAGCAGAGAAGAAGTTTTGACAACTTCACCTACTTCAAAGGTGCATGGAGAATGGCACCTCCACAACACCTTGTAATATAAAGAAGGTCAACTTGTGTTGATCCCACAGGGTAAATTTAAAGCCTTGTTCAATAGACGGGTTTCCTGTTAGTAAACATGAGAGGAATATGACCGCGCAGAGGAGGGGGAAGCCTATGGGTGCGTTTGGAAATTACGCACCGGAGCACACTCGCCTATTAGTTTGTATTGGCCAGTGCGCTCACTGCCACTCAGGGCTGTATTTTCGAACGCGCCTTTCACCCGGGCATGCGCAGATTGCGCATTCTGCTCTGTGATGACGTCGCGCGGAAATCCGTCTATAGGCCTATAGGCTAATAGGTTATTTACAAGAAAATATCCTCTGTCATTGTATTGTGTGTTGGACACTAGATGGAGGTATCTCACCTCAGCATAGATTGGACAGTGGTGGAAAAAGTACTCAAATGTTTTACTTAAGTAGAAGTAATACTGCATTGTAGAAGTACTCTGTTACAAGTAAAAGTCCTGAATTGAAAATGTACTTGAGTAAAAGTACAAAAGTATTGGTATCAAAATGTACTTAGCACCTAAAGTAAAAGAAAATAGCAGATCTACAAGCTCACAATGCGTCGCATCGTTGTGAGCTTGTAGATCGGCTATTTTCAAATAGCCTAGGTATAGGCTATTTGTAAAGTAACTCATTTATATCTGTAAAGTAACTTGTAAATCAAGTTTTCAAATAATTGTGGTGGAGTAAAAGTACAATATTTGCCTCTGAGATTTAGTGGAGTAGAAGTAAAAGTATTGAACATTGGAAATACTCCAGTAAAGTAAAAGTACTTCAAAATTGTACTTAAGTACAGTACTTGAGTAAATGTACTTAGTTACTTTACACTACTGAGACTGGATGGGTGGTAATGGGAGGAGATTGGGAAGTGACTTAAGGAAGTGACTATACCTGTGTGATGTATTCAAATGTGTGGAAGTAAAGATCAGAGACTCCATACTCCATCTGTTCGTCTCATTTATTAACTTCCACAATTGCTTATTTCAATGTGCTATTGCTAATATTAGTTGGGTCCTGAGTCAAGGCATGAAAATGTTTGGGGACCCCTGATCATATAAATCAGCATTACACCACTTTAACCCATATCGAACATAACAGGCAAAATAAATCATTTAAAATATTTGACCACCCGCCCCCAAAAATAGGCGAGCTACAAGATCACAATGTGTCGCATAGCAGTTTTGAATTATTTATTTTGTATTATTTTTTGGCATCTATTTATTTAAACATGAATTGATTATTTAATTCATTCATTATTAAGTGGTTAAAACCAGGGCACCTCACTCCTGCTTTAGAATGGGAAACCAACACAAGGGTCCCATCACAACAGGCATTGTTTTCAGCCTCTGTGGATATTTTTTCTACAAACACTTAAAAAAAAAATCAGCTCAAAGCAGAAAAGCGCTCCAGATGATTAATGCTTTTTTCCCCACTGTCCAATTGAATGAATTGAGCGGTGTGGGGAACAGACACAGACATTGCTCTAGAGACAACTCCTGTGTGATCAGGAGGGTGGAAGCTGAAAGTGACAGGCAACATCAAGACAGAAAGGCAAGCTGCTCTGCTTTGTAGACTGCAGAGAAAAGAAACACTTCCCTGTGGTTTTCAGCCTGCAAATGGCAATGAACAGTGAAACCAATATAAGACTATATGGATATTAATGGAATAGAAACCAATATAAGACCATATGGATGTTAACAGAATAGAAGCCAATATAAGATCATATGGGTGTTAATAGAAGTGTAGCCAGTACCAGAACACCGGCCAGACTCTGTTTACTCTACTTTTTGGAAAGGAAATATTTACAGAGTAGCATAACATTTTGCTGTTATGAGTTATTTTTTAAATTAGCTTTGAACCCGTTTTCCTCATAAAAACATAGTTGGAAAGGAACTGGTTTAGTAGGATGTATTCATATTGAACTAGAGTGGTTTTGCAATGTTCATAAGAGTCCAACAAAGTACAGATAAAGACGGCATATTGTAGTGTTGAAACACTATTCTTTTTCTGCAGCTTTGTGTATTGATTGAAAAAAAAAGAAGATGCACTGTATGTGCTGTCTTTCTCATGTTTAGTTCTCCTAACTAATCTCCCTTCTACTTGAGTAATATCGATGTCAAGATGTAGTTCTGCTTAAGTAAGATATTCTAGAACTTGTTCAACTCCTTGGCACTGGCCCAACCATGGCCCAACCATACCCAGCATATCGCGCATTCCAAGCCAACTTGACTTTTCTATAATGCTGTAATCAGTGAAGAATAACGACTTTTTTTCTTTAGAAAACAAACTGACACTAAATGAAAACAAAATAACTGGCTCCAGCAAAGCATAGACGGCTGCTCATTAATCTTTTATCTTTCACTGTCTGGCAGCAACACAAGCATCGACAACCAAACGAGACAAACGCGTTTCCTCGCAGTCAATTTGATTCGGCTGAGAATCTGAGATATTGTTCCAAGTCTTGATCTAAACATCAGCAGTCAAGTTGTGTGAAATAATCCGTTTTGAATCAATAATGAGATCTATGTTTCCTAGGGCGTTGTGGGCATCCACTTCCTGTCGATTTGATCAGGTATCAGGGATCAAATCGACCACGACGCCCTAGGAAACTTGTGGATAGCCTTCAATCTCCTGACTGACAATGACATACCATGGACTCATTACATAATAGGCTCTATGCACAGCAGCCATATTGGGAATGAATTCCTTCCTTACTTCCTTCACAGGTGTTACCAATGACACTAATTAAGGCTCTGTTCCATTTAGTGTGGCATTGTCGTTGTCTTATTTTCAAGGACCCCCATAACTCTGAGAGTGTACAAATGGAACCAAATGGATCCGTATGGGTCCATTTGGTTTCATTTGTACACTCTTAGAGTTACACACCCACCATAAGGGGCCATTTGGGAACCAAAATGGAGTGTTTCTAGTGAGCCAACATGCATGATATCAGCACCCTGACCAGAATGGAACAGAGCCTTCATTAGTATCATTGGTAACACCTGTGAAGGAAGTAAGAAACTTCACCTATACACTGACAATAAGGTTTGAGTTGATGGGAGTTGCACGAGTGAAATGTCGGCGTTAATATGTTTAATTGTATAATACACTTCTGCTGCCAAATTCACAAGGTTCTGCTATGCTTCAGTTGAATTTTTGGACTGTTTTTCCCCTCCGCAGTAGAAGCCAGAGGATACAGGGTGTAATAAATGAATGCAGGGAGCCAAGAGGGATTGGGGGAGTGTTTGATACACATGAGGCAGGTACAACCAGGCACTGTGAACGCTGCTGGCTCTGCCGGCTTTTAACCCATTCAGTCCGGGAAGTGGGAACGCGTCCGTGTCATTTTAAGATTTCTATGGCTATTCCAAAAATAGCAGAATCTACAAGCTCATAGTGTGGCACCTAGTGCCGCGCTATGAGCTTGTATAGATCCGCTATTTTTGAGAAATCGTGAAACATTTTGCAAATCTTTGAATATATGTATATATTCTTTTAAAGTGAACATTTCATTTTTAACTCAAATCTTATTGCTTCTGGGGGGGGGGGGGGGGTTGTCCCTGGAACAACATATTTTGAGATGGGGGTCCGCGGCCTTGAAAAAAGTTTGAGAACCACATTTTTTTTTAACTGTTAGGACATTTGTAGAATCCCCAGAAGCAAAGATTTGAGTTACAAATGTTCCCTTTAAAGTACATATATATATTCAAAGAATTTCACAACTTTTCACAATTAAAAAAAAACTTGGTGCCGCGACACTCGGTGCCGCGCTATGAGCTTGTAGATCTGCTATTTTTTTAATAGTCCAAAGGAATCTGAAAATGACGCGGACACGTTCCCGGTCTTAAGGGGTTAACTTTCTGCTGCCTCTCCAAGGTGAGACACAACTTCAGGTTCTGTGGGGTAACTTTAATAAGAAAGATGTAGTCGGTGAGGTAAGACTGCAAAGTCTGAAAGACAGACAGACACATTCTTTGCCCTTCTGTATTTTGATTAGTCAGACGTTATTTATAAGGTGTGCAGGAGAATGAATTAGTGCTCGACTAATTAGTCAATGTATGTAGGACACCTTTGTTATAGTCCAGGCGTTTCGGGCCATATTTTGATGGAATCGTGCACTTTACGATAAAAGCATGAAATTTGGCACACAGTTAGAGCATGCCATGAGGAACATTTTTGGCTATAGGGCCATCGCAGATTTGTCCTGTGGTAACCATGGCAGCCATTTTCCAAAATGGCCTCCATCTGCTGTTATTTTACCAATAACTCAGGTGCTAGACCACCTAGGATCTTGATTCTGGTGACTAATCCTACATTTTCAAGTATGAGGAATACACTGGTACTATTTAGAATTGTCCTGTGGTAACTATGGCAGCCATTTTTCAAAATGGCCACCACTGCTGTCATTTGACCAATAACTCAGGTGCTAGACCACCTAGGATCTAGATTCTGGTGACTAATCCTACATTTTCAAGGATGAGGAATACACTGGTACTATTTAGAATTGTCCTGAGGTAACTATGGCAGCCATTTTTCAAAATGGCCACCACCTGCTGTCATTTTACCAATAACTCAGGTGCTAGACCACCTAGGATCTAGATTCTGGTGACTAATCCTACATTTTCAAGGATGAGGAATACAGTGGTACTATTCACAACATGCTAGTAACTACCTAACTAACTACAGTACATGAGAAGGTGGATACTCGCGTCATATTACACCTAGAAGATGCTATGAAGGAAGGGTATAGCAAGGTGACAATACGCACAGTAGACACGGATGTGCTGGTCCTGGCAGTAACGTCAGCCCAACACCTCCACTTGACTGAGCTGTGGGTTGCTTTTGGAACTGGGAAAAGTTCCTTAGCTGCTACCCAGACAAAATAGATGACTGGATGGAGCCTCTGGAGTGATTTGTGGCATTGCTCTCTGACCGCACAAGCGGCCAGGCATCAGTGAACGGGCACGGAAGCAGCTATTCACCCAGAAGGGTAGAACAATTGATGGACTCCCCCCAACACGAGCTGCACTGATTCAACATACAAAGAGGGCAGCCTACAAAGCTGGCCACTGCTGGGGACAGGTGATGGTTGCAGCCCCTGAACTCCCATCCCCAGGTGAATGGGGGTGGAAGAGGAAGGAGACAGGTGAATACAAATAATTTAATCCACTTCTTTACACTTGTAAACCCGTGATCTGACAATAAAGCTGATTCTAATTTTGACAGGAGGATGGGAAGTGCACTGGACCACACAGAAGCGAGCCTGGCCTGTCGAGAACTCCTCCGCTGTGGTTGCAAAAAGGGATGCAGTGGACAATGCAGATGTGTTAAGGCAGCACTTCAGTGTACTATCCTTTGCTACTGTGGTGGACTGTGCAACTAACTTTGTGTAGATTATCTGGCTTTATTGAATAGACCCCTTAACAGACAACGTCACACTGATAAGAACCAGTCTGCGCGGAACCAGTATGCGCGCAATGAAACCCATTCTATCAGGTCTCGCTAGGACGCGCCTCACTAGCCACACACAAGAGGGGGTTGGGGTGTGCTGAAACCAGCGCACCCCAAAACAACAGGTTGAGAATTGATTGCGTGAAACAATCACCTGTGCGTCCAGTCTCAATGTTGGTAAACAAATAATTGGTCTATATGCCATTAGGCTATGACTCATGAGTACTCTGCCTTTGTTGTGTCTTATAGTTCATTCAAAATAATTATGCAATACTACTACTAATAAATGAAACATTCTTGACTCTCATGTGTCTGTTTGAAAACATGTACTGTACTACACCATTACATATTTTGATGGGTTTACTATTATTTAATTAACTGAATGCCAGATATATGTAGTTAGGTAGTAGCATGTTGTAAATAGTACCGCTGTATTCCTCATCCTTGAAAATGTAGGATTAGTCACCATAATCAAGATCCTAGGTGGTCTAGCACGCGAGTTATTGGTAAATGACAGCAGGTGGCGGCCATTTTGGAAAATGGCTGCCATGGTTACCACAGGACAAATCTAAATAGTACCACTGTATTCCTCATACTTGAAAATGTAGGATTAGTCACCAGAATCAAGATCCTAGGTGGTCTAGAACCTGAGTTATTGGTAAAATAACAGCAGATGGAGGCCATTTTGGAAAATGGCTGCCATGGTTACCACAGGAAAAATCTGCGATGGCCCTATAGCCAAAACATTTCCTTATGGCATGCTCTAACTGTGTGCCAAATTTCATGCTTTTATCGTAAAGTGCACGATTCCATCAAAATATGGCCCGAAACGCCTGGGCTATTAGTGGTAATTAAGAAGTTTACTGTGTGTTGGACTGATAACTTGCAGGAGGACCTCTGGGTTAAATTAGTGTGTGTGTGTGTGTGTGTGTGTGTGTGTGTGTGTGTGTGTGTGTGTGTATGTGTGTGTGTGTGTGTGTGTGTGTGTGTGTGTGTGTGTGTGTGTGTGTGTGTGTGTGATGTAGCTAATGTCATCGTCCATCTGCTCTGTCTGTGTAAAACCTTCTGCCATTGGTCAGCAGGGAGGGCAGTGGCAGGGCAAAAACATAGCTAACTACAAGGACTCTCATTGACGTGAATTAGAAGCTTTATCTTGTGCCTTTTGGAATAATTTCTAAAACTCAGTATTTGCACTAAAGGAGCTGGTTTAGTAGGATGTATTCATATTGAACTAGAGTGGTAGATGTGGTTAAATTAGTGTGTGTGTGTGTGTGTGTGTGTGGTGTGGTGTGGTGTGGTGTGGTGTGGTGTGGTGTGGTGTGGTGTGGTGTGGTGTGGTGTGGTGTGGTGTGGTGTGGTGTGTGTGTGTGTGTGTGTGTGTGTGTGTGTGGTGTGGTGTGGTGTGGTGTGGTGTGGTGTGGTGTGGTGTGGTGTGTGTGTGTGTGTGTGTGTGTGTGTGTGTGTGTGTGTGTGTGTGTGTGTGTGTGTGTTTGGGGGGTGGGAGTGTTAATCAGTGCAGCAGATGAACTATTACATACAAAAGGTAATCCCTCATGTGATACTGTGGCGTATGTTTGTTTATTTTGGTTCTCCCAATTGGGTGACTGAAACTTGAAGTAGGGTTTGGCTCCGAGTCCTGTTCTTCACTACTTCTATCCTAGCAATGTCCCTGGCCTAGCAGTGGGGGTTGGGGGTTGGGTCATACTCAAAGCACGACCCTATGGTGTTTATTCCATCTTTGTATACTCTCTGGATCTCTGCATACTATGCGTACCAACTAACTTTGTAACGTTATGTGTGAGTTGGTTAACTCAAATTGCACTGGAGCAATATTAAACAATTTAATATGTATTATCATATCAGTTCTTGTCCAACTACAAAACATCAATAATAAAACAAATTGAAAAGAGAATCAACAAAACTCAGTAGCAAAGCATGACCAGGTTTATTGTCAAAATGATCACCACAGCTGTGCAGCCAATCTCTATGAGATGAGGGCTGAAGCGTATGGCTCATTTCAAAACAATAGGCTTATATATGATGCAAGAATTGACAAGCTGTATTGTGAATACAGCAAATTAATATAATTCCACTCAAATTGATTTTATTCCTAAAACCAGTCCGTCTGAGTGAGTGTTGAGACGACACGGCGTCTGACGCAAAACTATTTGTTTGCTGCCCTCACAGACATTTACACATTTTGCGGAGAAATACATAGAATACATAAATGGTATTTGTTCAGAACACTGGGATTTCAGTTAAAAATCGCAAACATTTTCCTTTAAAAACAAATATAGCTTAGGTTTCTCACTCAGAAGCTCTTCTTTCTTGCTTTTCCACAATAACATCACTGAATCTCCTTCTGTTTTGGGTCATTGAGTTAGTAAAACAAACGCTCCCCAAGTATTGTTTACTGGCAAAGTCAGATAGATTCTTGAGGCAATGGCAACGTTTCCTTATCAGCTGTAAACGTTTCCTCGCAGATTGTTTTCACTCATTTTTAATGAGTTCTATTAAATAGGATTATTATTCTGTTCATGAGCCTGCCTTGTGCTTCACCATTATCTGTTTTTCCCCTTCCTGCACACACACTGTTAATTGTGGATGTGTTGCTTGTTGCCAGGAGAGTTTATTTGTGCTGACGCACGCACGCACGCACGCACGCACGCACGCACGCACGCACGCACGCACGCACGCACACACACACTGAGCCATGGGCCAACTGGAGATGGTGAGACCCCAAGAGCTGCTGTATGTTGCCCCCCTGCCGTCTGCCTCGTCTGCCGCCTGCTGCAACAATCTGTTGGTGACAGTCAACCTGTGAGCAGGTCCAGGGGCCATGGTGTGCAAGTGCCATCAATAACTATGCTCTTTTTTTTATTTTTTCATCACTGAGAAATGACAGCAGGGGAAATATGGAGTGTTGGCAGGGTGTGTGTGTGTGTGTGTGTGTGTGTGTGTGTGTGTGTGTGTGTGTGTGTGTGTGTGTGTGTGTGTGTGTGTGTGTGTATGTGGGGGGGGGGGGCACTATAAGACCGTACCATGACTTTGAACCTAGTTCTATTGGCCAATTTGCACACAAGATGTGGAGCTGCATGTCCATGACAGCTGAAATGCATACAAAAGACCCTCCTGGAGTTCACACAGGGGACCGGGAACCACTACATCATATGGAGTGTTCTACAAAGTGAAAAGAAGCATACATGGTTCCAGATCAGAGTACTGCTACCACGACAGCAAAGCAGATGGAGGAGATGACCCTTTGGTCAGTTATCATTTAGGAGCCCCCACCCCACCAGAAAGCCCACTACCCACAACAAACAGTCAGTCGGCCATGGACCGTTTTATTAGACATTTTATCATAAAGGACTTACAGGACTTTCATACATCAAATCTGTCTCTGATGTATGAACTACAATAAATCATGAAACAGAGGGTCAGAGGGCCCTAGGAGGGCCGGGGTCCCCTGTCAATCAGAGGGCCACAATATAGGAGCACGTCAGAGTGTTTTAAACCATCATTACAATAATGTCAGGGGTGGGAAAAGTATGAGATGAATAATAAATAAACACTAATAAGAGATGAGGGGATTAGTGCAATACATGTGATCCTTAAGCCCCCCGCTGGGCTTCTCAGTGTGAGAAATGAGAGAGTTGGAGTGAGAATAGGCTCTATGCACAGCAGCCATATTATCACTTCATTCACAGGTGTTACCAATGATACTAATGAAGGCTCTGTTCCATTTAGTGTAGCACAGTGGTTTCCACGACCCCCATAACTCTGAGAGTGTACAAATGGAACCAAATGGACCCTTACGGGTCCATTTGGTTCCATTGGTACACTCTCAGAGTTACACACCTGTAAGGGGCCATTTGGAAGCCCATGAGGGTCCCTGGACCCCAACTGTAGACCCACTGGTGTAACAGAGTGTTTCCAGTGGGCCAACATGCACAATATCAGCACCCTGGCTCTGTTTGACCAGAATGGAACAGAGCCTTCATTAGTATCATTGGTAAGTGAATGTCTTCATAATATGGCTGCTGTGAATAGAGCCTATTCTATCAAGGCCATGTGCGTTCATCACATGCTCAATGCACGAGAGCTGTGCACGCTCCGTGCACGAGAGCTGGCAGCCCTGAAATTTAAAGTAAATTAGATTATATACTGCAGAGGTTGTAATGCCAAGAGAAAATGTTTGCTCAATTACACTCTAATTGCACAAAAGGGACTTAATAGTTTGAGCAAGAACTCTAATTACCTGCAGTTAGATTAAGATCCTTAACAGTGTGAGCAAGACATGTAGGACAATAGTTAGATTAAGATTCTTAAGAGACCTGCCCTAAAGAGCAGTCCAGAAGAAACACGATTTATGTGGTTAGGGCCACAGTAACTACGCAACTAAGCACATTTTACTTGTACTTGAGGTACTTTGAATTTAATTGAGTATATCCAACTTTCAATACTTTATCATTCTACTCCACTACATCTCAGTGAAAAATATTGTACTTTGTACTCAACTACAATTATTTGAAGACTTTAGTTACAAGATACTTCATAGATTTGGATTATCATTACAAAATGTAATGAACCACAATTGCAATTACAATTTAGGCATTTAGCAGACTTGCAGTAAGCAAGGACAACATAAGGTAAAACATCAAATGCATAGAAATAGTAATCTAGGATCATAGGTAAACCAAGAACCTACCATCAGTCTAAACAATATAATATAAAAAAAAGATCAACAATCAATACATTTTAGCCTTTGCATAAGCCTGCAAGGTCGTCAAGGCTAGGGCAAGTGCTATAGAGGTGGAGTCTGAAGAGGTGAATCTTCAGATTACGGCGGAAGAGTCTGCGGTTCTAACGGCAATGGGGAGTTTGTTCCTCGGTTTGGGAGCCAGAGGGGAGAAGAGTCTGCGACGTGTGGAGCGTTGTCCCGGATGTTTAAGGGATGGTTCTGACAGCTTCCCAGTGTTAGCTGAACCACTTACTGTAAGCCCTATATCTAGCTATTTGAAAATAGCCCATCTAAAAGCTCACCATGTGTCGCATTGTGAAGAATAGTGAGCTTGTAGATCTGCTATTTATGAGTTTGATACATTTTGAAAAATATGAGAACTTTTACTCACATATTGTAAGTATATTTGTATGCCAATTTTACGTGTAACAAAGTATTTCTATCGTGGTATTTACTTAAGTAAAATAAATCTGAGAACTTGATCTTCCACCATGTTATGTGGGGTGGGGGGTACTGGTGTATTTGAATTGTTTAATGACTTCTTCTGAATCATTGACAGATCAATCATTGACAGATCCACCACAGGTAGTATCACGCAGTGTATTTCCGATGGGTGATAACAGAACCATCAGATAGTGTTGATGAGCACGTGGAGCTCGCTCCACATCGATCAGCATTGTCCAACCAGGAGAGCAGGGTGTAATTATTATCTCCCTGGACTTCTGACTGCATCCATGATCAATCCAGCCTAGATATGGTGTGACGTGTTGCTGTGCGTAATGAGGCTGGAGACCAATGCACACATGGCCATGGAACAGACTATGGCAAAGCCAAATGTATAATCCACAATAAGACGGTGTTGCTTGCCAAAAAGAACAGACTAGCTATGCGTTGCATCATGACATGTGGTTAGCTTGTAGATCTGTGTTTCTTTAAAGGACAACCTCGCAAAATGGAGCATGAATTCAGCTGAGATTTAGCAGATAGCTTAAACAAATTATTATTTATTTTATTATTCTGCAGCATATTTTTTCTCTCTCCTCTCCTCTCCTCTCCTCTCCTCTCCTCTCCTCTCCTCTCCTCTCCTCTCCTCTCCTCTCCTCTTCATTCAGAGCAACAGTCCAGCAGCGCTGAGTCTTACTGTGGACAAACAAGCCGAGGTGCCTCATCCTCGAATTTAACTTTTGGATTAAAGTCTATTTCAGCGATGGGTTTCAGCACCATGGAGACGGAGCTGTTCTCCTCCACAGCACCCAGGGGTGCTGATCTGTCTGACCTGTACTCTGTGATCCCCTTCAATGTCACCTTCCTCCCGGACGAGGACCTGGGCTTCATGAGCAACAGGCAGAACTGCACGGAGCAACAACAGAGTAGTCCCGTCCGGAGCTCTGGGGGCATTATTATAGCCATCTGCATCACGGCTCTCTACTCCGTTATCTGCGTGGTGGGACTGCTACGGAGTGGTGAGGTGAGTTTATTAAAACCATGACTCAATGTTTCATTTACCTTTTTATTAAGTCTGTTTAACTTGGTATTGATGTCATACGTTTGCCACTGTTAAAGGAACAGTATGGTAACCTATTTTGCTTTCACTTTCATGAGTAGATTGCATACATTATGAATGCACAAACGTGTGTGTGTGTGTGTGTGTGTGTGTGTGTGTGTGTGTGTGTGTGTGTGTGTGTGTGTGTGTGTGCGTGTGCGTGTGCGTGTGTGTGTGATGTAATCTATTGCACAATATTCCCTCATGAATCATTCTCCCTCATGCTTAATGTATACACGTCGTTTATAATAATCTCTGCACTGAAATCATGTAAAAGTTTTATGTGAAACATTCACGGTTCATCAAACATATTATCCATCATTAACATTGACTCAGCTGCCTCAGGCAAAAACCTGCCATAATGTCACTTGCCGACAGGATCTGTTCTTGGCGAAGGACGCTGTCTTTGAGCTTATCCTCTTAAGTCTTGGAATTCAGTCGAGTGTCCTAGTTTTATCTGGACTGGATTAAATGTGAACATCATGGGAACAGTCCAACATCTGGAACTAGATGACTAGACTAGAAGAAATGACTGTAAGTCATACTAGCAGTGGTGCATTTCCAATTTTCAATACTTTTACTTCTACTCCACTACATCTCAGAGGCACATATTGTACTTTTACTCCACTACACTTATTTGAAAACGTTAGTTACTACAGCAGTTACTTTGTTGATATAAATGATTACATTATGAAACATACATTAACCACTGGAGCCCTATTTTATACCTAGGCTATTTTCAAACATTTTAAGACCTATACTTTTGGTAGGCCTACTTTAAGTTTTGATACCAATACTTGTTGTATTTTTAGTAGATTTTGAATTCCGGACTTTTACTTTTAACGGGGTACTTCTACTTTGCAGTATTGATGCTTTTACTTAAGTAAAACATTTGAGTATTTTTTTCCACCACTGCATACTAGTCTGGTTACATCATCAACCTGGTTCAAATTAATTTTGTGTCGTTTTGGTACAAAAAGTAAAGTGAATTGAACATAAAGTGAATTAATCTTAAACATGCCTTGTTTACAGCAGACATTTAGACAGCAGGAGGTATACACAGCTGAAGTAATGTTAGTTGTGGGTGTGACAGCATGAATTAACCCTTCCCGGCAACACACAACACAGCCACAAAATAATTGTTGATAGTTATTCTTGTTGTTGATAATAATTTGTATAGTGTTATAACCTACTTAAATGTCCATTGGCCTAATTCAGTCATGTTAAATGTGCTTCTGTATTCTCCTATTATCTCTCTCTCTAGGCAAGGTCAAACTAGCTACAGGCGTTTTGTTGCTATCTGTCGGCTCCTCGAGTTATGTCAATATTTCTAGTTAAGTAAGAGCTGTTTTGAGAACACTTCATCTCTGTCCCTCCGATACGATAACCATTCTTTCAGTGCCACTGAGTAATGATGAAGGGTCACCTTCATCATTATCATCTACCATCATCATCTGGGTGCCAACATTCTCCCCATTGACTGCGCTTTGCTGTTTAAAGCTCTAGACTCCACTACCAGCAAATCCACGTAAAATGGTGGGCGATGACCCGGTTTTCACCACCAGAAACGGATTCGGAGATATAGGCGTTTTAAAGAAGGAAATAGACAGGAAGCGGACGGAAGCCATGTTTTTGTTTCCGGTGATCTATCTGGCCCTTCCTTCTCAAGATCACAATGGGTACTCCCAGAGCTGCTCTAGCCCCGCCCGTGCGGAGAAAAACGAAAAAAACAAAAAGACTGAAATCACGGTTCAGACCGTGAATGGCACCAGAGCGCTACTATGTAAACACACGGTTCAGACCGTGATCGGCACCCGATGTGTTAAGTACACTTGAGTAAATGTACTTTACTCAAGTACGGTCTACGCAAGGAATGACACTCCGTGCAATGTATACTAAGTTGTGTGAGATCGGGTTGGGTTGTAGTTCTCCCTTGCATAACATCTCTCTGCTGCTCTTTAATTACTGTGTTCATTACTGTTTTAATTGCACATGGATCCCACAGATTATCACTTGTGTGTTCTCTGCCTGTAGCATGAATTAGTGGATGAGTTATGCACATGCACTGATGGACCTGTGGGGCGTTCAATATCAACAATTAGTTACGGGTGGATATATTCGTATGTGTGCATAGTTTATTAACAGTCTGTCAACAGTGAATATTTGAATACATATGTACATTTATAAGGTTAATTAGGTTATGGTAAGTATCTGGGGAGGTGCCTTCATGCATGTTCATTGGGCCAGCTGAGAAAATGCAGTTTTAAACATATCAGCTTGATATTAGGTTATTCCTGCTATGTACATGGAACTGAACCAGGGGGTGAGGGGTGGGGTATGTGTGTGTGTGTGTGTGTGTGTGTGTGGGGGGGGGGGGGGGGGGGGGGGAGGAGAAAGAGTGGGGGGGATTTGGAGACAGAGAGAGAACCCCTTTGATGTAACCTTCTAAGGATGTTAAACGGAGCCAATTTAAAGAGGTGGTGCCATGTTTTTGAACTTTTTCTGTTTTTTTTGTGTGTCTATGAGGTTGATAGAACTTCATTAAGCTCCCCGGAGGTGGTTTTATGGTGTTTTATGTCTTCTCTGACTATTTGGAGTTTCTTCCTGGAGGCTGAAATATTGAGGGTCAAACGTGCCAATAGAGAAACAGCCCTTTAGTGACATCACAGAGCCCCCAAAAAACATACCCTCCCCCTCATTATCATAACACAACAGGTGTGGGCATGAGGAGGAGGAGGGACTAGGACATGTGGGTGGTGCTAAGGTGGTGGAGGAGGTGCTAAGGTGAGAACCAGGCATACTTAATGAACTGGAGGCGTGTCCACATAAAAACATTTTTTTTAACAATTTCTGTACACTTCTTTTTTTTGAAAAAAAATCCTTACATAATAATAATACCTTATGATCAGGTTTTAGGGTTGAAAAATATCATGGCACTCCATCTTTAACAAAGGACTCACAGAAAAGCAGAAAAAAGCTGCTTGGCAAACATGGAGTGAGAATGGAGGATATCAAATGGACAGGTGTGTTAAAATGCTGCTGAAAAAACATTGATACACTGAGAGAGAATAATGTCACACACTCCATGGAGAAGAACACATTCACAACACCATCCAAACTGTGTTTGGATGGTTTTACACCCAGTGCCAATTGTCTATGTAATCCTGGGCACTACCTTCCCTCTGCTAACCTAGGGAGGCGAGCTCATGCCTCCTTCAATGCATGAGAGCCAACTGACCTTCTTATCGCCTGAGAGGGGAGAGTTTCCCTGGTTGGACGTAGCGCGTGGAAGGAACACGTTATTCCAACCAGTTCCTTTCACCTCCATGAGTTTATACCTGCTTTTGAAAAATCATGGAATATCTTCCATGATCGATGTCTGCACGGAGATCGGCTCATTACACACACGCGGGAAAAAAATGTTTGCAGACCATTGTACAGCTGTGGCCTGTTGAATGTGCCTTGTTTTGGCCGTAAAGCAAGAGGAAAGGAGATATAGGCATTTTTCCACGGGAAATAAACAGGAAGTAAACAAGCCGTAAACAACTTCCGGGTCAATTCCGGGTCTGACGTCATCTGGCAGTGAAAGCATCATTCATAAGGTAGCCAACACCACCATCTGGTGGAAAACCACTGAAAACGCCAAACTCGTCCGTGGCACTGTGGACCAAGTACCATCGGACCAATTAGCTCGTCCATGGCAGTCAAAGAATTAATAAATAAATACAATACAATACAGTCAACAGCTGACTTCAAATCTATGCTTACAAGTAACAAGTAATGACAACCTTCATAGAAGTGGAGTCACCGTAAGACATTTGTCTTGGAAATGTGGAATATAACGTATATATATATATATATATATATATATATATATATATATATATATATATATATATATACATATACTCAAAGTGCTGTGCTCCAGTAAATCTACTTTGTTACTGTCCAACACTGTCGAAGAGGACGAGAGAGAGGGAGAATATTTCACCGTCACAATATATCAACATGATCTGATCGTTGTCAGTGCAATATCCTCGGGCAGAATAAAGCAAATCATGTAGTGTGCATTCTAGTGGTGTGTGTATCCAGTAGGATGTGTGTGGGTGTGTCTCTGAGCTGTGTAGTAGTTTGATGTTGTTTAACAATGACTCAGGCATCATCTTTACATGTTCAGTAAGAATGAATCATATAAATCCTCTTTACATGTTCAGTAAGAAGCAAACACAGACAGTTGTTCATATCTTTCCACTCAAACAGAGAGCGTCTCCTTTCAAACCCCAATGGTTCTAATCAGCCCCCCGCCCACAGGAGTGGCCCAATTCTCTCACAACTTGCTACAAAAATCCCTCATGAAAAACTATATAATCTCCTACCTTTCATTTTCAACCTTCACATGTGTCTCCTTCTCTAATAATCAAAAAGTGCTATATATTTCATCTCGCAATTTACTTCCGGATGCTTCGTTTTGCACTTTTTTTGCCACATCGGTCACGGGAAAGAAATAAGCGCTGCCGTGGTCTATGGAAACGAGCCCAAAAGTGCACCCAAATAAGCCCAAAATCGCTTATACAAACAGTCAGACCTGGCAACGCAGCCTACGCCAATCATGCGTGAGAGATCTACAAGCTATGGGGCAGAGACGCCACCGTATCATAGCAACAACTACAGCGCTCACTCTCATTGGTCGTGTCACGCTAAGAGCAGTCTCCAGACAATGGCATCGCAGACAGCTTGCTGTTACTGCTGTAGCCATCACAGTTAGCCCCAGCGACGACGGACAGGGCGCTGTGATAGCTGCCATGTCGCTAACGCTAACGTGGTTGTCATGCCTGCAGCGGCTGTGCAATCACTTTGTCAACAATGCACGCTCGTGTGGTGAATGTCAATATTGCTGCTCAGTTAGTCCATTGTAGATGGTGTATGTTTGTGTGTGTCTTCTGGAGAACTATGTAGCTCCACAGCAACTACAGTAACTAACGTAATGGCAGGACCGCCCCGTGCAACGCATGTTAGGCTGCATTATGGTCATGTAGTAATTTCAGATAATTTCGCTCCGATTACAGCAGTGCTTATCAACCCTTTCACGCCGCCCCCCCCCCCCCCCCCCCCCCCCCCAATAAACGTACTTGATCTGGGGACCCCCCCATTCTGTTCCGTTCCACAAGTACATATTGTGACAATAGCCGATCTACAAGCTCAAAACGCCTCACGTTGAGAGGCCTTTGTAAGCTTGTAGATCGGCTATTTTCTACATGACTGCCTCTTTCTTACATTCTTTGACAATGTGGCCCATGTTTTCATAGTATAGTTTGTTGACTACTTTTGTTGCAGAAATGCTCATTTCCTTTACTTTCCTTTTTTTATTGTCTCCGCCAGGCCGAAAGGCATGGCGCAAGACTATGTTTCACCCCCTGTCCGTCCGTCTGTGATAGCTAATCTCTCACATCGTTGACTTGATCGCAGCAAAATAACAGCCCGATGAGTCAGTGAGAGCTGGATAAACGAGGTAAAATGTGTCAAAAGGAGTCTGTACGGCTGTCGATAAATGAACACATGACGTCGGTGGGAGAGGAGATATTGTGTCTTTTGGACAAACAGCAGCGTCGTGCTGATGTTTGTTGTATGAAGCAGCTTAATGTCAGAGTGTTTGTGTTGGAGCGCCTCAGTGCGGCTGCAGAGTTCATGTGCAACCTCTTCCAGAGAGAGACAGAGACACTAGAAACTCTGCTGGGGAAAAAAAACACTGCTGGGCATTGACTTTCATATGGATATTGATCTACACACTGCAGGTATATCTGCTACACACACAACATCAAACTACACACTGCAGGTATGATGCAGCGTTTGCATTACAGCCAGCATGCCAGCGTAGTTCCCATATGGTTTCAAGGTGGGCTAAACCATATGGACCCTATGTCAGCGGCATCCACTTCAGTCCCAACTGCGATACCCATGCAGGCTATAAGTAGCTTCTACCTGGCCCTTAGGTGGGCCCCAACTACCCATGTTTATGTGGGACCAAGGCGGGTCCTACCTGGGTTTGCCCATGCAGGCTTTAACTGGGTTCTACCTGGGCCCTAGGTGTACCCTAACCAACCACAGTGCAGTGCCCATCGCTCCAATTGTTGTGACGTCAGGGCTCTCAATACTGCACATTGGTGGAGGAGGAGGGGCCGCAGGGCGACCGCACACATCGCTGAACCAATGGTAGCCCACGGATGTTTCCTCTGGGGATTTACAATCTGCCCCTCTATGCCACATATCATCCGCACTACAGGGTCTTCACTGACCGAGCCACGGCCCCACTGACCCTCATGACGCTACGCCACTTATATGAGTTGCCAAGTGGCCGCGGGCGCTACGTGGGCGTGGCCGCGGGCTAGACGCGAGCCCCCGCGTAGCGGGGGCGAGCTTCTAGTTGTTACAAATACATATTGTTACAAATACAGTATGGATGTTCTAAATCATTTGGTGACTCACCGGATTCATGTTGGTACAGCGGATTGGGCTCAAAACATTACAGGCCGTTGCCAGTAGACATTCTGTGTCTGTGCGTATTCTAGGGAATATGTCAGTGTATGTAGCCTTACATGTTTATTACCAATGAAAACATTGGCAGGAACACTGTATTGTTGTGAATTATGAGGAACCGACATGTTGAAGAGAGACGAAATAAGGAATAAAGTAAAACACCAAGGCACCAAGGTTTTAAAAAGTCTGTATATTTTTGGTTTAGCCAAACCAGTATCAGCAGCAACGGCCATCAGATTGTTGCGTTTAAGCAACGTTTGTCTCTCTACTGTTAAATGACATACGCAGTTTCCTCATAATCCTAGTTAGTTTAGCATAGAATCACATCTGATGAGCTTCCAACCACATTGCATTAGTAGCAGACTGAATGACAAACCAGCTGAGATTGACAGATTAGATTATAATCCATTCCGCTTCATTTCAGGGGAACATTCACTTGCTCTCTTGGTCGCTAAGAAAATGATCAAGATTTAGCACAGTAAGCGGCCAGTGTATTCCAACATCTGTTTAAGAATAAAAGTCACAGCATAGGAGGCTTTTAGCATGAGCTCTCAACACTGGGCAGCGTTGAAGAGCTTATTCCCTCTGAGGGTTCCATCGCTGGGCATTCGTGGGCACATATTATCTGTGCTACCAGATAAATGTCAGAAAGAAGAAGGTTGGACAACTGTGACAGCCTGAAGCAGGGCATACTGCAGCCGGCATACAAAAAGAGGAGGCCGATTAAACCATCACATCCCGTGATTCTCCTCACGCTTGACGCGCCATAACATGACATCCAGAAATAAAAGCAGATTTCATGGATCATTGTGACTTCTACAAGCCTTTATACAAAAAAAGACTCTCCTTTGTGAATTAATGATGTTCACTGAACCTTGAACTGCTGTGTGAACTCGCGGCTGGCTAATGAAGTGCATGTGGTGCAGCGTGAGCGTGTAGGAGAGAGCTGCTTCTTCACAGCCTTGTGTGATTTATGCATAAACATCTGTCAGCCTCCCTCACTAGGAATTAGACCATCGTGTCTCGTCGCAGCAGGATTGAGCCGTGCACCTGCTGAGGTCGGCCGCATGCTTTGCATCAGTGGCAGCAACCTGCAACTCTCTGCCCAGAGCAAATCCCTGCAAATCCCTGTATTACCATGAACAAGAGACCCCTGCAGCAAGTTTGATGTCATGCCACTAAAAGTTGTCCTGGTGTCACCTAACCATGCTGTGCATGTTGACTGTAACCCCTGATTTATGTTTAGTTGCATGTCTTGCACCGAAAATAGCGGATCTATACAGTAGTATAAACTCACAGTGAGCTTGTAGACATAGAAACCAGCAGGCAAAATTCTAGGGTGGTGTTGTAGTCTACACAGTGGCACAGCTACAGCTACTCAATTTAATAATTTGTGTGTTAGATGTACGTGTGTCAGTGTGCATTGACAATACTGTTGAATACTGTCTATGCTTGCACATGGGCACACCCCATGGCTCTGAGCACACCTCAATCTAACTCAACCATTATCAATTTGATTAGATTAGATGCAGCCATATGTTGCTTATTAGCTAGCCTCGATCTCCAGGCTTTTATTTTTTTGTTTTGCTTAAAAAAAAAGCCTGGACCAGCGCTTCGGTGTACCCGATATTATAGGAAATGTTTCATTTCCCCAACCAACCAGAGTGCAGTGGGCGTCGCTCGTAATGTTGTGCTGACGGGGGCTGATGGACAGATCGGTGAACCAATTGGATCTCACGCATTCTCTCGCCGGAGATGTTGAACCCGCCCCTCTAGGCACGAAAGCAGGAGGGCTAGTGCAGCCTACTTATTATAAAATCAGCCAAGTGTCATACCCCTTTAATATCTCAAGCCTAAGCAAGTCTAAAAATCTCTCACCTACACAAAAATCCTGTCTGCTGATACTTACCAAGCATTTTACTATTTGATGTGTATTCTTCAGGAGATCAGCTCTGTGTCCACTCGAGCCCTTATAGGCAGTTCGGGAGGCATCGGGGTGGCACATACAGTAGTATCATGCACAGTGGGATATTGAGGTGGCACAGATAGTGCACGGTGGGATATTGGTTGCGTCATGCCAGCTCAGATTATAGAGGAGGGGAAATGACTTCCTTTGAATCGCAGTGGAATCATGAACGTGATCGGCACAACAAATGTAATCCTCTCCCCTGACAGTTGACAAGGCCAATGGGCTGAATCAAAGGATTGGAACAGATTGAAGAACAAATCCCCATCAAGGGCAGTATTACAGTACAGTACTACTACTAGTACAGTACTACAGAGATCAGTCTACTACAGTAGGCCTACTGTCCTAGAACACACAGCCGTTGCTGGCGTCCGCTTGCTAAGGTGAACTACAAAACGTTGAAATCCATTGATGCCCTTCAGATCCGTCTAATGATGCTGTTATATCATATTTCTTTCCTTTCCCCGAGTGTCATTTTTCACGTATTATCACACAGATCACAGTATAATATTTCATGCATTATCACATAGATCACAGTATAATATTTCATGTATTCTCACATAGATCACAGTATAATATTTCATGTATTCTCACAGATGTCACAGTGTTACACCAGCACTGTATTTTAACCCTTTAAGACCGGGAACGCATCTGTGTCATTTTAAGATTTCTTTGGCTATATAAAAATAAACCGATATACAACAAAAAAAACAGATCTACAAGCTCATAGCGCGGCACCGAGTGCCGCGCTACGAGCTTGTAGATCTGCTATTTTTTTTTTTATTGTGAAAATGTGTGCAAATCTTTAGGTTGAAAATATATATATACTTTTTTAAAGCGAAAGTTTTTAACTCAGATCTTTTTACAAATTCACTCATTTTTTTTTTTACAATTGTCTTGTAAATCCTAACATTTTTTATAATTTGTTTTACTCATTATTATTATCAATGGTTTTCAAACTTTTTGTGTCAAGGACCCCCAAAATAATATGTATTTGTCCGCGGACCCCCTCCCATCAAAAAATATTTTGTTCCAGGGACACGATTTTTCTAAAAATAGCAGATCTACAAGCTCATAGCGCGGCACTCGGTGCAGCGCTACGAGCTTGTATATCTGCTATTTTTGAATAGCCCAAAGAAATCTTAAAATGACACACATGCGTTCCTTTCTCGGCCTTAAAGGGTTAAGTCAAAGACAGTTCTTACTGAACGTTGAATAAAAGCTCGTTAGTCACATGACAGAATGAGGGCAATGAGCTGGGGAGTGGAAAAAACATAAAAGGCAAATAATTACTCATGCTGTTCCCACAGTTTGAAGATGTAAAAATGTTCTTCCCTATACTCACTTTTGTTTGTTTGTTTGTTTATTTTATTTTATGCTATGTTATTTTATTTTATTTTTCCAAATGTTGTGTCTATCATGCAGTGTTAACATTGACTAGGGACAACTGCTAATCAATGGACTCACACACACATTGGTGAAACATTTGAGGAAACATTTAATAGACTCTTTGATAAACCAAATTTCTAAACTATCCAGGTAAAAAGGCTTTAGAAAATGTGTATATGAATGTTTCAGAAACATAACGTATGGCATTAAAGGGATATTTCACTTTAAAAAAAAACATGCGGGTCATTTTATCATCTACTCAGGCTTTTGCGAAGTTGCTCGATTCAGTATTTAGATATTTGATATTCATTTTATCAAACACGCCCCCTTCCTATACAAACCCATTGTATCTTCAGACTCTATTATAACCATGATAGATTCATCATAAACACCCATCATTGGTTCTGGTGACTCATATCGCTCTCTTAATACGTTAGGGGCCGTGTTTTTTCGATTACTTTTTTCATGTATTTTATTTAATGTTTTTATTGTATTAAAAATCTTCATTTTCCAAATCGTATCAAGAGGGCAGTATGAGTCACGGGGTGTTCTTGATGAATCTATCATGGTTAAAATGGAGTTTGAAGTTACAATGGGTATGGGGCGTGTCTGATAAAATGAATATCAAATATCGAACTACTGAATCAAGCAACTTAAAAACTGTCTGGGGTGTTCACAAAAGCCTGAGTAGACGATTAAATTACCCAATTATTTTTGGAAAGTGAAATAATATTAAACCTTTTAGGGCTGCTGTGAATTATTAAATAATGATGATATAAACGTTATTTATAGAGCACCTTTCAGACACGAATGCTGTTCAAACAGCTTTACATTACAATTAAAACAAAGGTCAAAAATAAAAACATAGCAGTACAAGTAAGGCTCTAGTAAAGAGTGAAATTGAAACGCTAAACATGAGAAAGGATACAATCAGTTAAAAGGAGATCAAATAAATGCAAGGTCATAAAAGTGTGTTTTTAATCTGTCTCCTAAAACCATCAACCGGCGTTGCCCATCTAATATGCAGAGGAAGTACTCCTAAGTAAATCCTTAGTGCAGCGCTACTGAATATTCCAATCCCTGACCATGGCATTGCTTTAATTTGGATTCTTTACTGCATACTTAATCAGATAGTTTGATTGTCTGTATGAAATAGAACTACCTTTTATCTCTGCTAAAATATTCATGAGTGCTCTGTTCTCCTGTGCTCTGTTCTGCTTGCAAATCATCAGAGGCATCGCTGGAAATTCTCAATTAATTTGGAAAATTATGAATTCTTGCCACGGCAAAAAGACCCCAAAAATATACCACAGAGAAAAAGCCATGAGTGTTTAACTCTTAAGATCCTCTCTCTAAGTGAGGTCATATGCACACACGTACCTTCATATACAGAACTTTATACAGGTATATAGTGACACATTAACCATTAAACCCTAGTGACTGTGGTCCCCCAGGCCACTAGATCCACTAGCTGACTAGCATGTCCCTCTACGACAATTAGAGTGCATATGGTTCAAGAGCAAACCTGAATAAATGAGTGGAGAAACATAACAAATCTGTACAGGCATGATGCAATTAAGCAATTAACATGCTCTGTGGCATAATTATATAAACTAGACCATACCCGGTCGGCGCAGCGCATCCGTGGGGGGATATGCGCACATGATCTGGCAACCCGGGAAGCCCCGTAACCATGGCGACAGTGTTTGACACAAAAACGCTAATAAGAAGCTGAGATTTGATGAAATTGAAAAACGGGCTTCACAGTTGCGTTCAGATGGTAATGGTCAATGGCTGTGTGCAAAATCAGAGCAATTGGTCCAGCCAGTGAGGAGAACCGGGTATCTTCACTCACGTACCACTACAGAGGTTACTAGAATTATAGTATGATGCTGAGCAGGCCCAGTTGACTGTGATTTAGATCAAGATAGCAAGATGAAAATATCTGAGGCAAGAAGAAAAGATGTACATGAAAGAGGGTTCATTATTGGGTCATGGATGGCAGGGGCTTCAGTCACAAAGATCAAAGATGACTGTTCAACTGGTTGCTCTTTCAAAAGGAATAGGAGTGTGACTAAAGTGACATCTGCATGTCCATCTATGGGAAAGATAGGTACGCACACGCACACGCGCGCGCACACACACACACACACACACACACACACACACACACACACACACACACACACACACACACACACACACAGATAACTGTTGTGAATTCATTGATAGATTATATATTCACACGTTGATAGACTGTACGTATATAAGGTAAACCAAGTCCCAGCACTATTAATTCATATAGCTCTGGAGTTATTCAGATCAATAGAAGGCAAACTGTGCATGCATGCTGTCTTGCACATACAGTAGAATATCAAATCAAGTCATGTGAGAATACTTTCCTTTTAGGAGGCTTACTGCTGTGAAGTAGCATACATACTGTATATGAACATACACTACTGTACAGTAAGCATCCCTGTTGAGAATCACTGAGCCTGATGTCAATATTCATATCTGAAAAAAAAATAACTACTGCAAAGCACCGAGAGACTTACAGTAAAGAAAGTAAAGCGACACACCATTTTGAAATGTATTAAAGTCAAGAACACACACACACACACACACACACACACACACACACACACACACACACACACACACACACACACACACACACACACACACACACACACACACACACACACACACACACACACAGAGACATCAACTGGGGGAAACACAATTTAAAAGTAGGTCTATAGTTCAACACAAATAGATGGGTCTTCCCTGCGAGTATGATGCTTGATTAGAAAGCAACAAGCCAGTTGTATCATAATCGTTATCTCAAATCACTCATTTAGAACTAACTAGAGCTAAGCCATGGAGAATTAGCATTACATGGTGTGTGTTCTGCATATCTCTAACATGAGGCAGTTAGTTCTCATCCGATAAAAAAACACACCACACTGCAAGCATCATTTACAAATCCCCGTTCCCACCACACACTGTTCTATATCATCACTGTCGACCAGAAACCTTGCGTCTCCATATCTCATATTTTTTTTGTTTTTTCATGAATGAAATCCCTTATTTTATCATCTGACGTATGTACAGTGTCATGCAAAAGTAGCAGATCTTCAAGCTCACAACTTGTTGCAATATGACGAGATGTGAGCTTGGAGATATGCTAACTTAGCGTTTTTTGAAAACATGGGCCTTATACATTACTAGATTTTCATGGCCACTGCGTGGCCTTCAAATCATGTCCAACATTGCGCTGATCAGAGCAATGGTCACCAAGTTATGGCCATTTGAAATGTTAGACAGTGCCACATATGTGTGCAATAGGCTCTATGCACAGCAGCCATTTTGGAGAAAAATTGGGTCTCTTCTGACTTCCTTCACAGGTGTTACCAATGATACTAATGAAGTTCCATTCTGGTCAAACAGAGTCAGGGTGCTGATATTGTGCATGTTGGCTCACTAGAAATACTAGTGGGTCTCAAAGTGTGGTCCAGGGACCCTCATGGTTCCTTAAGAGGGTGTAACTCTGAGAGTGTACACATGTACACATTTGTACACTCTCAGAGTTATGGGGGTCCTAGAAATTAAAAGGTCTGAGAACCACTGTGCTACACTAAATGGAACAGAACCTTCATTAGTGTCATTGGTAACACCTGTGAAGGAAGCAAGGAAGGGGCCCAATTTCTGTCCAATATGGCTGCTGCGCATAGAGCCTATTTAGGACCCTGACGTGGCCCCTGTGTGGTTTGGTTGAGATTGGAGCAATAGTGCCTGTGGCCTCCGATTGCCGTAACGTGGCCCCTGGGGGCCACACGTTTGGTGCGAATTGGCCTCAAAAGTCAGCTGCATGTTGCGTTTGTAGCGTCCACCGTCCGCCGACCCACCGTCGACCCACCCTCTAGGCAATTTTAATATAAGATAATGGTACGTCCAAAATGACCAGGTTGAAAGCAGGGACGTCACAGGCTCTCAGAAGGTGGGGGGGATGGACTTTCAGTGGACTATACCCCTTATTTTACACTTTGGCTATTAAAAAATAGCAGATATACAAGGTCATAGCGCGGCACCGAGTGCCAAGCTATGAGCTTGTAGATCTGCTATTTTTGAAAAATCGTGAAAAACATTTGTAACTGTCAAATGTAAACACATTTTGTATTTGCAAAATTTTGCAATTCTTTTTTTCGTGTTTTGGTTACTTTATTTCGGTTTTAGGGTTAGGGTTAGGGTTACATTATTTAATTCTTATTTTTGCCTGATTTTACCGATTTATTATCAAAAAAATATATATATATTGTTTTTATATTTTTTATTTTTTCAAAAAGTGGGGGGTATGAAATCACGGATCTATGTGAGTGAGGGTGTCGCGTCGTACGCACAGTGAATGGCCGTGACGCCCCTGGTTGAAAGTGATTTAGTGTGTCTGTGGCTTTTATAAATATTGAACCAATGACAAGTATTAACAAGAACTTTTGACTAAACAATAACTACACTGGATCCATTGGATCCACAATTTATATATTTTTTCCATTTCCTGAAAAGTAACTATTTGTGAGATACAAGGTTTCCACCCAACAGTGACGACATGCAGCTGCTCTCCTCACTGCTGATCCCAAAACTAATGTCCCCTTTGCTCTGTGACCCTGAGCAGATACACCAAGATGAAGACGGCCACAAACATCTACATCTTCAACCTGGCTCTGGCCGACGCCTTGGCCACCAGCACGCTTCCCTTCCAGAGCTTCAAATATCTCATGAACACGTGGGGCCTTCGGCGAGGTGCTGTGCAAAGTGGTCATCGCTATAGATTACTACAACATGTTCACCAGCATCTTCACACTCACCGTGATGAGTGTGGACCGCTACGTCGCCGTGTGTCACCCCGTCAGAGCTCTGGAGTTCAGAACGCCCGCCAGAGCCAAGCTGATCAACGTCCTCGTCTGGGTGCTGTCCTCGGCCATCGGGGTGCCCATCATGGTCATGGCGGTGACCAAAGTATTAGACAGTGGTGGGATAATAAAATGTTTGCAGTTTCTTAGTGGTGGGAGGAACCCTGTTAAAGGAAACTTAAAGGGGAATTTCGCCCGACGGTTTTCATACCTTTTCTATGATGTTATGATTTCCTATGACAGTAGGAAAGTAGTACAGTAGAAAAATGTCTTAACTCCATCCCTGGTCCGCCGCAACTACCAGAAGTCTCGCTAGACGAGATTTTGTGAAATCTCATCTAGTGAGACTTCCGGTGGGGCGCATTCAAGACAATCACGTTGCATAGTGTTCTGTCTCTATGAACATCGATCGCACGATCTACAGTCAGAGGTGACACAGATCTCTACCACAGAGTTCTGAGAGTGACACACATCTCTACCACAGAGTTCTGAGAGGGCCTTGACAAGTCCAAGAGGGAGTCACGCCTCTTGTTCTCCAGAAAACGTTAAACATTCAAAGGAACGGCTAAACACATCTGTGATGCAAAATGACAGGGACAGAGAAAGAGGGGAGCACAGGACACTCAGTGTTGCCATGTCCTCTGATTATAAGCAAATGTGCCTTACTTTTCACCAGTGTTGCCATGTCCGAAAATTATAAGCGACTTCCAAACAATACTCTCGCTCACACTGTGAGGTGGCTGTAAGTTGGATCTGCGATGCGAAGTGTACGACGCGTCACGCTAGAAGTTCGGGCCGTGCAGCTGCCCGAACTTCTGGTTTAAACAAAGCAAAGAATTACCTAAATGTTCATATTTTTTGTAACAAAAAGTACAATATTGGTCAGTGTCAGACAATTGCTTCATGAGAAAATGGTCATTGATTCTGCTCATCACATAGAAAAACAATACAGTTCTTGTTGCAGGCGGGCGTGTGCGTGAGACAAGCACCATTTCATGGCGTCGTACCGGTTTGTCGATCCATCTGTCAGATTGCCCGCTCGCCCCTCATTGAAAATGAATTGCAAAGCACTCACTTTCAGTGTGAAAATCCCTTAAACAAGACTAGTTTTTCTTGCTAGGTCATGGATAATTTAAAGTGAAATGAATTGAAAGAAAACACAAAGACATTGTCAAACAATAGCCTTACTGCTTCAAAGTCCTCCGGAACAGTATCCCTTAACTCTAAACCATGGTATCAAAGAGACATGCATTCAAAGTTGTTCTATTTCTCCAACAGAGGTCAGATTGTGAAAGAGCTTTTTCACGTGGTGAGAAAACAGGTTTTTCATCTCTGCCTTCAAAGCATCACAAATCTCATAGTCTATTGTGCATTACAGCACAGAAACAGACAAAAGAGCATTGTACTGCCTGCCTGCCAGAGAATGAATTACTGACCATTTTGGTGCTCATGAATAGATGAATGTTCAAACAGACACAGCCCCCCTTTCCTGTAAACCACTGAAGCCTGGACATGCAGGTTCTGTTCTTCACCTGCATGACTTTCAAGAGCAAACTGTGAGAATCACTGTTGAACTCATGCTACAGAATTAATTGCTTTAAAGCAGCACTTCACCCATTTTCAACCTTATCTTCATGTAATTGTTCCTCATTATAAGAAAGCACAATTTCTGTCTACTCCATTTGTGTCTCATTGGTGGGTTATGGACATTTCAGAAACCCGCCTACCAATGACGTCATCGATGGGGAAGCCAAGGTAATTCTCTCCCTGGAAAGGAAGCATGCTTTGAAATCATATTCGAAAGGACTAAACCTGCCTACCAAATGACGTCACTGGTAGGCAGGGCTCTGAAATATCCATAGGCTAGCCCACCAATGAGACGCAGAGTGAGTGGACAGAAATGGTGGCATCTTACAATGATACAAGATAGCTTGAAAATGGGTGAAGTGGTCCTTTAACACCAGTATAACAATCTAAGGGACAAAGTGGCCATAATGTGGCCAGTGTCTCACTGTGAAGAGACAACAGATTACTGACCGTGAGTCAGGCACGACTATTGGTTTGCCTCGTAAATGAGCACAACACTGTCACCTGTCCAATTGAATATCTATGTCTCACTGACACATACTGTATTAAAAGCCATTAATTGTCTTTGACAGGTAATGAGATTGGAGACTTCAATCAAGTTGATAAATACACTGTTATGTTGCCAAATATGTCAGAATAATAGAGGAAGAATTGATTGAAAATCATTCTTGTTCATCTATTTTGCAGGACAATGTGTGCTTGAGACAAAGCCACAATTATGATAAATAACCATAAACCGTTTTGCACCAAATCCCGTTTTAATAAAGTGAAGGACATAATAAACGATAAATGATTTAGGAGTGTTTAATTTGTTTCCTTCTCTCTAAATCTGTGACGTCACATACTTTAATCTCAGGTCTTCCTGGTCTACGATGGAGTACTTCAAGCACCACTGCTTGACACACTGTCTGAACATTAATGTGCTACAGTATAAGAGGTAGAAACATCAAACGTCCTCCAGGGAGCTTAGCATGTGTCAACAGGTTATCCACATTATGTACAAAATATGGGATTTAAATACTGTAATGATGAGGACTGCCTGCTTTCAACTTTCTGACGTTTCTCCAGAGATCTCACGTAGGAACTGGAAGTTCTCATAGCATCCGTCAAGCCATTTTGCTTTAATGAAACTAGATCATAGATAATGTGTGAAGGAAGTGGCCGTGCATTTCAATTACGGAGGTGAAGAGGTGTTGAAGCTCACGTCAGGATTATGATGTGAGCCTCAGGCTGTTCTTCACTTTTATGAATTCAGACAGGGAGCTAAGTATCTGCTTGACCTTCTACAAGTCCATTCAGTAACCATGAAGAAGGTGGAGGAACAGAAAGAGCACACAGAGATCTTTGTGGAGTACATTTATTAAAGTACTGTACTTACAATCCAATGTATTTTTTTACTTTTAGGTTAGATCTACGTGTTTGTAGATATCGATGGTAAAAAGGCAAAACCTCCTAAGTGCAAATTTCATGATTTTCAGATTTCACTGTGGATGAGGACTATAGGCTATGCTGCACATGCTCAGTCTGTCTGCAAGATAGTCCCGCCCCTCATTTTGTCAGAAAAGTCATTTGACTAAAACCTCCTATCTTGTTAAGTGCCAATTAGTGCTAAAATGTTGAAGCGCAAAACCTCTTATCTGCACCAGAACTAGTTGAGCAGCAGACAGAGCTGTAACTTTAATTCTGTGTTATGTAGACCATCTAAATGTCTTTCAGTTTGTACTAATCAATTATTTTCAAAATAAAAAAGTGTCTTCCACCCTTACTATTTAAGTATTTGTTAGTAACTGTCAAGTTAATTGCATTGCCTTGTTGATTGCTAATGATTAGTGTCAGGTGGTGAAACTTTTATCACACCAAGAGTGTGAGTTGATCAAAAATGTGATTGGTAATACTTGTTACAGTACTGTAGAATGTCTTGATCTCAAAATGAGCATAAAAAAACATTATTTATTAATTTGTAAGCCTAACTGTTTCTAGGTAAAAACCTCCTATGTGCATCTATGTAGATAGGAGGTCATTTTTAGGTATAGATAGGAGGTTTTGGCGTTGAACATTTTGAACTTGTAGTTAGAGGTTGTCATTGCTGCTTAGATGTGAACATCCATGTTGTGATTTTTTATTAAAAGCAGATCAAAATGACACGTGAACACCGTGGCAGCCAACAACCCTGTGAGAATATTGTGTTGTGTCGGTTGGGGGGTATGAGGGTATGGGGGTGGGATGGGGTTTGGAGTTATGGGGTGTGGGAGGTGTGGGGTGGCGGTTGGGGGGTTATGGGGTGGGGGGTGCATGAGGGCTTGGGTGGGTGGAGTTTGGGGGTTGTGGTGTGTTGGTTGGGGGCATGGGGACCGGGGGCTCTGGGAGTGGGGGTGTAATGGATTGGATGGGATTTGGGGGTACGAGGGTATGGGGTGGGATGGGGTTTTGAGTTATGGGGGTTGAGAGGTGTGGGATGGCAGTTGGGGGGTATGGGGTTTGTGGGAGTGGGGGAGTATTGCAGGTGGTGGAGTTGGGGGATAGAAGGTATGGGGGGGATTTTGTTGAGGGGGGCATAGGCAAGTTAGGCCAGATCATATAGGATAGGGTCTTTGCGATGCGAGAGTGTGGTCTAGCCAACACCAACTCGGGACTCCTGAAGTGGAATGGGGTTTTGAGTTATGGAGGTGGAGAGGTGTGGGCTGGCAGTTGGGGGGGGTGGGGTTTGTGGGAGTGGGGGAGTATTGCAGGTGGTGGAGTTGGGGGTAGAGGGTACGGGGGGGATTATGTTGAGGGGGGCACGAGTCAGTTAGGCCGGATCATATAGAATAGGGTCTTTGCGATGCGAGTGTGGTCTAGCCAACACCAACTTGGGACTCCTGAAAAGCTGCCCTCCACACTCTCCTATCTAGCATCAGGGTTTTGGGCTCTACAGTGTTGTTGGCTAAGCTGTTACGCTGAAGTGCATCTACGTAGGTGGTGCACTTCCTGTCTTTCCTGGCTTTGCCCTGGGTTGGCTCCCAGAGTGTCAGTTTGCTTGCCATTAGTTACAGTATGGGTGCCTGACGCAGTGCCCTGCCTCATCCTTCTCTCTCTGACTTTGTCTGTGACACATGGTAGGCTCCCGTAGAGGACCACATTTCTGATTTGGTCCGTCCATGTGACTCCTAGTGCCATTCATAGCATTCTTGTGTAGACTCCATCCAAGGCCCTTTCCTGTTGTGCTGTGATGGTCCATGTCTCAGCCCCATACAGCAGTACTGACTCAACTGTAACTATATGAACAGCAGCCTCTTGAGGTCTTCTCCCATGTCTGATTTCCACACTCTCCTCATCCCATGCAAGGCATTCTAGTCAAGTGCCCCCCGGACCTTCAGGTCCTGCTCCATTGAAGCAGTCCAGGCCCAGGTTATTTGAAGGACTGCCTCAAGTCCTGGACTGAGGCACTGCCTGGACTGCCTCAAGTAGCGTGTCTCCATCATCTGAACCATCTTCTCAGGAACTCCGTAGGCCCGGAGAATGTTCATCAGTTTCCCCCGGTGGATGGTGCCAAAAGCCTTTTGGAAGGTGACCACCACTGAAAGATTCATCTCCTACTCCTTCCAGTATCCTCCTCAGCACCAGTATCTGCCCGTCTGCTGTTCGCTCTGGGCGGAAGCCGTTCTGCGAGTTTCTCAGTACAGGGTCTAAGATGGGTCTAAGACGGTTGAGGATCATCCTGTTAGCCGCCTTGGCGACTTGTGAGCTCAGGTTAATGCCTTGGAGGTGTCCGTCTTGGTGAGGTCGCCTGACTTTGGTACTGGATCGATGATCATTTTGCTCCACAGCTTCGACAGCTCACTAGACGTGTGTGCTTGATGAAATCCAACACCACCTCGTCTATGGGCACATACATCAGAACCTCTGCTGTCACTCCATCGTCATCTTGCCTCACTTGATAGTAGCCTTGGCCCTCTGGTACTCATCCATGGTAAATGATCCATGATCTGGTATGGGAAGGTCATGGAAGACAAGAGCATCGGATCATCATCCTCTTCTTCTGCTGGTACCATGTTTCAACTCGTTCCTCTGCGCTTTCTCCCCAGATCTTGGAAGTCTGAGAAGAACTTCTGCCAGAAATTTCATTGATGAGCTTCCAGCTCTTGCCATGCTTTGTTTAACATGCACCTTTTTAATGTCCCTGATCTTTTGGGTCAGCTGCTGTTTTTCGAGTTGCATACACTTGGTATAGCTCCTCCTTCCTCCGCTTATATTCCTCCCTCAGACCCTCTCCTTTTTGGTCAGCGACAAAGCCCCTGTGTCCTGCTCTCATCTCCTCCCTGGCTTTGGTGATTCTAGGGTCAAGGCATCCGTCTTTCCTCCTTGCTTATAGGCTCTTTAAGACATTCAATGATCTTACATACTATTCCACTATCCCACACTGGACACAAGGTTGGTGATCCAGTTGTATGAGTTAGGGGAGTTGGAGGGCATGAGGGTTTGGGGGGTGTAGTGTGCTGGCTAGGGGGAATGGGGGTTGTGGGAGTGGGGGGGTATTTCAGGTGGTGGAGTTGGGGGTAGAGGGTATAGGGGGGATTATGTCGAGGGGTGCCTGGGCCAGTTGTTTTCTAGTCCACCTAATTGTATTCCTGTTGTCCTTTTTGTACATTTTATTTGTAAGCACTTTCATTTTAGATTCTTGTTGTGAGCATTGCCCTGCAAACTTTGTTTTGTTTTTGAATAAAATAAAAAAGCATTCAATGCAACTCAGTTGTGTGTTCTACCGTGTTACGCTGTATACAGTGCAGGTTTTTTTGGAAGAAGGCGTATACAGTCTAGCCTACTAACCATTCCATCCATTGAAAACGCACTAGCGTATACCCACAACCACGTGCATTTCGTGCAGGGAATGATTATCGTATACCTCAACAAAAAAAAAACTAGACCACACCACTGATGCAACTGTTTTCAGCTGTAAATGTATGTATTTGCAGCTAGTACTATTTGTCATTATGTAGTTAAAGGTAGGATAAGTGATATTTTTTGGTTTAAACAAAAAGTATTTTGTTAAAAGGTTAAAATACTATATTCTGATAGTAATCATTGCTATAGAGTGTTTTTTCAGTAACAGATGTCTCCCTGTCTCTCCAGCTCTTTAATAAACAGAGAATACATTTTTCGGGTGTCAAAATCTCAGCCAAGTGTACCAAAGTACCCATTTTTAAGCTTAATTTGTATAGTGTTCCAGTTCAAATTTTGTCTGCTCATTTCTTAGTGTCATCCCTTCCAATTTCACTTTCATTTCTGTATCCTGATTGAGTTCTCTGTCCTGGTTGGAAAAAAATGGAAATGAAACTGAAACTGAAACGAAAATGCATTTTCTGTTTAATAAAGAGCTGGAGAGACAAGGAGACTCCCAATACTGAACAAACACTCTATAGCAATGAGTACTATCACAATATAGAGCTATTTAACACGTATTTTAACCAAAGCAAATCACTTACCCTACCTTTAAGCAATCACTTTACATTGAATGCAAAAGCTCCTATCTGCAGAATTATCCAGGAAAAGTGGGGAAAAACCTCCTATCTGCATTTGCAATATGAAATCAGTGTAATTAACATATAATAATGTAATATAGTCCAGACATCCAGAAACGGTGTATTATGTGATGGGTTTCATAAAAAAATAGCATTGTGCAAAAAAAAAAAAACATTTTGTAGTTTTCTTTTTCATTTTCCAAACAATGAACATTTTTCAGATAGGAGGTTTTGCGTTTTGGCCATCGATATGCTATTTTCAGCGACGAGATTTGTTGTAGCTGGGAAAAGAGTATAGTATAGAGTCCTGGGGTCATTTAAGTATATACTGTAGGTTAGTTAGTTTAGGGTCAATTTAGTATACTATGGGTTTAAGTGGTTAAACAATACTTAAAGGACGACTTCACCGATTTTCAACCTATCTTCATATAATTGGTCCTCACTAATACTTATGATAAAATGGTACCATTTTTTCCTACTTGGTCTTTGTCTCATAGGAGGGCTGTGGACAGTCCAGAAACCCATATACCAGTGACATAATCGTTTGGCATGATTTTTTTTTCCAACAAGATTTCACATTTTTTATTTAGATTTTTATTAACACGAGAACAATGGCTTCTTTTATTGCATTGCAACTTTCCAGGAATAGAAAGCCTATTGTTTCTATTAGCTTGGATTCCCCATTGATGATGTCACTGGTAGACGGGATTCTGAACTGTCCACAGCCCTCCTCTGAGACACAGACCGAGTAGAATTTTGAAGATAGGTTGAAAATCGGTGAAGTCGTCCTTTAACCACTCTAAATACTTTGACTTCATTGAGTCCTCCAGGGATCTACAAAGTCCTTATTCCCTCTAGGCTTACACCAAATATTTTAACCAACTGTAGCTCACACATTGTGAGCTTTTAGAGCAGCTATTTTTGCCTAATGTTCGTGTCTATCTGGTGCTGTACTGCCCGGACAGCCAGTGGAAAACTCTGATAAACCCATGATATACTGTATAGAAAACTGTTTTTGAAGAAAGAATAGTTCAGTATCTTGCATCCTCAGCATGTGAGCCTCATTCTATGGGGAGATGAGAGGAATAGCTGGGTGGTATTAGCCTGATTGTGTAGCTCATTGTGGGAGTGGACTGTAGTATGTATGAGCCTGCATGGACAATGGTTCCACTGGGACCAGTATGGCAGAATTTACAGCCCATAAAAATGGCGCTATAAGGAGTGATTCATGCTCCGTCGTACAATGGTGTCAGGTGGTGAAGCCCACAATGCACCGCATCCGAGGCGCTGTGGGCTGTTTGGTGTGTGACACCGTCTTAACGACAAAGTATAAACCAGGCATAAAGCTGCAGAATGCTGACTGTGGACCCCAGCCCCACACCACATAGCAACTGATTTACTCCTGATGTGACCAGAATCCGGCCATGTCAATAGCAGCCTCTACTACTACTTAATAGTACAGTAATTGAGTAAATGTACTTAGTTACTTTCCACTACTGGTCATTAGCAGTCTGCCACCCCTCGACTTACATATTTGCCCCCAGCTCTCATTTTTGTGCAGTAGAAGAGTAGCAGGACCATTAAAGGCAAGGCAAGGCAAGGCAACTTTATACAGCACCTTTCATACACCATGGCAATTGAAAGTGCTTTACAGAATAAAAATACAATCAGAGTGCAACAATGCACTTTAAAAATAAATGGAGAATACAATAGATACAATTGAAAGGAGATAAAGGAGTATATAAATGATTACAAAAATACTCTCACCTTTGATACAAAAAATAATAAAAAGTGACAGCACAGCACATTTAGTAGATGTTCTTAGCCATCATTGGGTAGAGTAAGCAATGTTACATAAATATATTTTTAACTTAAAAACGGCTATGGTTGGGGATTGTCTAATGTAACCTGGAATGAGCAATGAGCAGCTGGAGTGAGCAGACATTACAGTTATCCAGTCTACCGGAAACAAAAGCATGTATAAGTGTTTCTAGGTTTTGCTTGGACATAATTCCCCTGACTCTTGCAATATTTTTAAGGTGATAATAGGCAGATGAAATGACAGATTTTATTTGACTGTTAACATCTTAATCTGAGTCTACGACAACACCAAGATCTC
The DNA here is from genome assembly GCF_963454915.1 of Gymnoscopelus microlampas. Lineage (NCBI taxonomy): Eukaryota > Metazoa > Chordata > Actinopteri > Myctophiformes > Myctophidae > Gymnoscopelus > Gymnoscopelus microlampas. The sequence continues at coordinate 6,164,957 of NC_139952.1, forward strand.
AGACCTGACTCTTAGGTATAAGAGACCGGGATTCAAGGTGAGAAATGTCTCTGTCTCTGCTTCTGTGGTCCAAAAACTATTATCTCAGTCTTATCTTGATTTAATTGAAGAAAATGTCGCCGCATCCAGTCATTGATTTCTTCAATGCAGTGACAGAGAGAATCAACAGGACCATAGTCGGTTAGTGTAACTGATATGTAGATTTGCTTGTCATCTGCATAATTATGGTAAATTACTTTAATTTAGCTTATTATGTGTCCTGGGGGAAGCATATACAGGTTAAATAGGTCCTAGAATGGACCCCTGTGTGTTCCACAGGTCATGGCACCTGTTCAGACATACAGTTTCCAATAGATATTTCCTATTTTGTAGGTATGATTTGAACTACTGAATAGCAGTTCCAGAGAGTCCCACACAGTGCTCTAATCTTTGTAGTAGGATTGAATGATCCACAGGGCCCTATTTTGCGTGTCTTAAGTACCAAGTATTATGTCTTAACTTAAGACCTGGAGGTGTGGCCAATGCTGTTTGGCCACTCAAAATAGCGAAACAGCATTGGCCACACCTCCAGGTCTTAAGTTAAGTCATAAGACATGGTACTTAAAGGTTTCATGACATTCAGTTTTACAACACATTAAAAGTATTTATCATGGTCCTTCAAACGTGTATTAAAAGTTTTAAAGGGACGTACACCATGAATTTTAACTTTTGGTCTCCCCTACCTCTCTTCTATCCACAAAAATACCCCAATCTGTAAATTGGTCTCAGAACAGGCCAAACTGATTTGCACCCTGGCGTGACGTGACGTCAGGGTACAATCCCTCCCGTTTTTCAGTTCCAACAAAAAAAAAGAAATAAAAAAAAATCTCTTTTTACTTAATTTTATTTTATCTTATTTTATTTTTACTTTTTCCACACAGAACCAGGAGATAACATGCATACAAAAAGGCTCAATAGCGCCCCGTGCCAAACAGGACTGAGGCTTGATTTAGGCTCGAACCTTTTGAAAAACGTTTGAGGGACATAAACAATATGATAATAAATATTATCATTATTTTTCAAATTCATGGTGTAGACTGAAAAATCCACTCCAGTGATCCATGGCAGGATTTTTTCTCTCTGATTTCTAAAGCCTTTTCAACTGCAATGAAAAAAAAGATCTTTGCCTGCGGGTGTCGCTGTTGAGGGATTTTTACTATCAATCATAACCTCTGCTCCGCCCTCCCCAAAGGAATGGATAGGGGAGGGGCGGAGAGGAGAGGGGCCGGGATTAATGGACTGTGACATTAAAGTCCAGGGGCCAATTGCAGATTACTTTTCAGCCTAATTATTCAGAAAACCCCAGACAACAGAAAGTTCACTGAACGTTCAAAGTTCAGTTTTTTGGTCATAAAACCCCCAAAAAAACATTTTTAAAAAAGTGAAAATGAATGTCATAGAACCTTTAAGACACGCAGAATAGGGCCCACAGTGTCAACCGTGGCACTTAGATCCAGTAAAACTAGAACCAACACAGAACAGAGACATAGTTTAGTTTGTACATATAGTGATATTTTCTCTGTATTTTTGTGTTGATATTTGAACTGTTTGGTTGCTACTTTATATGTCTATGAATTGAGTACCAAGGACCCCAATGGAAACAAGACCGCAAGGATTTTTTTGGACAGACTTTTTAGACAAAGTATTATAAATGTAATTGTGATGTTTGCATTTTTTGCTTAATAAAATATGCAATCAAAAAACGATCGGCAGAGTCATTCTAAAGGCCAGTGTCATTTAGCACCTTTATGAGTGCAGTCTCAGTGCTATGATGGGGCCGAAATCCTGACTGAAACTTGTCAAAACGATTATTTAAAAGTAAAAAGTGACTGAGTTGTTGACTTTTTCAATAATTGTATTTTACCTAAAAAGGTGATATGGGCCGATAATTATTTAATACAGCAGCATCAAGGCTGTTCTTTTTAAGGAGAGGCTTGACAACTGCAGTTTTCAGGTCCCCAGGAAAGATGCCAGATTGAAGAGAACCATTCACAATACTAGTTCTTTCACCAGACTGCCCAAAACAGCTTTGAAAAAACGAGTGGATAAAACATCAAGGCAGGTATAGATGAAAGCACATAAACACTCCACTAATGTGAATATGGCAGCTGCCTTTATGCTTTGTTTATTATAAAAATCATTAAACCTTTGATACAGGGCTCTGCTTATCATGGGCAGACCTCCAAAAACCTGTGCAGGTTTAAAGCAACGCTGAGCAGATTAATTTGAGGACGGCTCTGCTCTCCTGGGTCCACTTTGAGGCAGAGTTGTATTTGTGCCATGCAGCCCGTGAGTCTGGCACATGGGAATGGCAAACGCTGAGAGGGGGGCTGATCCATGTTCCACACTTTATCTGCACTTAACAACACCAATCCCACCTCCCATGTGTCCCAAACCGTTCTGTTACACCCAGCCAGAGTAATCAGACAGTGTGCGGAGGCGTGCTGAATTGATCACTGTCCCGTATAGACAGAAACAGAAGCCTGCTGCTTTCAAAATAAAGTTGAGCGTGCTTTAACTTCACACTATGAAGCTAAAACCACCCAGGGTTGTTTAATCATTTGCACTCCCCTTCTATCTCACACTTCCTGCTTGTAGGGTGAAAACGAATTATTTCCATCATCCAGTTCCCTGTTCATTTTAACCCAATATCTTTATTTATATTTCTCTCGCTCATCGCTCCCACACACAGACGTACACTTGATAACATCAACGAGCGAGTTGAGCAACAACAGCGACTTGGCGATAGTTTAGCTGACTGAGAGAGAGAGAGAGAGAGAGAGATCTTCTCAGTTGGTAAACATCCACTTCGTGTTCCAGGTCTTACTGTACACTGTATTTGCTAGTTTTCCCCTTGTGGGGTTTAATGTAATGTTCATCCTCATATTTATACTATATATAGCATGGAGGCTATTTTTTTAAACTCATTATTAAAATTGATTATTTTGTTTTATAATCAGTTAAATTGATTAGTTTGATTAACTGTTGCACCCTACATGTGACACAGACCCTTTGAATCTTTTTATCTTATCACATGGAGTTGAAACATATTGCTAGTGGATTATAATAAATAAATGATATTGGCATATGGAAATGAATACTATTTTAAGAAACTTTCTGTCCTGACAGGCTTTAGGACCCAGGCGTTCATGTTAGGTATAGTGACATTCACACACACAAACTGTCCCTCATGGATACTGACTCTGTAATACAAAACATATAAAAAAAATAACTTATAATACGTAAGAGACTGCTATCTGGCTGCTACATTTATAAAAAGAAACAAACACAAACAAAAAGCCCTGTTTTAGGTTGAAACAGCATGGTGGGGTGGGGTGTGGAGAGAGACACTCGTGGTCACAATGGTGAAGTACCTGAAGTGAAGTGGGTTAGGATGAATATCAGTGGGAGGACAGCTAGAAAGGGCAGCATAGGGGTCCTTAACAAGAAAAGAAAGACAGAAAATAGACACATTTCTCAACAATAAGACGTAGTAATATATTTGTTTTCGTAGCTCAGTAATCTCACACTTTATATTAGAGTAAGTTCTGCACAAAGATGTTGAGTTCTTTATGTCAATTATTTGTGCCGTTATGGTTATTGAAAATGACATTTCTGCACTACGCAATTTTGAATCAATGAATACTATAGTGTCCTTATTCTGGGGGGAACATTAGGCAGATCTGTTAGAACCCTGGGGGTTCAGAAATCCTTCCCAGTCCTGGAGGCTTGGTTCAACAAGGTGTGGGTGTTCACTCTCCATTCCGACATCTCACCACTCCGACTAGTGGCTTCCGCGTGCGGTTAGGGTTAGGGTTAGGGTTAGGTATAGGGTTCGTCAACGTCGGAAAGGCTAGGGTTAGGGTTAGGGTTAGGGTTAGTGTGTGTGTGTGTGTGTGTGTGTGTGTGTGTGTGTGTGTGTGTGTGTGTGTGTGTGTGTGTGTGTGTGTGTGTGTGTGTGTGTGTGTGTGTGTGTGTATTCTATGACCGTTTGATTGATTCCCTTCAAACTGTAATCATTCTAATGAATGAAGACAACGCACATCCATGACAGCGTCATTACCCTTATGGGTTAGAACATTTGGGGGTTAAAAAAACTCAATATTCTACATCTCTTCAAACCAGTTCACCTCCAGAAATGGTCACCCATTCACAGTACTGTACGTCTCACACTGTCAGTCCACCTGTGTGGAGTTTGCATGTTCTCCCCGTGTCCCCTAGGGTACCCTCACAAAAAAACATGCAGTAATCCTGGTCTCTATACTGCCATAAATATTCCGTCATCCTTACAGGCCTGCCATACATACAGGACAAAAATGTTCTTTTTGGGGTGTGTATTCACTGAGGGAGGCATGGGGGTCATGGGGTCATGTAGATTACATGATGAACCGATAGATTTAATTTAATTTATTTTCCTCCTAACTAAACATTGTTTACAGTCTCTCCCCCAGGTCATCATTATTGTATGATGTCAGCTAGTCTTCATTTTTTGAAGGTATGAACTCACATAGATCAGGGGTTCCCAACCACCGTTCCACGGACCTGTGCCGGTCCGTGGGACATGTACCACCTGTCCGCGAGGCGGCCGGGACTTTTTTCCCGGCCGAGAATCTACAACCTTGCGCCACCAGGATTTTCCAAAGAGCGGAGAAGAGTTGAGTCGGTCACATGAAGATACCAAGGATTTGTCAGTGATGTCACTGTGATTTACAAACAGCTTTGTCCGTACTACTTCCTGTTTCATAACTGTGACATCACTGTTGAATCCTTGCTATTTTTATCTTTGCCTTTGTTTCAAGTTGTGTTCAATTTCAGCACCATCGCAGCAAGCTGTAGCCTATTTTGTCACAATCGCGCTAATCAAACACTAAATGGGATTATCAGTTTCACAGCAATTGGACGCTACATTCATGATTTGTGACATTTTGGGCAAAATGGGCCCCTCCCGTATACTTTGAAAACCAACTGTAGCCAATGAGAAGGGAATCTGAAAAAAGCTGACAGATACATCATGATCATGCACCCACAGTCATGAGTTTTGGACAAAATCTTTAGCAAAAAGCATGATTAAAACGCAAAATGGATGGAAATCTTGTCATGCGGAAATGGTTGTGGCCATTCATCGTGATCCAAGGAATCCAGGGATAACATAATTTTGATTGTATAATGTATGCCCTATGGTTCAAGAGGTACAGGCCAAAACACGAATTGGCCTATTATAGCGCCACCAACAGGCCAACAGTGCCGGAGATTAGCTGTTCAAAGACGGGCAGACGGACAGACTAACACTGAGTGAAAACATAATCCTCGCCTTCAGCCATTCCAGCCTCCTGGTGGGGATAATGAAACAGTAACATTAACTTCTCAGCAGAATAAGGCCTACAGAAAAGGCAATAAAGAAAACTACGTGAGTACTGCTAATGTAACGTTAAGTTAAGATAGAGTTTGCACCTGTTCAAATATTTCCTGTTTGTGCCTCTCTAATATCTTTGGACAGCGTGTTGCATAATTCAGGAGAATGGAGTGTGGAGGCAGGATCCTCATTTAACTCAGCTTGCCCTCGGGAATATTCAGCTCTGGAAAGTCCCACTTTTCAAAATCAGACGTGAAGAAAAATGTTACGGGTGTGAAACATCCAAAAAAATTAGACTCCTGAGCAGGATAAAGTAGTAACTAAGCCAGCATGTATTAAAGTACATGCAGTGGTAGTGCACTAAAGTGCAAATTTGTGGAATGTTTACTACTTGAGTACATTTTTCTATACTTATACTTCATCAATAAAGGTCAGAAAAAGTCAGACACGTACTTTAAAGTTGTTCAGTACAATGATCTAGGGAATGAGACTTTGCCCCAGGTGAAGGAGTTTAAGTATATATCTCTGGGTGCCCCTCACTCCCCTCACTTGTAGGAGATCAGCCGGAGAATAGGAGCAGCAGGAGCGGTATTGCAGTTGCTGTACCGCACTGTTGTGACGTAATAGGCGGGTGCAGTTATGGTTTGACCCTAAAAAAATTGCAACAAAAGGTTTCTCAATGGTTTATTGTAGTATCAAGTGTACTTAATAACATATCAAAAGTTTACCAAAATCGGACCAATAGAAAGGTCCGATTTTCAAAATGGCCGCCGCCAGATCCTTAAAATACCATTATTCCTTCATTATTCATCCTAGACAAGTAATGTTGGTGTCTAACACCATGTCTGATGATATAGAATTAAAATGAGCACATATACATTACAGTGAAGTGGTTAAAGTACAATTTTGTATTAAAACAATTGATTATAAGCATATTTCTGAAGTACATACATAGAAGTGAAGAAACGTTTATAATGTAATTATACATTTTTCCTTTTTCCACATAATGCCCAGAATTGGTGATTTATTTAACTTATAATTCACATTTTGTTGAAGCTTTCTGGCGATTTATTTTGAAACCAATGAGGAATAAATGCATTATTACTGTGTGGTACTGTGAAATTAGTCTAAACAGGGCTGCCACGTGAAGGCTCAGTACCGCTAACCCCTTTTCCTTTTTTTTTGGCTTTTTCTTTTTTGTATGCTTTTATTTTGTTTTACTTTTTTTATTTAAATTCTTTTTTGCACCAGATTAACAATTAGACTTCACACTCTTCTTCCCATAAAGGTTGATTATGCGGATTCTCACAATATTCTACTTGACATGATCCCCAAGCAGGCATGCAAGGCAGTCCGTATCTTCTACAACTACACCGTTATGTTCGGCAAGCAGTTTTGCAATTACAGTGGACCATCTGCAGGAGGCTTTCCGGGGCAGCAGCTTTATTTGTCATAACTGGCACAAACCGATTGTCCTCCAATTTCCATCCCCAATCCACGGGATTCATGTCACACTCCATTTCAGTCCACACCATGAGCTGGTAATAAACTCTTTGGCAATGATATTTAGTTGAGGACTCTGTAGGAGGGAGATGTTCTGGGGTAACAAATGCCTTCGCAGACACAATTTTATTGCTAAGAAGATTGTAGCGCAAAGTTGCAAGTGCATCGGTATTCTTGCCACCAAACATGACTGCCATCGCCTTGCTCCCAAGGTCCTCTATGACAGTTTTTGCTTGATTTGGGAGTACAAACCCATTCGCACACATCTGGATGGTCGATTCACCATTCACAAGTTTCTGGAAAGCAGATTTTTTGCTAACACTAAAAATGCGTGACGTTGTATCACATCCTGTGAAGGCAGGAATAAACAGCAACTGAGAACACAAGTCACTACCCAGGACTTTTTTCATCTCGCTGATGTCATACACTTTAGGAACTTTGGACTTGTCCGAGTAGTATGGACTTATCTGAGTAGTATAATATATAATAGTAGAGAAGAAGAACGAGTAAGTCTGTATCTTCCTCTATCAAGGTCGTGGGCTGATGTTGTGACGCCTTGATTGCAGCCTTGACAATGTCCACGTCTGCATCCCCTGATGCATTGATAACAGTGCAGCCCTTCTTCTGCAGTTCATCAGTCACAAGATTAATAAGTCCTTGTTTGTTACAAGATCTGGATAGGAAGTCATCCTTTCTTCCCACAAACTCAGTTTTTGCATCCAAGCTAATGATTGGGTGGGCATGTTGCCCGCGCCGCTGATGTGTATTGTCTTTGATGGAAGGACCTTCACTATAACCATCAAAAACTACAGTTGCTTTACCATAACGGTATATGGTAAAGTCTGCATATGACCGTGCAATGGCACCATAACTTTCACCCCTTTTCCATGGCAAGCGATGAATCAGGGATCCACCATCAAGGACATACTGTTCAGTTGGTGGGATAGAATCCAGGACAGTTTTGTTTGATTTCTTGCTTGAAAATTCAGTGACTGCCAGTGCTAGTTGGGGCTTGTCGGCTTTACGGAAGATTTCTTTGGCTTCAAACAGGGCTGCGGGGAATGGACTGAGCTCATAGCCCATTACGTCTTCCAGTGAAAGGTGTCCGGTTTTTGACATAATCAGAAATCGTTGGAACAACAGAGCAGGATCTCAGCTCCTTTCTGACGGACCACATCAGAAGCATCTCTTAATTCTTCATGGCAGATTTTGCAAGTCTCTCTACCACTCATGGTCAGGCTACCACTACCACTGGCACTATTGCCCTTCCTAATGTGTTCTAAAAAACGAATTCATTTTGTTCATGCCATGACCCAAATGCAGGTAGACTAAAACACCAACTTAAAGTGAAATCAGAGTTTTTATTTTCCAGTACTCAGTGACAGGCACATGTATAGACTAGTGCAACCAGTAAAGAGTCTCAGAGTAACAAACAGGTAGGCCTATATATACACAGGGAATAACTAGACACAGGTGAAACTCAAAGACAATCAACACAGGGATTGGCTTGGGCAAACAGGACACAGGTGATACAAATGAACCATAATCAGGGTAGGTGAGACAAGGCAGGTAAAAACTACAAAGGAGGAAGGCAGGAACACAAAACCATTAATACAAAATAAGATGCAAGAGCACACTTCAAAAACAAGACACAGAAATGCAGATCTTGACAGAGGAGTTGTCAAGTTCTGAACTTGAAACGGGTGACAATTTCAGAGGCTTTTAATAGTCACACACAAAATATTGGATTTCACAATGATCTAATTGTATCTCTGCCATTTGGACAAATCCAATGGATGTCTAGTCCCCAAAAACATAGAACATAGAACAAAGAATATTTGTCTAGGATAAATAATGAAGGAGTTAGGTTATTTTAATGATGTCTTGGACGCCATCTTGAAAATAACACCTTTCCAGTGATCAAACTTTGGTAAACTTTTAGTATGTTATTAAGGACACCTACTACAAAAAAGTGTTGAAAAACGTTTTGTTGCAATTTGTTTAGGGTAAGGTGCTTTTTTTTCATAACTGCACCCGCCTATAAAGACATTCTCCGTTCCTACTCTTACCTATGGTCATGATGTGTGGGGGTCATGACCGGGAAAAAAAAGGTTGTGGATACAAGCGGACAAAATACGTTTTCTCAGACGGGTGGCTGTTCTCTCCCATAGAGACAGGATGAAAAGGTCAGTCATCTGCGAGGCACTCGGAAAATAGCCGCTGCTCCTTGACTCGGAAAGGAGCCAGCCTAGGTGGTTCGGGCATCTAGTACGGATGCCTCCTTGGTGCACGTCCCACTGGGAAGAGACCCCCGGGGAGACCAAGGACCAGATGGGGGGATTACATCTCCACACTGGCCTGGGAACGCCTCAGGATTCCCCAGGAGGAGGTGGCTAATGTTTCTCGAGAAAGGGGAAGTCTGGAGTTCTCTGCTGAAACCGTTGCCACCGCGACCTGTCTCCGGATAAGCGTTGAAGATGGATGGATGGACGGATGGATGGATGGATGAATGGATTGTTCAGCACAGTGGTTGTACACCATCAGGCCTAGCCTAGGACCAGACGAATCTGCGAGTGCAAAAAAAAAATGCACTCTGCGATTTGGGTGTGGCACTGCTCCATAGAGAATCCATTTCCTGTCCCAGAAGACCTGGGGCACCAATCAGGGCCCAGATGGGCGGGTTTTTCCCCTTTATAGGAACTGACGTACAACACAAGGGACTGTAGTTTTTCAGAATCACAACAAACATGGACGCCGCCATTGCCTCCGTAGTAGACGAATTGGAAACTATATCGTATCTAAAAGACGAACAAACAATTGCTCTTAAAGCTTTCGTTGAAAAGAAAGATGTGTTTGCCGTACTGCCTACTGGATTCGGGAAAAGTTAAATTTATTAACTGGCTCCGCTCGTCGCAAAGAAGTTGGGACTGAGTGAAAACCCTGTAGTTATAGTATTATCCCCGTTGAACGCTTTGATGGAGGATCAGATCAGAGAAGCTACTAATTTTGGACTCACCGCCTTTCAGCTCGGAGTCCACGACGACGCTGAAATCCTCAGTGGACGTGGACAAGTTATATTCGGTAGCGCAGAACAATGGCTGCTGAATAATAAGTGGAGAGGCATGTTATCGTCGGCTGTTTTCAAGGACAATTTAATGGGGATTGTCGTAGATGAGGTTCACCTAACGTACAAATGGTAAGTGTTGGTTGCTAAATACTATCATGCCTAACGTCTGTGTATTGTGTAGAACTAGAAGCCATTAATATTGTTACAAACAACAAACATGTGGATGCTTAGCATGGCTAGGCTGACACTCGCCTGCTAGTAGCTGAGCTGGAACAACGCCATTACAAACACAGCAAGAGCCTCTGATACACTTCGATCATTAACATTTGGTATTTGATAAAACTTTCCTCAAAACTATCCATATAAAACGTTCAAGTTGCCGTGGCTTGTCCTGTAAACCATAATTTCTATTGTTGTGTTGAAGCCATACTAATCATGCCTAGCCTGGCTGGGACCGTCAAATATCACTGACCTAAATCCGTCCTAGAAATACATTATTCTTAAATAAAGTTTAAATCTGTCCAAGCATACTTGGATCCTTAGGGTACATTTATTGGATAGTACTTGTAGTGATAGCCATACATATGAGTATAAACAAAGCTACAAAGACATTTGTACTGCAGTGTTTAATTAAATGTTCTTTCTAGTTTGTTTTAACATATTATTTTCTATTAATATGTTAGTTGAAAACCAAGCCACAAAGCAATTCATACTGATGTGAACACATGTGTTAATATATACTGTTTCCTGTTTATTTACACATTCATGTTAATGTCTTTTTAGACATTTAAACACTTGAGCAATTATTTTTTGGTACTTTGTCTACAGTTTATTTCATCTGATCTTTGCTCTGTGCATTTTCTGTTTACACTAATCTGTATATTACAGCAATTAAAATGTAAATTTCTATAAAACATTCTAATGTTCATGTATCCTTCCCAGGGGACAGGCCAAAAAGGGGGAGGCCGCAGCCTTCAGAGAGAGCTTCTCGAAGTTGGGATATTTGATACACACACATACATATACATATATATATATATATATATATATATATATATATATATATATATATATATATATATATATATATATATATATATATATATATATATACATACATACATATATACATATATATATATATATATACATATATTCTTAAGCTGGAACAGTACGTCTGTCAAATCCGCAGTTACATTTTCATTTTTGAAAATAAGACCCAGGGGATACTGTGAACAAAGACAGACAGACATTTTAGTCTTATAAGCATGCTAGTGGATTATACATAATATGAAGGCATATATGACATACATGTAGGTCACAGTACTTACATCTGTGGAGCGCTGTGCCATTTCATCTGTACTGGTGTGGTATGTGATGCACTACGACCTTTTCCAAAGGCTTGAAAGCAGCCAGGTGATTGGTGAGCATTCGACTCCCAAAGACAATGAATTCATTCCGCATGTGTTCTTGCGTTTTGATTGAGGGGAGAGAGTTACCAACATCATATTGAAGGAGGTCTTGGATTGGTCTTCTATTGCTCAGCTGATAGATGGGGATTCTGTCTCGTACAGCAATGTGGTGGATCCAGTGCAGAGAGAGGTTGCTTTTTTGTAAGGACTGATGATGTGTTCTTATAAAAAAGTCCAAGTTATCGAAAATAATAGAATAGGTTGGTGGGGGCGGTCTGACAGTCACCATCATTTCTTCGTTAATGAGGTCACTGAATGGTAAAACTGCGTCACCTCACCACCATCAAGCGTGCTTACTGTCTCTTCGCCACCCTCATTCGAGTCTGTTGGATAAATACAAAAAAACATTTAGAAAATTTTACTTTTTAGTTTGCTTTTTCAATTTAACCTAAAAAAAAATCACACCCAGTGTGAAGTGGGCGGTGTGTGGTCATCACAACATGACTCACTTTAAAAAAAGGATAAATTACTTTTTTTAAAGTCCATACTGCTATTCATAGGGCTGCACATGTGTCATGTGTTTCGCTAGCCAATCACAGTCCTGAATTTGCAAAGTCAGCCAATCACATTACAGTTAGTGGTGATGACACTATAGCTGTAATGTGATTGGCTGACTTTGCAAAAGTTTCGATTTGCATTAACAATGGAAGGGTTAGGGGTATACAATGCGTTGTAGACTATTGGCCAATCACGGTGCAGGATTGGTCGGTGTCCAAAACTCACTTATAGGGGGCGGCTACACCGCCCCAAAAACAGATGTGAAAACTGAAATCTCACCCAAAATGTGTAGCTCTTCCATGCTTTCATAGAGGTTGTCCAGCTCCTGCTCCATCTCTGGCACAGAGCCCGACTCCGAGTCCTTTTCTTCAACACCATCTGCTACCGGCTGCTTCAGGTACTCCTCATTTTCCAGCTTAAAGCCTTGAACAGCCTTTCCACATGTGTGAGCCAACTCCTTTTGCTTCCCTACAGCATTATTATGAGTTGTTGTGATGGCCATTTTGGACAGCCTTTCGAAGACAGCCTTCTTTGCCCTGCCATACTGTAGTATGCAGTCTATTTAATATGCAAAAGCTGACATGCGCGGCTCTCTTCCTCTCAAAGCAATAGCGGCTGCAGCACAAGTGGCAGGCACAGAATCTTTAGTGATAGTGGACACTATGGAGAGCAAGAATGGCGATAGACGTCTGAGATCTGACTCTAAGTGTTCAAAAGTAAAAGACTTCAGATCCCCAGGTGCTGACCTCCACAGCATGCAACCATTGTCACGGTTACAGAGGGTTTTACATTCACTCTCAATCACATCCAGAATATTTATCTTGACCTCTTCTGCTAGGTCCTTGTGCTTAAGAATTTTGGCTGCAGCCGTCTTCCAGTTCTGATTGGTGATGTTGGTCACAATCCCAGCCTCTTCTGGCTGGCTGACCTTGGCAACAGTTTTGGAGGGGAATTTGGTGATCACCTGAAACATAAATGAAATATTCCATCAGTCATCATCCCAGTATCACTAAGTCCACTGCCCTGATTCCCTTTAAAATTAACATCAAAGCAGTCTCAAGTGACTGCCCAACCCTCCTTTTCTTACACTATTATGCTTGAAATGTTCCTATCTAAATCTGCTGTATATAGAATTTACTGGAGTTGGAGTTGTTTGCATGAAGTTCGGTGGCATCTACTTTAAAAAAATGCTGTTGGTGTATACATATATTATACCAAGATGAAATGCATGTGTACATACACTGATGTTTTCTTTATTTTTATCTGTTTTGCACTCACTCATAACATTATTATTGTTATTATCTATGCGGCTGAATTGTCTGAAGAAAGCCAAACAAATGTGTTTACTCTTATGTACATGTACACAAGATGTACTATGAAGCACAACCGTAATCTCTGTACAAGATGAAAGACGTCAGCTAAAGCCTAGGTACTGTGTGTTGGTTGGGCACTGTAGTAACATGGTTCTCTTTGTTATTTTCTATGCAAGGTGTTGGGGAGGCGGAGGTGGCCAACGTTGCTAGATTAAAACCATGGCTAGATGTTGATGGTGTTGGAGAGGCGGAGGTGGTGGACGAAACTCCTAGATTCAAACCGTGGAAGGATGTTGATGGTGTTGGAGAGGCGGAGGTGGTGGACGAAACTGCTACATTCAAACCGTGGCTAGATGTTGATGTCTTGGCGGCCGACGCGGCTGGATTCGAACCAGATACTTTTTCGTCCTCTTTCCATTTTCTGAAAGCCGGCAATGCACTTTCTAACCTTTTTACTAAGGTATCACACTTAACACAGGATCGGGAGGATTTGTCCCGACAGTCAGACAGAGGCAACCCTAAATCGCGAAGTCGCACGAAAATATTTTTGTCCTTCTCCGTCTTTTTTTCTATCAAAGATTAGTATAGAGTGATTTTTTTTTTTAAATGTTTCCACTTTCATTGCGTAAACGATGATTGCAAAAGCGACAATAATCATTAACAGCATCCATTTCTCTCTCTTTCTCTGTTGTTCTTCAATAAGTTTTTACGTCGAGTCCAGACAAAGTTAACTATGTTCTGCTCTTTATTTAATTTCTTACAACCGGCGCTTGTGCGTGACGTAGCAGGCTGCGCGGCTCTGATTGGCTGTAGGTCTAACCAATAGCGTCCATCTTCCGTGTTTAGAACCCACCCCTTGGAAAAAAAACGTCCTCATAGAAGCACCAGACTCATATCCACGCAGTGATATAGTCTGTCAACGCCAGGCTACATCAGGCCCTGCCGCCTTCCAGATGGTTAGTGGGCAGAGCAGCATTCTGGCTTTTTATTTGTAAAAAGTAACAAAGTATTGACAACCAGGAACAGACTGGGTGACGACCACGAAGAGTGTGGTGACATCTGGAGAGTCAGAGTACGGTCGGAGAGACGGCGACCCAAAGAGGAGAAGATTTGCAGCCCAAACCACTTCTTCCGTGAGGAAGAACCCAAAAGCTACAGACTGCGGACAAACCGGCAAGGAGGGTTTAAAGATCCATCAAGGTAGAATGAGATGTTTGCTGTTCGCGAAGGAGGAGCCAGGCCCGGAGGCAACTCACAGTGCCCAGAACCTCCTAGTGTCGCCAACACCTGCTGCTAACATCTCACCAGCCATCGTAGAAACTTACAAAGTTTCCACCGGAGGGAACCACACGTTGGGTGGACTATGCAGGTGTATTTGCTCGGTGTGTAGCTTGTGGTATGTACTAGGCTGATCGGTTTAGCCTCTGGACGAACTAACTGGTAGCAGACTATGCTAGCGGTAGCTAGTTGGAGAGAACTTGCGACGGTGTAATCTGGTTACTTAACGGTTCGTTTAGTTGTCTTATCACGTACGGTCGACAGCGTCTCGCAGTCCAGAATACTATCCTGTCCTGGTGAGACTTTCTCAGCATGCTTGACTCTTCAGGTGGACGAAGGGATCAAGTTCTTCGACGTGGAATGAGAAGAAAAGACAAATTGGAGTTGAGGATACGCCCCAGACAGATATACTGATGAGGGCTGGACCTCCTGTCAGGGAGCGATCAGAGTCCAGCCAATAGGATTGTCTGGAAGTGTATCAAGTAATGCTTCTGTGAGAACGCCAGAGGGCGATCTCCCATAGCGAGACTTTGAGTGAGACATAGAGCACCTCCTTCCAGTCACCAGGTAGAAGCTGCCATCACTTTTTGGCAGGAGTAATAATCAGTGTTGCCAGATTTCACAATAGAAACAAGCGGTGTGGTAGCAATAGTAGCAATCAATTCTAAAATAGATGGAGCAGGTGGAGTGAGGTCCTGATCAAGGTGATGTGAAAAAGTGATAAAACAGTAGTTATTGGTTCTCAAACTGGGGGTCGGGACCATTATTGTGTGTGAAACATGTGAAACATTGGTTTCTCAGTTCAGTTCAGTTCAGTTCAGTTTATTTCCAGCTTTTGGACAATACAAATGCTTTAGTGCAGTAAGACACAGTACAGGCAGTTTACAAGTGTCCTTGATGCTGGAAAAGGGGAAGGGAGAAGCATAGTGCTTATCGAGCCCTACCCCTGGCTCAGTTTACATATAGAAAAGAAAATAGACAATCATTATGATGATAGTAGTAGATACTATAATAGATAACACAATAGAAAAAAAGAGTCAATGTTTTGACACTCCTAGATAGGAAATGTAAACATTTCAGTGTTTAACACTCATCAGAATCATCATCAATGGAAAATAGAATAGGTCAAGTAGAAAGGTCTGTTCCTTGTTTTGTTTTTTATCATCGGTAACGGTAAATAGTAAAGAAAATAAATAAATAATAAATAAATAATAATAACAATATATGCTTTGACACAAGATACATGGCTTCTCCCACACATGACCTTTCTCTCATGTGGGAGTCAGGACGGCAGAGAGCTCTGCATCACTGTGGAGCGGGTGGCAAAGGTAAGTTATAATATGATAGTACAGAGTAAGTTAAATGAAGTATGGTCTAGTTATTATCAGTAGATTGAGTTTCTTCCTGTAAGTATCTGTCAAAGTAGCTATTTTTCAGTTTCCTTTTGAATTGAATGATGTTTAGGCTTTTTTTAGTGTCATCAGCTAGCCCACTCCACAGTGACATTCCACAGGATGAAACAGACATGGACTTGAGGGTAGTGCGTGCAAGTGGTTGTTGAAAGTCTGATGGGTTTCTGAGGTCATGGTGACTACTATCTTTCTCTGGAAATCTGTTTTGTATGTTGATTGGAAGTGATTTATTTTTTGCTCTGTACATGACTTGTGCGGTTTTAAATTTGACTAGATCGGGAAACTTTAGAATATGTGAATTGTGGAAAAGAATATTTGTATGGTCACGGTACCCAGTGTTATTTATGACTCTTATGGCTCTTTTTTGTAGTATGGAAAGTGAGTGAATTGCTGTTTTGTAGGTATTTCCCCATACTTCTACACAGTAGGATAAGTATGGTAGTATCATAGTGCAGTACAAGATATGAAGTGATTTGGTATTGAGGATGTGTTTTGCCTTATTAATAACAGCTATGCTCTTTGCAATCTTGACTCCCACATGCCTTATGTGGGGTTTCCAACAGATTTTGTCATCCAGGACAACACCTAGGAATTTATTTTCGTATACACGCTCAATTTCAATGTCATTTATCCTAAGATTTAGTTCTGTTGTAATGGCGCGGTTGCCAAAGACCATGTACTTTGTTTTTGTTAAATTTAGAGAGAGTTTGTTATTGTCAAACCACTGTTTATATTTGCTTAGTAGAGTTCTCAAATTCTGCCCGAACCCGAGGGTACCCGACCCGACCCGACGGGTTCGGGCCGAGCCGGGCCGAAATTTATGCTAATTGGTAGGGCCGGGTCGGGCTCTCGGGTTGGCGTTGCTGCTGGGGATTTTTTTTTTTTTCCCAATAATAATGATTCTGTTCTGTCAATCTGTCTTTGTGTATTTATTTATTAATAATGAACAGCAGTGCTGTCAGTGTGTTGTGTTGTGTGTTGTGCTGCGCTCTTACTGGACTGATTGGGAGTTTGGGACTCGCGCTGGGAGAGAGAGAGAGAAGAGAACAGCACGCGTCGCGCTGTTGCGCAGCATAAAGTCTGTCAGACTGAGTGAGGCTGAGGGCGCCTGATTTAGACTTCATTGCAGTCTGGTGTTGCGCACAAAAAAAACATTCAATCTACAAACCCACTGAAGTCCACAATGCATCATGAGCTAACACTTGTTTAACTTGTAGATCGTTTTTTTTAAAGGACCATAAATCACACAGTGAGCAGAGAGGATGATGGCCTGATTTGTACTTAATTGCAGTCTGGTGTTGCGCACAAAAAAAACATTCAATCTACAAACCCACTGAAGTGCACAATGCATCATGAGCTAACACTTGTTCAACTTGTAGATCGTTTTTTTAAAGGGCCATAAATCACACAGTGCGCAGAGAGGATGATGGGGGGGGCGTGTCCGACTCAGGTTAACAGCAGGTCAGCCAGAGGGGAGAAGAACTTTGGAGAAGATGGATGCGAAAACAATTAAAAGAAAACTTGCGACAGGAGAGTTTAGTTTATCTACTAACGAGGCTGGGAAGGCCAAAGCATGGGAGAGATTCAAATTGGTCGTGAACTCCGAAGGGAAGGTGTTGGACTTTGCCCAGTGCACAAAATGCAAACAGGTGCTGGTATACAACAGCAAGACAACGGGGACATCCACCATGAATCGTCACATTAAGGATTCGTGCTCTGGAACGTCGGCAACACCATCAGGCTCAGGCCAGCCGCAGCAGTCAACAATGGCCACATTTGTGACAAGGAGTGCCGTGACTGTCCCTCTAAAACTAAAGCAAACAGTGACACAAAAGTGTGTCTCTTTTTGTGCAAAGGACATCAGGCCATTTTATATTGTAGAAGGCGATGGCTTCATGGAATTAGCCCAGGAGCTAATCAACGTCGGGGCCACGCACGGTAAAGTACCAGCCAGCTCCGTTATCCCATGTGCCAACACCATTGCCACACACTGCAGGGCCTTGGCTGAGGAGAAACGGGGAGTCTTCACAGACCAAGTGAAAGCACATATAAAAAACGGAGGCACAGTAGGAATGTCAACTGACATGTGGACAGATGACTTCCGAAAAATTAGTTATCTTGCCATTACATGCCATTTTGTAACGGAAGATTTCCAATTGATCGGAAGAAATCTGACCACAGCCATGTTCCCATTGGAATTGAAGAAGACGGGGGACAACATTAAACGGGAGATAGTCACCAAGCTGGTGAACAAGTTTGGATTTGAGCCAATTTCGCTGAGCAAGATTGTTTGGGTCACTGACCAGGGGTCAAATATGATAAAAGCCTTGCAGTCCTACACCAGACTTGACTGCCAGGATCATGTCCTTAATACGGTGTTGAAACATGGCCTGGAACATGACACCGCACTTGTTGCAAATGCCCCCGACATCGCTGAAACCCTGACTGCAGCGAGGGCCCTAGTGAGGTAGGCTTGTTATACTGTTATTACTATAATTATAGCACTAATGACTACTAAATTAGGCTATTATAGGCTACTTTTCGTTTTCTTCTCAATTAAAAAGCAAATTAAAATGTGCGTAATTTGCGTGTTCCAGTTTTTTATTTGTTATTATTGTATTACACTGCAGGTATGTCAAGCAGTCGGGATTATCAGCGCAGCTGAGTAAGACCCTACTGCAGGTGGCTGAGACAAGATTCAGCTCTGTATACATGTGTCTGAAGTCCATTCAGGATGTATACGGAGAACTGCACGACAAGCTGGAGTCGCGTGGAGAGGCTGAGCGAGTGGAAAAGGTGGGCCCTGATACGCTGGCATTTCTGGTGTCCTTCCTCAAGCCCTTTTGGGACGCACAGCGGGAGCTGGAGGGGGACAAATACCCCACTCTCCAACTTGTCTGCCTGTGGAGAGAAAGACTGAGGAGGCACTGTGGTCCCAACGCACAAGACGCACCACAGCAAGCTTTTGTGCGCCAGCGACATGCGCAGTGGCTGGAAAAGAAAGTGGAGATTACAGCTCTCCACAAGGCCGCAATTTTTCTGTGGCCAAAATATAACCAGTTGCGCATGCTGTCTGCTACTGAAAGGGCCACCGTTCACGACTACGTGAAGTCCCGCCTAGTCACACGACCATCAGAGGAGGAGGAGGAGGAGACAGTGGTGGTGGTTGAAGAAACTGGAGAAGAGGAGGGTGGCAAAGAAGAGGAGGCTGGTGGAGATGCTGCTGATCCAGAGCCTCCAGCTCCCAAGAGACCACGTCAGTTTGACGAGTGGGAGAACCGCTTTGGAGAAGATGATGAAACTGAGGAGGATGAGGTGGAGAGCTACGTACGCCAGAGGCAAGTCATGAGTGATGACCAGGATCTGCTGGGCTGGTGGGAAAAAAACACCACGGCATATCCCAGGCTCGCTAAATTGGCACGGAATATTCTGGGTGTACCGGCCAGCAGCAGCAGCAGTGAGAGGGTTTTCAGTGCGGCAGGCCGCACTATCGAGGAGAGGAGAACACGCCTCAAGCCAGACACTGTGGATGCGTTGTTGTTCCTCCACGGCAATAAGTAGTAGCCTAACTATTGTGTAGCAGCTTAATGTCTTAATTTGTAAAAGAAAAGGACTGATCAAAGATCGGTGTGCACTGCAGTTTGTGTGTGTTGTTTTAAATGTAGTCTCTAGACTCGATAGTGTGCGTGCGAGATTTAACTGTTTTATTTAAGTTAGAAGTGTTATTTAGTATTTATCTCTTTATTCAGAATTTCAGACAGTAGCCTATTCACTTTATATTTTGCTTCTAGGCTACTGTTCTTAAGTCACTTTAAGTCAGAAACCCGGTTTCTGTCATTTTGTTTTGTTTCCTTTTATTTTTGGCTGCTATATCAGAAACTCGGTTTCTGTTATTTTATTTTATTTCATTCTTTTCATTTTTGGCTGCTAATGTCATTGTCTATTGTTAATCAGGATCAGAAACTAGGTTTCTGTTATTTTGTTTTGTTTCATTCGTTTTACTTTTTGCTGCTAACAAGAAACTAGGTTTCTGTTATTTTGTTTATTACGTTTATTTGTTATACAAGTTTTTTTTATCAGAGTCAGAGACTGTTATTTTGTTAGTTTAGTTTATATATTTATTTACAAGTTTGCACTGCTGCTAAGCCTACACATAATAAAGTTGGGAGTATGGAGTTGAAGTATCGTATGCTGTGTGTGATTATTACTGTGATATATGATAATTAATAATAGTCAGTAATAATTAAATAAGAAGAAGAACATCAAAGATTCAAAAGTCTATTACTAAAGAAAGTGTGTAGCCATTAGCCAGCCTATATATATGACTATGAATATGATTAACGACTGACTACTAGTGCGGAGTCTGGCTGGCCTGGTCATCATGAGGTGGTAAACTGGTAAGTGATGTTATAGGTGTATTATAGCCTTCCCTTTGTTAGAAAAAAGAAATGAATAGACTGAATTTACATGACTAAACTAAGGTGTTACACTTACAGCTGTGGCGCGGCGGTGCTCAGCACTGCGCACCAGACAGAGCAGACGCATTTCAAGATGAAGCATTGATTGATTGACTGAATACTTTATTAGCAGTTTACAAATTATACATACAAGCGCAAGACAGTAGGCAATAGTTCTAAATACAAGGTCTGCTTGTGCTTGCCTTGTTCTCATACTAGAAGATGATTTGTTTTGTAGGCCTACTGCACAGCGCAAGTGGTCAGACTGTCAGTGGCGTCTGTCGCTCACCGAACATAGATCTGCGACTGCAGTAGAATAACACGTTTTGGGTTTGTAACTTTGTTTAACTTTGTAGACTAGAATAGATCTCTGCTCTGCTGATAAGATATAAATTACACGAGCAGCGGCACGGCAGCGCCGTCAGGGGGAGAGAGAGAGAGAGAGAGAGAGATACAACGGGGAGTTAACATTCTAGTACTAACTAATTCTATTTCTAAATACCTATTTCGTACTATAACCTATTTTGCGCAGAAGAGAACTTACTAAGTTAACATGATGATTTATGAACAACTGATGATTGTGATGTTTCCATTTAGAAAACTATTATAATGTCCGTTGACTCCATTTTCTCTCTTTCTCTCTCACTCGCGAGTCGCAACATGGCGCTGCCCGCACACTGGCAATGTTTTTTTTTTTTTTTTTTCCTCTCGGGTTTTGTCGGGTTTTCGGGCTTAAAATGAGGAGAACTGTTCGGGCCGAGCCGGGCCTCGGGCTGGCCCAGTCGGGCCCAGTTAGAGCCGGGCTTTAATTTTCAGGCCCGTTGAGAACTCTAGTTCAGTTGACATGGATTGCACAAGCCGTTGGATGTTTTCCCCACTACAAAAAATGTTCGTGTCATCGGCAAAAAGTACACATTTGGTAACATTTGATACTGTACACAGGTCATTAATGTACAAAATAAATAATTTGGGGCCCAAAATTGAACCCTGAGGTACCCCACAAGTGATGTTGAGATGATTTGATTTGAACTCTCCTAACTGAACATACTGTTGTCGACCATCAATATAGCTCTGCAGCCATTTAGATGCAACTCCTCTAATGCCATACCTCTCTAACTTAGAGATTAAGATGTTGTGATTTAAAGTATCAAAGGCTTTTTTTAGGTCAATAAATACTCCAATTGTGAAATGTTTGTTATGTATATAGTCTGTTATATCTTCCATTAGATAAATTAGGGCCAAAGAAGGTGATCGGTTTGCTCGGAAGCCATACTGATTTTCGGACAACAGTTTGTGTTTAGCAATGTAATCATCCAATCTGACCAGAAATATCTTTTCTAATATTTTTGAGAGTTGTGGAAGCAGGGAGATTGGTCTGTAGTTTGTAAAGTGCTGTTTATTGCCGGATTTGAATATTGGAATGACTTTTGCGACTTTCATTGAACTCGGAAAGGTGCCAGTATTTAAAGAAAGATTACATATGTACGTGAATGGTTTAATAATGCTATGAATAATTCTTTTAATCAGTGACATGCTAATGTCATTACAGTCGGTTGATTGCTTATTTTTTAATTTGGCCACAATTTCAATTACTTCCTCACTCAATAGTAAACAAACCAACATACAGTATAAGTTTAAGTGTATATAAGTATCTGCACATTTCTAAAGTTACAATTTAATGACTTTTAAGACCTTTTTATTACCAAATAGGGAAATATTATGGTATGTAAGAAATGCACGTTAGACCTATATTCATTGGAATGCCTTAAATGCTACCCTCAGAAGGCATTCTAATGAATATAAGTCACAACTCCATAAGAAAGAGGCACACATTGTGAAAATAGCCAATCTACAAGATCACAACGCCTCGCACTTGTAGTTTGGCTATTTTCCACAATATTTATCTGTGGAACTGAGTCAAACTAAATGTAATTCCTACAATTCCAAGTGCTTGTCAGTGTGGGGGGTCCCCAGTTCAAATACGATTCTTTTTTGGGGTTTGCGGCCTGAAAAGTTTGGGAACGTTTGGGTTCATGGCAATTGGCAAAGGTTTGTGTTGTGTGTGACATGTGTGTGACATCAGACCACAGCTCTGCTCAGCTTATATAAAGTGTGAAGATGCCTAAACTTCCATTTCCTAACTGTACCGCCTAGAGATAAGTTAGGTCAAAGAAAGAGCGCCAGTCAAGATATAGAGTGAGAGAAGCGAGAGTTAGAACGCATATTAAGCCCCAATAGACCTACACTCTGTTCATATCACAATCCATGTCTAGCGGCAGATTTCCGATGAACCACTGCTCCTTGGAGGAGTGACGTCCCGATCTTCCCAGACTCAGGTCTTCTGTTCTGAATTTCCATATGTCTTCAAGCCGCAGGTCTTCCCCCATAAACATATGAAGAGGAGCCACAACTACAACAACTGCCAAATGCTGAAGAAGGGACAGATCCCAGTCACCTGTCAGCAAATATCCACCTCTTTAACCAGCCTGAAACAAGGAGACACAGACGAAGGAAGATCTTACAGTCATCAACAGTTTAGCAAGACTTCAACTCAGCTTTGGGAACAACTTAAGAAACATAAGCTGACTTACACAGGCAAGAAAACCCACATCTGTAAACCGTGTTTCAGTATATGAGTGACATGAATGTATACCAGCCTATCCACACTGGAGAACCTTTACACTGTAAAAAGTGTGAAAAGAGTTTCAGTCAATTAAGTAATATGAAGATGCACCAGCGTATCCACACTGTGGAAAAACCTTTCTACTGTAAAGAGGGTGACAAGAGTTTCAGTAAATTAAGTAATCTGAAGACACACCAGCATAGCCACACTGGGGGAAAACGTTTCTACTGTAAACAGTGTGATAAGAGTTTCAATCGGTTGAGTAGTCTGAAAAGACATCAGCACATCCACACTGAAGAAAAACCCTTCTATTGTAAACAGTGTGACAAGGGTTTCAGTGAGTTAAGTAGTCTGAAAAGACATCAGCGCATCCACACTGAAGAAAAACCTTTATATTGTAAACAGTGTGAAAAGAGTTTCAGTCGGTTAAGTAGTCTGGAGATTCACCAGCGTATCCACACTGGGGAAAAACCTTTCTCCTGTAAACAGTGTGACCAGAAGTTCAGTCAGTTATGTAATCTGAAGACACACCTGGTTATCCACACTGGGGAAAAACCTTTCTACTGTAAACAGTGTGACCGGAGGTTCAGTCATTTAAGTAATCTGAAGACACACCTGCGTATCCACACTGGGGAAAAACCTTACCACTGTAAACAGTGTGACCAGAGGTTCAATCAGTTAGGTAATCTGGAGAGTCACCAGCGTATCCACACTGGTGAAAAACCTTTCTGCTGTAAACCGTGTGACCAGAGGTTCAGTCATTTAAGTAGTCTGAAAAGACATCAGCGCATCCACACTGAAGAAAAAACGTTCTATTGTAAACAGTTTGACAAGAGGTTCAGTGAGTTAAGTAATCTGAAAAGACATCAGCGTATCCACACTGGAGAGAAACCTTTCTATTGTAGACAGTGTGAAAAGAGTTTCAGTCGGTTAAGTAATCTGCAGAGTCACCAGCGTATCCATACTGGTGAAAAGCCTTTCCACTGTAAACAGTGTGAAAAGAGTTTCAGTGAGTTAAGTAGTCTGAAAAGACATCAGCGCATCCACACTGAAGAAAAACCTTTCTATTGCAAACAGTGATTGATTGATTGATTGAATAATTTATCATCAGTTTGCAAAAAAAAAGCACAGGAAAGAACAGTTCAATACAAGGTCCGCTACAGTAAGTGACATGAATGTATACCAGCCTATCTACACTGGAGAACCTTTACATTGTAAAAAGTGTGAAAAGAGTTTCAGTCAGTTAAGTAATATGAAGACGCACCAGCGTATCCACACTGGGGAAACCCCTTTCTACTGTAAACAGGGTGACCAGAGTCACACCCTTATAGAACAAACATGTGAGAAAATACAAGCTGAAAATGACGCACTGCATCTGAAAGTCATCGACCTTGAGGCTCCCAGTGTAAATCTGCCATTATGACACCATCATGGCACCGCCAAAATACATTTTAGTCGACTAAATCAACTGTAGATTTAGTCGACTAAAATATTATGATATTTAGTCAACTAAAAGACTAAAACTAAAACATTTCAGATGACTAAAATATGACTAAAACTAAATGGAATTTGATTCAAAAGACTATGACTAAGGCGTCTGAAGACACCACCCTTGCGTCTCAGTGTGTACACCTAAAGACGCATCTTTCCTGAACTGATGACGCCATAGCTCCACCTCTCGCTTAACCCGCATGCGCCATATTTTACACCCACATTCAGGTAGGAAAATGGTCAAGAGCATTATCACCTGTAAAACTAAGTTTGTGGTATATCTGTTAAAATGCCCTTGTGGCCTATGTTACGTGGGTAAAACCAAAAGAGAACTTAACCCTTGCATTGTGTTAGAAAACTGCATCCACTTGTGGTGTTAGCGGGTCAAATTTGACCCGTGATTTAAATCAGCCCAAAATACTCTTGTAATGCATTCATATCCATATCCATATCCATCCAATACTTTCATATTTCAATATATCTCGTTTTCTATTATCAAAATGTTAAATTTCATTAAATTCCTATAATGAAGGCAATGGATAATGATGTTATCTAGCTATAATAGGATAATTAAGAATAATAATTAGAACACACTTCCAAAAAAATATATAAAAAAATACTTGTTTTCGTTTTTTAACTGTTAATATTATTAAAAATAGTGACACTAGTGGTGTTAGGATCATTTTTGGCCCGTATACCATAGAAGGTAAAAAGTTATTTCTTTTTCATAAACTCAAACTTTACTTTACTCCTGATAGCAAATGCTAATTGAGGACAAGTCTCTCTCACTCTCAAACATGTAAACATAATATTGACAATTTGGGGGGAATTGAGCCACACTTCTCTGCCGGGTCATTTCGGACCCTAACACCACACGTGTCACTTTTTTTAGAGACCATCAGAATTAATTAAAATTATAAAATTATGATAAATAATTTTGTTGCGTTAAAATGTCTATTTCTGAGGATATCATGAAGCCTTGTTCCAATAAAGAAATGTAAAGGGTACTTTTTACCTATTCAAATTTGAAAACGGGTCAAAAATGACCCAATCACAATGGAAGGGTTAGTGAGGACATAAAAGTAATATTAGAAACAAGGATGAAAAATCGCCTGTGGCTATACATTTTATGCAGTGGGACATGAGGTTTGCTCCCTGAGGTTTCAGGGTATAGAGGCTTCAGCCATTAAAAAGAGGTGGGAATCATGAGAGATTTATCTTACATAGAGAGGCGTGGTGGATACACACCCTACAGACTGAACACCATAAAGGTGGACACGCACTGACCTTTTGCACCTTAATCCCATGTATAACGCACTGACTTTTTTGTCTTTTTTTTTTATTGTGCTCTTTTTTCTCTAAGCACCTTAACGTCCATAAGTATATCATGCACAGTATACGTACTTTGTAAATATGTAGATAACCTGTTTGGCCTTCTGTTGTTCTCTTGTTTGATCTCCTTCCCACTTGCTCCCCACCCCTCTTCTTCTTCTCTCCTCCCCCCCCCCCCCCCCCTCTTCTTTCTATGGAAATTAACGTTGCAATGCGATGGGAACGATGTACAAAAAACGAATTTCACCCACTTTTTTACCTTGTAAACCTGTGATGTGACAATAAACCTGATTCTGATTCTGATTCTTATCTGGAACTGTTGCTAGGCTGTTTTTTTTTATAGGAGTGGGCCTTCTTTTAGTCAAAAGAGGAGTGCTGCTATAATGGTGAAAGGATTTACACTTTTTAGTGCAATAAGTTATGCGTCTTTAAACAAAGGGAATAAGGGTTATGCCTCTTTCTTGTGATACTGTACTGTATGTACTGCTGTTTTTAAAATGTGTTTAGAGTCTTTTATAATACTGAGGTGCTATTTTTGAAAACAATCTGAGTCTGTCTTTATATAGGGGTTTCAAACTCGCATAGACATGGGTTTTCTAAAATTGTATTTGTCTAAAAGTTGACTATTTTGTTGTTTTTCTCATGGTAGCGCTATAACAGGCCTATTCTTGTTTTTACCGATAACTGCACCAGTCTGTGTACAACTTTTTATGTGCACTCCGGCCAAGGAAAAGCCTTTGCCCTGCATTTTTCACATCTGCCTTTTATAGCGCCACCAGGAGGCCGACTTATGTAAAACATTTCTCCTTCAGATTGAATCCAAATTTCATGCAAATCGGTACACATGATCTCTATAGTCATGTGATCAAGACAGATCCGTTTGATTTTTCATATTCCATCCTGATTGGCTAAGATTGACATCTAAAGTTTGCAGGAGTGGCCCGTTTTGAAGAAAATGCAACATATCATGAACGCAGCGTCCGATTGCAGTGAAACTTTGCACGCACATTTGCACTACGTTGAGGTGACACACACGGCACGTTTGAATTTGATCGGTCGGATGGTACCTGAGTTATGCCTGGGACAGTCATACAAACACAGAGACACATGTTTCTGCAATTAATACTTAGATACAATATAACTTTGAAGTTGCAGTATAAAGCAAGTGTGGGGTTGCCAAAAACCTTCCCCAAAAATGTAAGTTTGAACAGCAGCCTCAGACCATTTGGTCAGCATGTTTCTCATCCCTGACATAACTTTTTTATACAGTAACTTCTGCCGCTGAGACTACTTCAACTTTACAACAACAACTTCAACTTTATTTTATAGATTAGGTGCAGACCTGCTTTGACACTAGTTTTTTATTTATTTATATACATGACAATTTCTAGGGTTCCCAAGTGTCCCATCGTGGCTGAACTTATAAGTAACTCTTTTTTGGATTTCCAGTTAAAACAGATACCAGACTCTTTTTCATAGTTGAAAAAAGTAATCAATGGAAGGTCAAGTACAACTCACACACCTTAAAGGTTGTAGACTGTGGAGCATACGGTCAGTGTAAGGCCAACACCAACAGAAAGTAATCCCAGGGGCATGCCTCCATTGACACGGTCATTATTTAGGGAGTCTCCCTCACCCAGCAGGATAAGAATCAATGTGTCCTGCTCTATTATTTATTCTATCATCATAATTATGTCATACTCTCTCTCTCTATGCTGCTAAAGGTTGACTTTTTTTTTTACCCAGTTGACTTTTTTCCTTAACTTGTATTATAAACCCTGTTATTTTAGCTTGTTTGTTAACAACATGAACCCTAGTGTCACCATGAGGAGAACATTCTGAGAATATAGCTGATCTACAAGCTCACAACACGTCGTAACGCTACACTTTGTGAGCTAGTAGATCAGCTATTTAGTATAGGGTTTACCTAGTTAATAGTATATACTGTATTGTTACCACAGAGCATTTCACTGCACATACATGTATGAGTGAGAGACAAATAAAACCTCTTTGAATCTTGAATGTAGCAACATTATGGTTGATCTGAAGGTTATCATTTAAATTAGTTCAATGTTAGTGACTGTAAACAACCTAACTTAAAAGGTAAGGTAGATCATTTAATACATTTTGAAAATGTTTGAAAATTACCAGTGAAAAAGGGGGTAGGAGTTTACAAGTTTTAGACTTCATCCTACTCCTTTTCGGACATTGTTGTTGTTGTTGTTGTCTCCACCAGGCCGAAAGGCATGGCGAGAGAGTATGTTTTTCCCCCTGTCCGTCCGTCCGTCCATCTGTCTGCGAGCAGCTAATCTCCGGCACCGTTGGCTCTGCCCCCAAATGTCACATTGGCTTGTTATAGCGCCACCAGGTTTGTGCAAAACCCATTTTTGGATATTACTCCTACAGATTTTATCCAAACATCACGCAAATCGTACACAGTAGAGATGCGTGGATCGCGGTTTTAGCCGCGGTTGCCGCAGTTAACCGCGGATTGGGTCAATCAAATATAATTATTAATTAATATTGGATAAACCGCGGGTGAAATAATGTGGTAAATAAATTATTGACATATAATATATCTATCCATAAAATAGCTAAATCTCTGCGTGCTTGTCTCTGTGTCAGTGTGTGTTAATTTGTATAATTTGTAACGTAACGTGATTTTTCATCAGGCACGAATTAGCCACCTACTAGACTCGCCTTGTGCCCCCGCGTTGCTGTTGTTTGGATTTTGCGAGAGAAATAAGCAGCTTTGAAAGCAAGGAAGCAACGTTGCTTATAATAAGCGGACATGGCAACGCTCATCACAAGGTCCTTCCATTTCAAAACAATGGAGGCAAGCAAAGCAGCTAAACTTGCCAAAGTACGAGAGAAACTAAAAAGCGGTGAATTAAAAACAAAAAAGAGGGAAGGGAGTAAAAGTTCAGCATGGGACAAGTTCAGCGAAGTGGTTCATGCTGATGATTCGAGTGCTGGATATGTGGTTTGCAACAGTTGCGAGACGGTCTATGTTTACGATAGCCACAAAACCGGCACATCAAACATGGTGCATCATTTGTGTGGTAAAGGGAAAAGCCAGCCAGCAGCACAGACAAACACCTTAACATCCTTCGTTCGTCGAGACAGCAAAGTTGTACCACCAGATGTTAAATCAAGGTTTGTCAATGACTGTGTCGACTTGTGTTGCCTGGACATGCGGCCATTTGACATCGTCAGTGGCACAGGATTCACCCAGGTGGCTCAGACGCTTGTCAACATTGGAGCTAAATACGGTGCCATTGACGCGGGTGCCATCATACCCCACCGGCAAACTGTGTGTGACAGGGCAAAGGATCAGGCTGCGAAAGATAAAGAGAAACTCTCTGAAGTCATCCAGAAAGTGATGCAAGACGGAGGACTTGCAGTGACCACAGATATGTGGACAGATGAGTTTAATCAGCGGGCTTATACGGTCCTAACATGTCACTATGTGGCTGTGGATGAGAACAGCGGGGAGTGGCACCTCGAGAGTCGGATTTTGACTACGGTTGATTTCGATCCTAATCTAAAAAAAAACAGGCGATAACATTCGGGATCAAATCGACACTGTGTTGACAGGTTATGGCATACCAGCAGAGAAAATTGTTTTTGTCAGCGACTCGGGTCCTAACGTTAAGGCTGCACTTAAACATTACCAGTGGCTCCCGTGCTCTGCTCACATTCTTAACACAGTGTTGAGACATACATTCTCTGAGAAGAATGCAGCAGAACCGATCAGAGATGTAGTGCAAATGTTGGATAAGTGTAAAAGTCTTGTCACATATCTGAAGAAATCAGGGGCTGTTGCGTCTTTAGCCAATACTGTGATGCAAGGATGTGAAGTTCGCTGGAACAGCAAGATAAACATGCTTGAATCTGTTTTGAAACAGTACAGTGAAATCAGAAAAATTCTGGAACAAAAAGATCAGCTGCATCGAATGGAGGGCGTTTTCCAAGATCAAATGAAGCACTTGATCGACTTCCTCGCAGTTTTCAGAACTGCCATTACCGATCTAGAAGGAGAGAAATACCCGTCAATTCACACAGTGACACTCTGGTTTTTCAAGCTCAAGAAGCACTGCGAGCCCAGGTTTGGAGATCCACCATACATGGGCCTCCTCCGTGCTCGTGCAGCGAGCCTGCTTCAGGAGGATAAGATGATCCTGACTACCACCCAAAAGGTCGCCACGTTTCTGTCTCCCAGATTTAAATCTCTGAAGATGTTGCCTCCAGCGGACAGACAGGAGGTGATGAGACAAGTGCGTGGCCTTCTGAGTGAATGTGTTGGTCCTACTGCTGCTGACACTGTCACCGACAGCGAGGAGGATGTAGGAGAAGAAACCCCGGGCCCAGTGGCAGACAGCGAGCCACCAGCAGCAGCACAACAAGGTAAATAATACATTTAACATATTTTAGTATTTTGGGAAGCGTGTAACATAGTATCATGTTGCTGTGTTGTAGATTTAAATAGATTAAATCATGCTGCCGTGCCTCGCGCGTAATTACGCACAGTGCCTTAGTGAGCCTGTCCTGTTGTAGGTGAACCTGGCAGATGTCTGCTGTCTGCAAAAAAACAGAAGGTGGACTTGTTCTCCGAATGGGAAGACGACACCCCCACAGACACAGATGAAGTGAATGAATACTGCTCCACAACATTTCAACTGACGGAGTCAGATGAAAACCTGCTTGCTTTCTGGGAGAAACAAGGCCGCTCATTCCCTCGACTGCAGCAGCTTGCTAAGAGAATCCTTTGCGTTCCTGCAACAAGTGCTGCGAGTGAACGGTGTTTCAGTGCAGCAGGGCGCATAATAGAAGCGAGGCGTAATCGTCTCAATCCAGGCACAGTGGATGCTATCTTATTTTTGCACAATGCGAAGAAGAAGGCAATGTCTGTTAAAAAATAGACCACTATAGGCACAGGCACCAGTTTTGGTTTTAAGCTGCGTCATAAGCTATAACGCTGACGCTGAGCACTTTATATGCCCAATTTTGTCCATATTATTTTGTTAATGCTGGCCACTGGATTTTGTTTTGTGCGGGAAATTGCAGTGACATTGGACATTTTATTTTTATTTTACGTTGGTGAATAATACCGTAATTTTTGTTATTATATTATTTATGTTGGGGCATCAGCCAAACCTTATTTTGTGTGTGACAATTGTAGCCTACTAGTCTAGGTTTAGGTTAAGTTCGATAAGCTGAATATGCCAGTCTGTGTTTACTTGGGACGGCAGAATGACATTGTTTATTTTAGGCAAAGTTATTTGTGGAAAATATTCTGTTTTACGTGAAGCTGTAGGCCAGGCCCTAAATTTAAAAAAAAATGCCAGCCTGTGTTTAGAGACATAGGCCTACGTCTGTTGCCGTTTTGATTGAACTAAATCACTTTGAATAAATAAACATGTGTTTATTTAAAACCAGAGTACTTCTGTGTTGTATAATAATCTCATGTGGCTATACGATAGAAATGTCCTCCATTGTGAAAAGTGCGCAACATGATATTCATCGATGACATGATCGGCCTGGATCTCTGTTAGTTCATGGCTGCTCTGTGCTCTAGTCTGTGTTCTTCTAAGCAAAATGTTTAAATTCACACAGTCAGTGAAATTAAGCTGTTAGTGCTTTGCTGCGCTTATAGAATCCTATTTGATAATAGGTTTAGAGTGGCCTCTGTATGTTCAGCGCGAGGGAGAGCGCAGCAGCGCAGCACCGGGTTGAAAAAAAAAAAGATGCACTGAGATTCCATACTAGGCTAAATCAATGCATTTTGTGATCGCATCGCACTACTAAGACTAAAACTAACGGGGAATACCAGAACATAATAATAATAATTTGACATAACGGAAAATGCGGTTGGTGCGGATATTTAAATTGGATAAAATAATTATTGCGGTTGGATAACGGGTGGATAATGAATTTGTACATGCGGATTTGGGTGACGTGAGAGGCCATCCGCGCATCACTAGTACACAGTATCTCTATAGTCATGTGATCAAGACGGATCTGTCCGATATTTCATTTTCCATCCTGATTGGCTACGGTTGGCTTCCAACATTTGCAGGATTGGTCCATTTTAAACAAAATGTCTCAAATCATGAACGCAGCGTGCGATTTCCGTTAGAATTTGCACGCACATTCCCAGTGACTAGACCGAGGAACAAATGCCACCCTTTTCACATTGCCCTGTTATAGCGCCACCAGCAAAAACACATTTTTGCAACAAAATGCCTCAAATGATGAATGCACGCACATTCCCACTAGGCAGAGGAAGAAATGCCATCCTTTTCACATTGGCCTAATATAGCGCCATCAGGAGGCCACAATAACCTACCTGACCTGGCGGAGACCTGTGCTCCGAGGAGCACTTTTTCTAGTTTTTCTTCTGTTTTGTATTCTATTTCAAATTGCTTATTTTTTTCATAGTGATTTGTTGTTGAAACATTATTTGAAAGGCCCGGCAGTCATCCAGAGGGTCTCTTTATAAGTAACTGCTTCTGTGCTTAGTCTACTTCACTGACTAAAGACCATAAAATGTTACCTCAATTACTTGGTTGACAGACATTGGTCTGGTTTGTATCTTTGACTGACAAAAAAACTACATAAAACTAGAAAAAGTGCTCCTCGGAGCACTTTTTCCAGGTCAGGTACGCCAGGTCAGGTACGTTATTGTGGCCTTCTGATGGCGACCAAATGTGTTTTACGTTGCTGTGCAGTTTGAGGGATGGGTTTAAAACCGATTCTATCACGCAGCTTGCGTGATATTAAACACCTAAACCCTATTTCACTTAGGCTATTCAAAAAGAGTCGTACAAAGAGATGTACAAAATCACAGCATGACACGTTGTGAGTTTGTAGCTATTTTCCAACGCATTTCCAAAAGACTTTACCTATAATGGTGGGGATGCCAAAATAGGGACAACAGGGTTAACTAAGGTGTTCAACCTGTTGCCGGTACATCTTGTCCTGTAGCCTTGCAGAAGGATTCAGTTTGAGCTTCTTATAAACACGTTTCATTATTTCTTATACAAGTTCTTTCCTGTCGACCAGGCTTGGCTTTTCATTAACTTTCCATTACTGACTGAGGCCAAAGAAATCAATGATGTCAGATTGTGAATTCAATCAGAAAACAACAGCGGAGCAGAGAGTCAAAGAGCACTAACAGAAACTGCTGGACGGTGCATTGAGTTGCACCAGATTACTTCCACTAACCTGATTCATAAAACCAAATAATAATTGTATCTTTGAGAGGTTTTCATTCCTCATCCTTTGATAAAATTGGCTACTGGGGGGGGGGGGGGGGGGGGGGGGGGGGGGGGCTCCATATATGGGCACAAAAGGCGGAATGCCCATATATGGGGGTATATAGCCTACTGATGACATCAGAGATCTCCATATATGGGCATATTAGTCGGATCGGCGTTGCAACGTAGGTGCGAGGGCCGCGGAGCTGCCAGGACTCCAGATGTGAGGGCCACATAGCGGCCCAAACCTTAGTTGGATAAAACTGGTATCCCCACCTGGAGTTTCTGGAGTATAAGCAAATAGTCTATTCTCAATGCCACCACCCCCATATAAACCTACACTACAGATTAATCGATTAAATACAGGGATGTGCAATTACAATTACTTTTAATTAGCCTATTAATAAACTACTAGGACGCTCTGTGGTTTACATATCTCCACCAGGCTGGGTTGCCTAGCCAGGGCTGTTTAAGTCAGTTGTTCTCAAAGTGGGGTCCCAGGGGTCCTTGAAAGGATTAGAGGGGGGTCCCTTGCAAAATGTGTCCATCTACCAGCTAACAATGTGTCACATTACGATGCGTTGTGAGCTTGTAGATCTGCTATTTTCAAAATGCATTGAAAAATAAGTAGTAACATTTGAACAACACAAATCCTTGTATGGGTCGCTGGCACAAGTTATTTTAAGATGGGGGTCTGCAGCCTAATGCATATTCATTTTGGTATCCTTGACATTAAAAAGCCCAAACCACCGGTGTAAGTCATGGGTAGAAGCCATCAGGACCCGAGGAAGCTGGTATTTGGATTGTACAACCTAGACGGTTCAAGAGTTATAGTCCAAAATGTAAAGCGGACAGCTATAGCACCATCATGAGACCCATTTGAAAAAAGTGCGATGGAGTGTCTTTCTTCCTTGGCCTACTGGCAGTGTGCATGAAAGGTTTGATGCTCAGCAATCCAGTGGTTTCTGAGATTAGCTGTGCACACACGCACACACACACACACACACACACACACACACACACACACACACACACACACACACACACACAAACGCACACGCACACACACACACACACACACACACACACACACACACACACACACACACACACACACACACACACACACACACACACACGCACACACAGATGGGGTGAAAACATCATTCCCCTGCCAGCCCTCTGGCTTGGCGAAGATAAGAATACAAAATGTACAAAATCAACTAAGTCATCTAAAATTTAAACAAAAAAAAGATCAAGTGCAAACATTAAGTGAATGAGTGGGTGATTGCGTGCATGTGTGCCATCTGGTCATCTGTCATTGTGGAACTTTACAGAGTGGAACTCACGGTAACATCCATCATGATCTTCATATTCTTCATATATTTTCCTGCACAGTGCTACACAGTGAATAATGTAATGATAGTGGAGAAAATAAGCTTTATATTTTGTGGGCGCTTGCTCTGTAGGTACTGTGTGGGTGCTCTGTGGGTGAATTGTGGGTGCTGTGTGGGCACAGCCCACCATGGCTGGGGCGCCTTCCTTTGTTATGGAAACTACTTTGATCAAGCAAAGTTTAATTTTGGTGACAGTCCATGAATGCACGGAAAATGTCATGTTTTGTTTATTTGTTTATTTCATCACACAAAAAAAATGAATTAAACCTATTATTTGCAAGTGAAATGTGAAAGAGAACGAAAGCCCGAAAAACCCTTCAGGGGCTTGAGAAGTGATATTCTGCAGACAGTATATTACACTAACATTACACCATACAAACCCATCTATTACAGAAGAAAAAACATTAATTAAAGGACACAACACACACACGCGCACGCACACACACACACACACACACACACACACACACACACACACACACACACACACACAGTTAATAAACAACATGTATTGAATGTTACAATAATTAAACATGTAAAATGTCTCACTGTGCTGATATTCCATTCACCCAGATCCAATTGTTACCCGTCTTCTTCAGACCAACCCATGATCCATCACCAGCCTGGTTCAATCCTCTGATGAATGCCTGAGGATTTGTGTACATGATTGAATCATCATTAATTTATTCATAGCTTTAGTGTTTCATGGAATCATGTGTGTTTATGTGGATGATTGACACATTTCCTTCACTTTAGCCCTCTATAAATGACCTAATCTTACAACTAATGAACAGAGCTGATCACAATGACATGTTATGAGCTTGCAGCTATTTTTACTTTTTTAATTAAAACAAACAAACAAATAACCCAAGTTTTGTCAAAGTTTTAACATTTCCCAAAATAGAAACGCGGTAATGTGGTCAGCATATATATATTAGTAATTAAAGTGTTAATTGTGATATAGATCAAACATACATTTCAATAATATCAGACAGTCTATAATTCACAAAAGTAAATGCATGTATTTAATTCAGTCTGACCAGAAGCAGGAATAAAACATTATGGACTACCGGACATAAACATTAAAGACCAGAGGGGATATCTAAAGCAGAGGTATGGATGCACCCCCCCCCCCCCCTCCCTCCCCGCTCTCTCTCTCTCGCTCGCTCGCTCACTCGCACGCACGCACGCACGCACGCACGCACGCACGCACGCACGCACGCACGCACGCACGCACGCACACACACACACACACACACACACACACACACACACACACACACACACACACACACACACACACACACACAACCACACACACCTGTTCTTCTGTACTGTTAATGACGACCAGATCAGCTGCATCTTCAGACAGTCTTGTCTGCTGTCCTCCCAGCTTTTATATTCAGTAGACATGTGATAACAGCTGCATCCAAACTTATTCCATCCACTGGGACATGGCATGACTAAACATCAAATATAGCTTTTATTCATGGATTTCCAATGCACTGATTTATCAATTCTACAACAGAGTAGTTGAAATAATAGCAGTCGGTAATATGGTGGGAGGTAAACATATGTATTTATTATATAACTATAGTTTCTTCATGTGGTCTGCACTGTATGTTTAACTAGTATTTAATGAACTATAAATGCCACTGGCACTCCTCTGTTTTCACCAGAACTCTGCTGCTTATAGAGCAAAACTCTGCCCCCTTGTGTCTCAACTTGACAGAACGCACGCACGCACGCACGCACGCACGCACGCACGCACGCACGCACGCACGCACGCACGCACTATGGACATTATATAGATGTTGGTATACCCCAATGTTTTCTTAGCTGTGATCTATTCTCAGGTAAGAACAGAATCTACACACACTGAAGAGCACTCTTAGGCCTTTGAGTTCTTAAGTGTGACATGTTTGTGCAAAAATAATCAATTCTCAAAGTTTCTTCAATTCTACAGTTTTAATTGAACCCTGAAGTGTTCAATTAAATACTTTATTAGTCAGAAATGTTAAACAGCCTGTGGTACAGTAAGACATTAAGGGCCCTATGTTGTGCCCAAGTCATCTATCTTCCAACACCATGCCTTATCCCTACAACACCTGCGCTACCCGTTACATTATGTATAGACGTGGTTTGGGCGTTACATTAATAAAACCAATCAGCGTGCCATTGCCTTTAAGAGGAGCATAAGCCGTTATGTCCAGTGCTATCTTACGCTCTCTCCCTCTCCGCCCATGGAAGAGCGAAGAGGCAGTCCCATGTTGCCTTGGAATAAAGTTATATTTGATTCACAGAATTATTAAGCTCAACTGGCAACTGCTGATAAAAAAAAACAACTTATTGACATGCACAATGAATTAACAGTCACACTTTTGTGCATTAAAGTCAAATTGTAATGACAATCACTTCATTCAGAAATGTTGCTCTGTTTGACTCTGCAGCCTCACTGAGGCACTTATGAAATATCGTACACTACGCTACCCGACGCTTGCGTCATAAGCTCTAGCTTTTGATTGCCTTTCAATAAAACCATATTTGATAGACATAGGTATCACACATATGTTACTGATTATAGCGAATGTTATATTATTGTAATCCGTTCTTTATTTCCTGCTCAATCGATTCATAAAACTGAACGTGTGTGGGTTTGGAGTGAAGGGCTGTGTGCAGCACAAATCATTGTCTTTGAATAGACTAACATCTTATATAAACACAATCCACACGAGGAATTAACACTCTCACTTCTGCTGATTATACGAACATTTGAATGACAAAGATTAGTTGAGAATTAGGAATGAGAGAGGCCTCTGAACTCATTCACTGCCATTGACACATATATTCATCATTCCAATCCAAGGCTCGTAGCGCCATTGACGTGGTGTTTTCAGTGGTTTACGATAGAGGGCGCTCTTCCGCAACCTTTGAGTGTACTAGGACTCCCAAA
Source organism: Gymnoscopelus microlampas (assembly GCF_963454915.1). Lineage (NCBI taxonomy): Eukaryota > Metazoa > Chordata > Actinopteri > Myctophiformes > Myctophidae > Gymnoscopelus > Gymnoscopelus microlampas. Next base: position 6,202,404 of record NC_139952.1, read on the forward strand.
GAAGAATACACCCAGAAATCACGTGATCTAAACAAGTTCCAGCCCGTCCGATCTAATGTTATCAGTTTATTTAAAAACAATGTATCTCTGATTTATTTTCCCAGATTTTGGTGAAAACAATTGAGCTATATTCAATATTCAACTGCAGATGAATGAGGAATGGAAGAAAAGAGACTCCACGAAAGGACAGCAAAACAATATAAACAGTCTGTCCATTGAGTCCAAAACACCAGTGTCTTTTCTATCTCTTCACGTTCTATATGTTCTCCCTCTATGGTTATAGAAGAAGAAAATAAACTTTTAAAACACTTCCAGGCTAAACCGTCTCAGACATCTGACAATTAAATCTTCTGTGGGTCTCGAAAGATTAGTAAAAATGCTGAAAAAAGCTGGCGGTGGCTGCAGACTGATCTGTAAAACTCTAGTGGTTTCCTGATAGATGTTTTTACATTAACCTCCCCTTGTGGTCTCCTGATAGATGTTTTTACATTAACCTCCCCTTGTGGTCTCCTGATAGATGTTTTTACATTAACCTCCCCTTGTGGTCTCCTGATAGATGTTTTTACATTAACCTCCCCTTGTGGTCTCCTGATAGATGGTGTTTCAGGGCAAATTCTGATAGAAAGCAGTGATTCACATCCTTTAATAGATGGTGTCTGGTTATTCCACATTTTGGTGGCAGTAGAATGAGTAGTAGAATGAGAGTTTTCTCCTGTTTGAACTAAACATGGGTGGTACCGAATCATGTTCACTCCCTCTAGTGGCTGTCGGTGTCATTCACTTGTATTGTATTTTTTTGTTGTTTCTCAGATTAATGATAAATGATGAAGAAGATGAAAGAACAATGAATAAAAACAGTAATGTCTCACTGACCACAGAGTCTCCTCTTCAGCTCTTCTGGGCTTTCAGTTGTTTTGGTTTCAGTTGGTTTGGTACATCTGGACTCTAAGTCGTCACAATGTCCAGTCAGGTTGTTGTATCTGGACTGTAGCTGGTCCAGGTCTTTGACCAGCTTGTCTTTCTCTTTCATCCATTCTGTAAGAAGGACAATCAACAAACTGAAGAGTTTTACGTACAACTGTGCTCTGATGTGTCCTCCTCAAGGTGCGTTCAGACCTGAAGATATATATATGTATATGTTTTCTAGTCGCTTCAATCGCTTCACTTTGGTCGCTCTGCAAGCGTTGGTAAAAATAATATGTACCGTCGCTCCAGTCGCTTGTTTGCGACGCGGCCGTGGGAAAAATCCCCCTTGTTGTCAAAAACACAGCGACCGACCGTGTGTTTTCTCCACCCCGGCCCGGCCGACCACTGTCCTGCCTGGGCATGACAGAGCACAGAGCAGGTCCTGGTCCTCCCCGCTCCCATCATGTCACCTCAATACAACATTTGTTGACTCAAATACCAATTGGTAATTTACCATGTTAATTTAACTATGTAAATGGTCCCGGGTCCATTTGGTTTTATTATGTGTAGGTTACCTTCTCTGGGTTACAATTACAAAAACACCCGAAATGAAAGAAACGTTCTATTTCATGACTAAAAGTAGCTTATTGTTATTCAGCCATCTCATCATAATTTCCCCCCAAAAAAAGGCCAAAATACTCCCCCTGTATAAAAAAGGAGAAAAGAATTACCCCGGTAATTATCGACCGATGTTAATTTTGGGTTCTGTGTCAAAAATCTTTGAGAATGTAATTAATGAGCAACTAAACGAGTACTTAAATAGAAACAATCTAATGTATAAACTTCAATCAGGTTTTAGAAAGTCGTACTCAACCGACACATTATTATGATTTTTAACAGAACAAATTAGGAAAGAGGTAGACAGTGGGAAACTCTGTGGAATGGTGCTGCTCGATCTACGGCCAGCGTTCGACACAGTGAACCACAATATGTTACTGAGCAAGCTGGAGGCCCTGGGGGCACACAGGGCAGCATGCAGGTGGTTTCAATCCTACCTGACGGGCCGCGAACCGAGGGTAGAGGTAAATGGAGTTTTGTCTGACCCTAACATCATAGAATGTGGAGTTCCTCAAGGAAGCATCCTCAAAGACACATGAATCGATGAAATGAATAACCTATAAATAGGACCATGCACTTAAGTGAGCTTCCATCACTGTGATGACCACTGTGATGACCACACCGCTCACTTCACACTGGGTGTGATTTTTGCCAGACCCAGGGGGTCGGCCTACATGAGGCTTTGTCTGTCCCCCTTTCGTCCATACATGGGCATAACTCGGTCTGTCCCTCTTTTCTCCATACATGGGCATAAAAGGGACACAGGCTGACACGTCATGCGAAGTCTCCTGGGTCTGGCAGAACCAGGTCTCCTGGTCTTGTTTCACTAGAGCCAGTGTTGCAGATGTGAGCCATCTGGTCTTTAAAGGTGAAGTGGGAAAGGTTCATTTACTTACACAGGAGCCACACAGTGGAACGATCTCGAAACCTGAGGTCTTTTAAGCAGCACACAAAAGCATTCCTGATAGAAAAGGTTCCCCTTTAGAGGGTCATTAGTCTAGGGAAAGATAAGGGAGCACTTGTTTGCTTTGTGCTTTGTATTGCAATGTATTTTTAACTTATTTCATTATTTTATAGGTGTGACAGAGAAACGAGTGTTGGTTATCAATGTTAACATATCACCGTGTATTTTAACTTATTGACTTAAATGTGGAGGGACCCCTCCAGTGTTAATTTACAGTGTTAATTTAACTTTGGGAGTGTAACCAAATGGACCCGATCGTTCCAATTTGTACCTCAGGGTTACGAATACACCCAAGACGGCTCGGTTGTAGCTTATATTGTCTTTCCCCCTTTGCTGGTTCTTGGTCAGTTGGAGCTGGAAGAATGAAACCAAATATCCAACAGAACAATATCAACGCTCATTGGCTGTCAGGATGCAATTGTTGAAATGGGGAGGGGGGGAAGCGATCGTCGCTTCAGTTGGATTGTTCCATCCAAAGCTAAGATACCGAGGCGAGTGGTCGCTCCGTTCACGTCACCCCTTTCGCGTCGCTTGATGTAACATCGCGCCCGGTCGCACCACGTCGCGTCTTTGCATTGACTTTGCATGTAATCGCGCCGCTCTAACAAAATATTCAGGTCTGAACGCACCTCTAAGGTTGTAGTAGCTGCTCTTTCTGTTCATTCAGGTTATTATATTTGCTCTGTAACTTCATTCAAGTTATTGTTTCTGGCCTGTAACTGGTTGCAACTCTTTGTGACTTCTTGGAAATGCATGTAACTGCTTGTAAGTAGTTGTAACTGCTTGTAAGTTGTTGTCACTGCTTGTATCTAGTTGTAAATGCTTGTATCTAGTTGTAACTGCTAGTAAGTAGTTGACACAACTGTTGACACGTTTGACACAGTGAACCACCAGCATGCTCCTGGACACCCTTGCTAACCTTGGCATAAAAATAAAGTGGTTCTCCTCCTACCTGACTGGCCGTACCTACCGGGTTGCTTGGAAAAGGTTTGCCCTCCTGACAACAAGAGCTTCCTACAGCATGAACACTCAGGTACGCTCGGGTCCTGGGTACATGACGTATGTCATGTCTGAGCTCAACCATAGTAATTATAAGTAACTATATTTTCACACTGCTTTAATGCTGATGTAGTTGCCCATATGAGTGAAATTTAGTTTTTTGTTTGTTTGACAATTGTCATGGCAGACTCCTGAACAGTGTTTGTGGCAAGTTAAGAGAAACGGTGCGCCTTGCATGTTACATTTGTGACGTCCATCGTCGGTTGACCCTCTAAGCAATCTTAATATAGGCTGTAAGACATTAAACACTGTCATCTCTTACATGCATTGACTGAACACCATTCTGGTCTAATTACCTTTCATTTCTTTCGTCGAGTTCTCCACCTGGTCTTCAGTGGTACTGAGTCTGGTCTGGAGGCTCTGGATCAAAGTATGGTTGCAGCAGCTAAACGTAAATTCAGTCCTTAGTTATTGCTTAAAGAAATAGTTCACCCAAGAAATGACTATTTCTTTCGTTTACATACCCGATGTTGTCTTTGACTCGCACAAGAGTCAAAAGACAATTTGTAAAACATTCCCTAACGGTGAATCCAGAATCCAATTAACATTATCTCTGGGGTGATGTGATCAAGATGTATGAGTCTATTTTTTCTGATCCTACTCCAAGTGGCTATGACTGCATTCCAAAGTGTGTGGGCCCTGGGTAGGCAACCCGGCCTGGCGGAGACCCGTGCTGTGAGGAGAATTATTTTCTAGTTGGAATTTTTGGTTTGCTTTATAAGTTCTTTGCATCATGTTGAATCACATCGCATTGTGTAGAATAAAATCGTCACCAAATCGAATTGCCTTTTGGTGGGCGGGGGTCCACGGGGGTCACCGGGGGGCCAAAAGCCAAGGTTCTTTTTCGGGCTTGTAGATCTTGGATTTTCGCATAAGAATTGAATGAGTGTGGAAAAACTCATTGGTTTGTGATCAGATTGACTGTTTGTAACAATCGCCCTTTTACTCGGAAAGGGTAACTATTAACTAAAAAGGAAACAACAGGATCGGCAGGTTGCTAGTTGTGGTTACTTTATTTAAACCACACAAATAATAATTGACTCAACAAAAAGGTAAAATAATAACACACCCTCTTGGGTTTTTAACTACTGTCCCTGTCTCTTTCCCTAACAAATAAAATAAATAAACCAACAAATCAATCAACAACAATTATCACATGCTCTCCCCTCAACCCAAACAAACCCCACTGTCCTTTGTAACCCCACGGACCGAAACTTAAATAATACACAGTCCCCGCGACAGTCCTCTTCTTTACCGCGCCTCTGTGGCTGTACAGTTCCTTAATCCAAAAGAAAGCAAAACGTCGTCCGCGACAACGGTTGAAATAATAAGTTTGGGGTACCCCTAGTATTTGTAATCCAAAAGAACTGGTCGCTCGGTTTGATCTCACCCGGCCGCGGCTCCTCCCGTCTCCAAACACCGACCGGCGTCTCATTCATAAAACCGCAGCGCTCCCCAGAGGAAAAATCTGCTTCTCATTTTAATCTCAGATGCTTCTCTTGAGCAACCAGCTTTTATTTCTCATTTGAAGATCACTTAAAGATCACCTATGGATTTTATGGCTCCTAACTTGAATACTAGGATCCGTAAGCGAGACATAGGGGGAGACAGCGGTATATACATTAGAGCTGTATTTGAGAGATAGATGAGGAATAGACAAGATACAATAAGAGCTGTATTTGGGAGATAAATGAGACATGGGCGAGATACATTAAAAGCTGTATTTGAGAGATACATGAGACATAGGCGAGATACATTAAGAGCTGTATTTGAGTGATAAATGAGGCATAGGTGATATCTCCCTATTGGCTTTGTTAAGTCTCTTTAGCTTCTCATTGAGACATACATTAGCAATAATTGAGATTTAATTTCCCATTTCTCATTGAGGTATAAATGAGTGAACATGCTAATAAATATTTAAAAAACAGCATTAATTGTGGCAAAAACACATTTATTGAAGTATCCACAAACAGCAGGCAGCTTTAACATATATTTATATGTACAAAAACAAAAATGTATTGGCATCAATTTACATAAAAGTTGAAACTTAGGTATACTGGGAGTGGGGAGACTAAAACTAAGACGAAAAATGTTCTACCTTTTTCCACTGACAAACTAAATGGAAACTAAATAAAAGCTATGATGACTAAATATACTGACAATTTCGTCAACAAATAACTAGACTAAAATGTTAGGAAGGGACTAGTGGACAAGCGATCTAGTATATGTCATCTTACAATTAGTTGCATGCTGAAAATTGCAGATCTACAAGCTCACGTGTCGCGGTGCAACGTGTTGTGAGCTTGTAGATTGGCTATTTTCAGCAAGTGTAAAAACAGTCATTACGACGGCATCAAGGCCCGACAAAATACATTTTTAGTCGACTAAATCAACTGTAGATTTAGTCGACTAAAATCTTATGACATTTAGTTGACTAAAACTAGACTAACACTAAAACATTCCAGGTGACTAAACTAAGTGAAAACTATTCAAGAGACTAATGACTAAAACTAAAATCTGCTGCCAAAAACACTGGGGAGTACATAGTCCTTTGCAGCACGGCTTCGGCACTTGTTGGTCATGGCTTTCTTCAAGCCCTCTTCACTGAAACCATTGGTCCATGATGCCAGAGAGGAACACCGCAAGACGTAGTCTGCAGACAGAGAAGATGACATGACACAAGTCAGTCAACATGGGTTTCCCCCGGTTAAATATATACATTTTAAAGACTATATGACTCTACAGACTGAGCACAGCATAGCCACAGACGAGGCCAACCTGGTTCAGAGTGTACTGTACGTCCCACCAGCGCAACATGTTGGAACATGCATTTTTTTTACTGCACAAAGGCAGCCAAATTGCCCAATGATAATGTATTGGTGACATCATAAATTGAGAATATAATTTACAAAACCAAGATTTGTCAAGGATCAAGTATATTTATATGTCCCAAGCTGGGCCTTTCACAGCAGATAATAAACGCCCTAAAACACAATACAGTAAGACAGACATGTGTATATTGTCACAAGATACCCCCAACAATCTTCTTAGCCCCCTTAAAAGGAGAATTCCATGCTAGAATGCTTTCTTACCTTTCTTTGTAGTTGTTACGTCCCCACCAAAGAGGTCCAGGTGTTTATTTTGTGCAAAAACTCCTTATTGCCTATTTCCCCTACCGTAGGCCCTCAATGAATTGCATTGAATGGGAATTGAATGGGGCTATGGGGTGTTGTGCTAATTCGCTTATTTCCATCGAAATAAGTAGTAAAGTGTGCCGCTTGGGATATTATTTACATTATGGAAAGAGGATATATACAAAAATAATAATAATTTTGAGCAAAAGAAATAAGCGAATTAGCACAACACCCCATAGCCACATTCAATGCAATTCATTTAGGGCTCATGGTAGGGGAAATAAGGCCAATAAGGAGCTTTTGCACAAAATAACACCTGGACCTCTTTGGTGTGTACTTAACAACTACAAAGAAAGGTAAGAAAGCCTTTTAGTATGGAATTCTCCTTTAAGGGCATTTTTCTGTCTAATACCTAGATTATCATACCAGCAAATAGCAGCAAAGTATATGACAGATTCAATGAAGGCTCTATATCATTGATTTGTTTACCTGAAACCTGGCTAACTTCCTTAAACAGAAAAGGCACTGCTGGCCTTTCTTGCAAACAATTTCAGTATTGGAATCGAATTTCAGACGATTGTCGATTATGGTCCCAAGATATCTATAAGTGGTTACCAACTCCACTGACTGGCCATCTATAACACTACTCTGAGGAACTAGTGGTGTGACAAATACTTACTGAACAGTGCATCCCTCCTCGCCTCATCCAGTTTGTTCTTCCCCTCTGGGATGACACCATGCTTTCCGCATATGACGGCATTGCGGCACTCCTCATGGGTGAAGAACACCTCGAACAACGCGTGGAATAGCCTCTTGCAGTCCTTCCTGGCACGCTGGTGTATGGCTGCCAGCTGCACAGAGGAAATCAACTGTCCACAGCCTGTGAATAGAGAGCGAGCAATTAACCAACTGCATTTTAAGACATCAGTTTTGCACTTGTAAGGCTCAGCTACATTGACCCCTTTCTGCGCTCAGTGCACCATGAAAACAGACAACTGTGACCTTCTGAAAACTTCACTATCTAGTTGCAGCTCACAACACGGATCACTCGCTACCAAGAACGTCAGGTTCAGTGTGAAATGTATGGCAAACGTAAACATCCATACCTGGATATAGCTCCTGCTGCCCGAGACTGGACACTCCAGACTCTAGGTCACCAGGGTGATAAAGCCCTTCAGTGCGTCTAGTTGCTCAGAGCCTAGAACAAAGACAAAAAAATCTGAGTCTACTGAGTGTATTTGTAAAACAATAAGATTGAGTACTGTTCTATATAGCTCTACAGTATATTCTGATAGCAGTCATTGATGAGTATTTGTTCAGTAGCAGGGGTCGATCTCCCCTGCTCTTCAGTAAACAGAAAATGTAGGGATATTTTGGGATACCAAAGTTTTCCAGTCATGTCAGAGAACTCACAAAAGAGGTACAGGATAAAGTAAAGTTTCAAGTGAGACAAAGAAATTAGCAGACAACTGAAAACTGTAACATTACAGGCAATAAAACTTACTGATACTGGAGAGCACAGTGGTTATCCTCCTCAACTGGAGCTGGAGCTTCTCCACCTCAAACCGACAAGAGTCGCAAGGCTGCCACCCTTGACCCTCTGGTATGCTCTGGTCCGATGGATTTGGTTGACCTGGAAAGATTGAAAGCACGTCAAAAACTGTAAAGAAAAGTAAAAAAAAAAAAAAAAGTAGAATGCAAAACTCATCTATGAATCCTGAATTTGAAGGACAACAGTGCCAAGTCTGCTGACACTTAGCTGAGGAACCACACCTTCTACTGGAGCATCACTGGACGGAGATGGAGGTTGCAGTACACTGGGTGTTTCTTGGTTCCACTGATCCAAGTCCATATATGTAGCTGCATACGGCTGTGCAGAAAAGAGAAAAGGCCCTTAATTGTACTTGGTCAAAAATCATCAAAACTATAGGCTACTATACAAGCTCATAGCGCAGCACCGAGTGCTGTGCTCCGAGCTTGTAGGTCTAAATGGGTTAAGAAAGACATACCTCATCAACAGGTCGGCAGGCCTGTGTAGAAGAGGCTGGAGGGTATGGCTGTAGATCGGGGTAAAAGGTATCACAAGGTTGCAGAGACATAGAAAAGTAACCTTAGTTTGTAGTCTGTCAAAGATCTTTAAAAAATAGCTATGCCTTTATGCAATGCATTGTGGATTTTAGATAGACCAATCAAAAGCAATGTGGAATGTAATACAAGTCACAAATAAATTCAATCTAAAGAAAACATACCTCTTCAACAGGTCGACAGGCCTGTGTAGAGGCCGAAGGGCATGGCTGTAGACCATAGTTAAATGGGTCATAAGGCTGAGAGACAGAAAAATGACATTAGTTTGTAGTCTGTCAAAGATCAGTACAAATACATTTACTAAATGAAGTTGTGTTCAATGGAGTGTTGTGTTCATCACATAACATTCACCACAGTATAAATACACCCGAGATCAGTTGACTCAAATGAATTCCCCCCTCCTCCCCAACAAACCTTCTCATCCACAGCTTTGCCCTGCGATACTGTTAAATTTGAGCAGAAGGTGTGGTCTCTTACTACTAGTGAACCAACACTTACAGTATATCTGAAATGTTACAAAGTCACAACTTAAATGTAGACATTAAATGGAACATTTTACCGTGTCAAGAGCTGGGCAGAGGGCCTGGGGAAAGACCGGTGTGGCCCAAGGGCTAGCCCCACTTGAAAACGGATCATAAAGCTGGAGACATAGCAAAATAACATTAGCGGTAGTTTGTAGTCTGTCAAATTGAAAATCTACAGCCAATTGTAGATTAACTAACCAACACTTACGACATTTTTATCTTTAACCCATTTTGTACGGGACTCCTTTTGGTGTTTTAAGCATTATGTTATACTTTAGCTATTGAAAAATAGCAGATCTACAATCTCATAGCCCGGCACTTTTTGAAAAAACGTGAAAATGTAGTGCTTTGTAAATGTAAAATGTATATCTTTGGATATATTTTTTCAGAGCGTTTTTAACTGACATCTTTGCTTCAGGGGGGTCCCTGGAACAACATATTTTCAGATGGTGGTCGGCGGCCAATTACATATAATCTTGGGGGTCCTTGACATAAAAATGTTTGAGAATGACTGACATAGAAACAGGGTTTTTTCAGAAAACTGTCAGGATTTAGAAGACATTTGTAGAATCGTTCCCAGGTCTAAATGGGTTAAGTAAAGACCTTACATAGTATTGAAAAGAACATTGTACCGTGTCAGGAATCTGTGGACAGAAGCCCTGGGTATGGACTGGTGTGATGGCCTTAGGGCTTGCTAGCTGTGGTGCAGACCATTGAGCAGAAGGCTGGAGAGACATGAAATCTAACATTAGAAAAAAATATCTGAAAATAAACCAAAACAAAAAAAGAGAAAAAGGGCGTGGAACCAAAACTCTTGAGGCATAAAACTCACACGGCAAACAAGTCCGTTAAGGAGATGTCAAAAGTCCATTCAGGCAGGATGTCTAAACCAGCAGGCATCCACCGGGGTGAGGAACTCATGGTTGGAAATCAGTGACATGACAATCTGGAAGGGCACAAAAAAGAACAATATAAGTATTGAAAGCTGATTATGAGGTGTAGGTGGGAAGACAAGCAGAGAAGGTCAGGTATCTACAGGGCTGAGAATTGGGGACAGTTGTCATGTGAGACAGGTGATGAGGAAAGGTGTGTGGACAGTTAGAAGATGGCAGGTCTGGGGAGGTGAGGGGCAATCCAGAAACTGCCCTGTGATCCTTTCTTCTTACATTAGTTGACTTTCCCTTTTCTGAACAACACCTAATAGGTAAAGTCCTTTTGCACACCTACTTACAAAGGACATGCAGTTACACAGGAGATGACAGCCAACGTAGAGAAGAAAATAAGTGGTCCTGCACACCATATTCAATTACTTAAGATTTATTTGCTTAACTACCTAATGAAGGTCAGCTAATCGAAACGTTCTTACAAATAGATAAATAAAATGTAACTTAAGACAGTGTTCTGACCACTTCTTTACTTCTGAACAACTCCTAAAATCAGAGCCTGAGATAGAGATCTAAAAAAAACTAATTAAGTAATAAAACTCTACTAAAATATGACCATGACAATGTCATTCATATAGTGGGGAAGAGAATGGTCCAAATGTTTTGCACATAACTTACACTCAAAGCCAATCGAAGTCCATCAATTGCTTCAGGAGGGAGGAGACAGGAGGACAAACCCACTTTTCTGGCTGAGCAGCTTTGTTGTTTGGTGCCACCACCAAATTGCGCCAATGGGTTGATCCCAACGAAACATCTGAAATCACAAAACACATATGGAAAAGGTGCACTCACAGCTGTTCTACAAGAGAGCACATCTTTTGAGTTACACATGATGGTTCTACTTCAAGCAGAAAGTTACCTTTTAATGAATTCCAGTGTGTAACAGGCGTGCTCCTCCTGGTACACCAAAGTTGTAATAACTGGAAAACTGCCATTCCAGCCAGGAAGTTGATCTGTGGAGCCACAACGACCGACCTCAATGCTCAGCATCCATTGTGTAGCTGTGAGAACTTCACCTAAAGATAATTTGACATATATGGTTTGCATGTTAACAGTGTTTGTCTGTTGCTTTCCACATAACAATAGACTGTTAAACTAAAACATGACCTCCATATAGTCTCCGTATTTGCAATGCTTTAAAACAGATTAGAAAAAAACAGTAAAAAGTGTGCAGACTAAACTCAGTGTTAATTTAACTGTCTTAAGCAGGGGTCTTCAACAGGGGGTCCTCAGAATAACTACAAGGGGTCAGAATTACTACAGGGGGTCCACCAAATCTTTGTGTGATATGATTATATGTTAATTTAACTGTCTTAAGCAGGGGTCTTCAACAGGGGGTCCGGGACCCCAAGGGGGTCCTCAGAATTACTACAGGGGGTCCGCCAAATCTTTGTGTGATATGATTATTTATTTTACCTTAACCAATTGAACCTTAGCATCCCTTTTGTGAGGAGAACTTTAGCCAAAAATAGCAGATCTACAAGCTCACAACGCCTCACGCTGCAAGCTTGTAGATCAGCTATTTTTGGCAAAGAGGGAAAAAGAGCACACCAAGTAAACAAAAAAAGTTGAATCTGAAACACAATTTTATACAATATAGAGGGGGTCCCTGCCTCATCTCTCTCTCAGCTAGGGGGTCCATGGCCTGAAAACGTTGAAGACCCCTGGTCTTAAGGATCCATTCATTCCATTGGTACATTTGTACTCTCTTTCCCTAAATTAAATGATTTTACTTTGTACTGTAGGTTCAAAACAAAATTCATAGATGTAATAATAATAATAATAATAATAATAATAATGAATTACAGTCAAAACAAATGAGGCCAACATTAGCTCTCACTGATGTGGTCTGATTTATACCTGAAATAAACAATGACATCATGCACCACATGGAAATTAATATGCTAATGCCATGTCTAAGACTGTGTTGCACGCCCCAAAAAAACTGATTTGAAAGCTCACAATGCGTTGCTGTGAGCTTGTAGATCAGTGATGTTTGGGCATGCGTGAGTCTGTAACCCCCTGTATTATGACAGTCATGACGAAACTTCAACCTGGTGTTTGCACGTTCTCCATGTAATGCCCTACATCTACATTAACGTTCAGATTTCAAATATAAAGTGCTTACCCCATGGCCACGGATGTTACAATCCACTTCGGGTCGGTGTAAGTACCCGTATATTCCGGATTGTTAAAAAAAAAAGCATTTTAATCCGATCGGTGGCCATTTTGTCATAGAGTTATAATGTAACAGAGTGCAGTACTCCTCCCAACCGATAGGGTCAAGTAGTTGAAAGCGTACAGAAATACGGAGAAAATGGCCATCGATCGAATTAAAATGCTTTTTATTGAACAATACAGACGATACGGGTATTGCCGAGTGCCCGAGTAGACTTGTAACATCCGTGACCATAGATTGAGCACTTTATATTTAAAATCTGAACGTTTATGCAGATGTACAGGTTGTAAATGGAGAAAGTGCAAAAAACTGGTTGAAGTTCGGCCGTGACGCTCGTGACGGACGAGCGTCGTGTGATCCATAGCTAATACACGACAAATGCACGACGTTTACGATACTAACAAGTTGGATAACACACTTTAATTCCATAAAGTAATTCATCTTACCTGTTATCTAGTAGAGTAGAAGCACGGAAGCAACTGGTTTGTAAATAAATGTTCTCTTAGCCGACGGTTAGTTTCTCTGGCTGAACCCGACCGGCCGGTTCAAAACTGATAAGCTCCGCCTTGAACAGCTGCGTGACGTAATGACGTAATGTCGCACTGTAGGTCTGGTCAGGTTCTCAACCTGTGGGTCGGGACCCCCAGGGGATCCCCACCTGATTGGGGGGGATCTGTAGGTGGCAGTGACAGTGAAGTGACAATTTAAGTAGGCCTAACCCTTTTAATACCTAAAAAAAAAAAAAAATACTGCATCAAAAGTAATCAACAAACTATATTAAAAAAATGGTCGAAGAAAAAAAAGAAAATAGCTGATCTGCAATAAGAAGTTATAGATTTTTGAAATAGTTCAAAGTTAAGCTTTTCTCACATTTTTCAAAAATATTTTTTTTAAATTAAAAAACATGTTTTCAGACTCAAAAGAGGACGCTGAATCGAATAGGCTAGGTCTCGATTTTGTATGACCCTTATAAAGTGGTTTAAACAAGCCTTAAAATTTCATAAACTTGGAAGCTTTTTTCACAAACATATTATTATTATTTTATTTTGACCCTTCCACCCTCAAATTTAGATCATTTTGAGTCGAATGGTAGGTTACACAATAGTCTAGTATTGTTTAATAGGGAAGTTATAGATTTTTGAAATAGTTCAAAGTTTATCTTTTCTCACATTTTTTAAAAATATTTTATTTTTAAATTTAAAAACACTTTTTCTGACTCAGAAAAGGACGCTGAATTGAATGGAATAGGTCTCGATTTTCTAGGACCTAGGGAAATACAAAAGCTCACCAAAAAGATTGGACGTTGACTTTTGTCACAAAAGTTAGCACAAAATCTGGAACTAATCGCTCCAGATATTTTTTAAAAATCTAAAACTTCTCTCCATCCATATTGAGAGTAAGCCGGATATTTTGGCACCAGCCCTGATTTTTTTTGACACTGATAAAGCTCAAAGTTCAGCGAAAAGACTGCAAAGGTCAACTCTTGCTAAAATTTTAGAAATTATATTTTTCTTCGAGACTCTGGTTTTAGACAAATATGATGACACTGATTCCAAATATTTACGTTTTATTTTTCTCGGAAAACAGGAAGTGCCTCAAAAGGCCACTTCCTGGTTGGTTTTAGGGTGTTCCAGGCCCGTGATTTCCCCGATATATTTTTTTCCTAAATCTACACGTAAAATAATGCCAAAAGTCGAGATGATCAAACCCTGATATCAAATCATGATTTAATTATCCTTTAATTGGCTATGGTTACGGCTTCGCTATCTTGCTCAATATCTCGAATACGATAAGGACTTAGGGTCCACTTTTTGGATATGTTGTAGAACTGGCTGAGACGCACGCATGGATGTCTTGTTTGTCCCGTTACGGCACTTTTTTTTTTTTACTTTGTCCTTTGGTATGGTCTTAAGGTTTAAGACTCTATGAGCCTTCCAAAAGTATAGAAGGTCAACTTAGGAGTGTCGTACCGTGACAAACAAGACATCCTCGTGTGCGCCTTAGCGAGTTGTACAACATATCCAAAAGGCGGATTCTAAAGATGTATGGTTATTGAGATATATCACTTTATTGCACGTATTAACTTGACATTGGACCCTAGCCAATTCTCTCGTAGAAGCGCTGCTGCGCTGAAAATAGCAGATCTACAAGCTCACAACGCGTTGCGATGCGACCTGTTGTGAGCTTGTAGATCTGCTATTTTCAAATAGCCAATGCAGCCATACAGATCTGCAAGCTTAACCGAATGACTGTTAAAGAAGTTTGTTTAAATTAGTTTATAAAATGATATATTTTCACAGCGATTATTTATTAGTGTAGATATACATTTATGAGTGGATTATGTGTCCAGATGCCTCTCAGTCAAACAATGCTTGCTCCGCAGGTCTAGGATGGAATAAACGGGTGCAGCCAACGTCAACAACTGGTCTCGACCAGACGTGAGATTTCAGCCTACCGTAGGATAAAGCCCACGTCAGGATATATTGATAAATGCCGAAAGGTGCGGTGATCTCGCCGTACGCCCATTATTTGGGCTGCACCGCGTTGATAAATGAGGGCCAAGGTGTGGGCCAACATGCATGCTGTTCAGTTTGTCTTTCAGAAGGGGGGGGGGGGCTGTATGGTGTTAAAGGCGCTTCGAAAATCAAAAAATAATATCCTCACAGCACCACTTTCCTTGTCCAGGTATGTACTGTAGTCGAAGCTATTGAGGTCAGAATTAAAATCCCTGTATAAGGTTGCAGGCACCCCAACTTTAAGGTGGTTCCCTAGGCCTAGTAGAGCCTAGGGAAGTTGAATCGCATTCATTTTAATTGTTTATGATACTAGTCACCTATTTCTTGGATTATGAACGTTGTCCCAAACGTTCATAATCTATCACGTGGTTTCCCAGTTTTTGTTGCCAGACCCAGGGGGTCGGCCTACATGAGGCTTTGTCCGTCCCCCTTTCGTCCATACATGGGCATAACTCGGTCCCTTTCGTCCTTACATGGGCATAACACGGTCTGTCCCCCTTTCGTCCATACATGGGCGTAAAAGTCTGTCCCCCTTTCGTCCATACATGGGCATAAAAGGGAATTTATTCTGGGTCTGGCAGAACCAGGTCTCCTGGTCTTGTTACTCTCCGCCAGGAGAGTATTGTTATCACTGCGTTTTCACTTTCTAAACATGACACACCGATTGGTCAAGCCTCACGTGACACGTGAAATACTGTGATCTGATTGGCTAGTGACGACATGATGCCTATATATACATGGCATCATTTTGACAGTGTCTCCGGCACTGTCAAAATGAGGTAAGACGGGAACCATGAAATGGCTGCATGGCTGATACATAATTGGCAGATAGGATAGGACACTTACATAGACAGGACGGATAGGACACTTATACAGACCTTCGCGACCTTCGAACCAACACAAGTCTTCTGGCGGAGAGTTGTGCTCCGAGGAGCACTTTTTCTAGTTGTATTTGTATTTCATAGTAAGTCCCAGAAATAATGAATTAATTCCTTATTGGTGTCAAATTAGATATCCTGAAGGCTTTAACAAATTGTTAATAATAACTGAAATTAAATTACTGATACTGGACATTTTGTCTTGTGGAAAAAGGAGAAATGTCCAATTACATTGGACTTTTTTAGATTTGAACATAAATGGTAAATGGTGCATTTATATAGCGCCTTTATCAAAGGCACTTTACATAGATTGTGCATCAATTCACCCATTCACACACCGATGGCGGCGGAAACCATGCAATGCACCAACCAGCACATCAGGAGCAATATACTGTAGAGGTTCAGTGAAACCGGGTTTGAACTGGCAACCTTGTGGTTACCATCCAGCCACAGTGAGCCACTCTACCCCTGAGCCACTGCCACCCATAAATATGAATAACTCTGCTTATAATGACTTAACTATTATATAATTGATATGTGCTAATTGGATCACCAAAATGATTTGTCTATGATGAATAATAAATTAAGGAGTCTTTTGAGTCATTTCTAGTGGTCAGACTTTGGTAGACTTTTGATATGTTATGGATAATTAAGGTCTGGTGCCTATCTGAGTCTTATGGGATTTGATCGATCTCAGTATTAAAGAGCTCTAAATGAGATTATGTTGAGCTCTCACTCTGAGCTATATTTGAGAAGCAACAATTCTGCTATACTGAGCAACATTTAAGCCATTTTTGATATCTCCTGTATAGCTCAACAGAGCTCCATCTGAGACATACTGAGTCTATTTCTCAGGAGAAAACAATGAGAAACATACATTTGAGATGCAACAATGCTGCTACATTGAGCAACATTTAAGCCATTTTTGAGATATCCTGTATGGCTCATCAGAGGTTCCATCTGAGACATACTGAGTTTATTTCTCAGGAGAAAACGATGAGAAACAGGAGCCATAAGCTGAAATCTCCTTTTTGCCTCACATTTATCTCATTTATGGCTTAAGAAACAAATGAGCCAGAGATGAGAGCTCAAACTTGGATTATGCTTTCCTCTGGGTCGACGTCCCGCAGCAGCAACGTTATGTTCCTCTCCCGCTGGGCTCGATAGTTCTTATAACTTCAGGCAGCAGTTTACACTTAGTCAATTCTGTAACCATGTAACACTGGCGCCTCGGAGCTCCGCTCTTCCCACCCGTTTCCTCTGGTACACGGGTTGTTTGTTCGATTCCCCTCCCCCCGTGGCACACCCTCTATTTCTAACGTCGGGTGGCTCCAATGTTCCAATCACCCGCAGCACTCAGCCCCATTACCTCTCAAGTGAATAGGAATATATCTCAGTGTCCAACACGTCACATATCACTCGTATACAATAACATGCATAAACTTAGACCAAATGTTACATATCAATCAGACATAATAACACCTATGGATCAAGTAGATAAATATAATAAATATAATGTGCATTTGTCACATGTTTAATGAACTGTAGTAAAGGCAATAGGATTAGTTAAACCTGGCAGTTAGCCTGGTCTGGACCAGGACCTGTTCTGACTCTGGACCAGGCTAACTTCACCGCCAGTGTTGGGTAACGTGCGTTAGTAACGTAACGCCGTTACGTAATATATTACCGAATTGCGGTAACGGGTAATATAACGCATTACTACAAGGAGAAGCTGTAATATATTATTAAAATACGTTACTACGTTACTTTGTGCGTTACCCACCAAAGTGAAGGTGTTTTTTTTATCACATTTAATTTGAATGAAAATAACTTACATAAAATCTCTAATCTGTGAATCTAATGTGATTCATGTGACCCCTACTTCAGTCAGTGAAGATCAGGGCTGAAAGTGACATATTGAGACCAGTATAACTTTGTACAAATATTGGTAATTTGCCAACGCATTATTTTGTGAAATAAATGGGTTATATTTCACAGATAGTTATTCTTGTACTATATTAAAATAAAATCATCCATAACCGTACATTTCAGCCATTTGAAAATAGCAGATCTACAAGCACTTTCATTTGCATTCTATGCTGCTCATACAGTCCTTATTTTGTGGACTTTAGTTAAAAAAAAGGTGTAGAAAGAGGCTTGTGTCTTGTCATGTCATTATAGGCTACATTATAGAAGGTGATGTCTCTGTATGAATTGATTCATTTAAGTAAATTCATTGATTCATTAATGTAATTTATAATCTTATAATTGAAATGTTTGCCCATCTCTGTGTCCCAAAAATAATTTGTGGGCTAATAATAATAATACAAAATCTTGATTATTTAATTGTTCAATTTTAGCTTTTTTCTTTTAAGTAACTAAAAAGTAATATGTAATATTAATATATTACTGTTGCTCAGAAAATAATATGTAACTAAATATATTACTTTAAAAGGAAGGTAATAAGTAATAGTAATACATTACTAAAATAAAGTAACTTGCCTAACACTGTTCACCGCTAAATTACCATGGTAATTAATGTGGCATTGCTTTCATGAAACCCAGTCATGGATAAACATATCCAGGTTTACTGGCTAAATTAATCTGCCGAGTAGGATAAGTTTGAACTCAGTGTGAGTCTAACTAAGATAGGTTTGAACTTAGTGTGAGTCTAACTAAGATAGGTTTGAACTTAGTGTGAGTCTAACTAAGATAGGTTTGAACTTAGTGTGAGTCTAACTAAGATAGGTTTGAACTTAGTGTGAGTCTAACTAAGATAGGTTTGAACTCAGTGTGAGTCTAACTAAGATAGGTTTGAACTCAGTGTGAGTCTAACTAAGATAAGTTTGAACTCAGTGTGAGTCTAATTAAGATAGGTTTGAACTTAGTGTGAGTCTAGCTAAGATAGGTTTGAACTTAGTGTGAGTCTAACTAAGATAGGTTTGAACTTAGTGTGAGGTGCTGTGACTGACCACAGGTCTTCACCGGTACCCAGTCTGGTTTGGAGGACTTCAACCTGCTTCTGGCTGGCACTCAACTTGGCAGCCATTACTGAGGAGAGAAAATGAATAAATGAATGAATGAATGAATGAATGAATGAATGAATGAATGAATGAATTAATGAATTCATTCATTCATTCATTCATTCATTCATTCATTCATTCATTCATTCATTCATTCATTCATTCATTCATTAATGAATGAATGTCACAGAGAAACATGAAGAGTTTGGTCAAATATTGACTAAACATTTACTGGACCTGTTTCCATTCAATCAATTCAGGACTCTGGAAGACACAACACACACACACACACACACACACACACACACACACACACACACACACACACACACACACACACACACACACACACACACACACACACACACACACACACACACACACACACACACACACACACTCCTCTACTGATCTAACATTGAGTCCTATAATAAAGCTTCATAATATCATGTTTCATGTTTAATGTTATAACATAAAAAAAATATTCATGTGTGTGCATGTGTGTGCGTGTGCGTGCGTGTGTAATGAAAACAGTATGAAGTGAAAAAAGTGTTCCTCAGAGCACAGGTCTCCGCCAGGTCAGGTAGGTTATTGTGGCCTCCTGGTGGCACTATAATAGGCCAATGTGAAAAGGGTGGCATTTATTCCTAGGCTGTGCATGGCAATCGGACACTGCATTCATGATTTGTGGCTTTTTGTTCTAAAAATGTGTTTTGCTAAATTTGACCTGCTGGTGGCGCTACAACAGGCCAATGTGAAAAGGGTGGCATTTGTTCCTCAACATAGTGTGAATTTGTGTGGAAAGTTTTACCGCAATCAAACGCTGCGTTCATGATTTGCGGCATTTTGTTCAAAACAAGCCACTACTGCAAACTTTAGATGTTAATCTTAGCCAATCAGGATGGAATATGACAAATCAAACAGATCCGTCTTGATCACATGACTATAGAGATCATGTGTACCGATTTGCGTGAAATTTGGATGAAATGGGAAGGAGTAATATTAAAAATGTTTTACATAAGTCGGCCTCTTGGTGGCGCTATAAAAGACACATTTGAAAGATGCAGGGCAAAGGTTTTCCTTGGCCTCTAGGGAGTGCACATACAAAGTTTTATACAGATCGGTGCAGTTATAGGTAAAAACACAAATCGGCCTGTTATAATAATATAAATTGCATGCTGTGAGTGATCATGATTTCAGGCATTTTGTTCAAAACGGAGCGCTCCTGCAAACTTTGGAAGCCATTTTTAGCCAATCAGGATACTGTGTACTTGCATATTTGCGTGATGTTTGGACAAAATCTGTAGGAGTACTGTAAAAAAATGTTTTAGAAAAAGCGGCCTCCTGGTAGCGCTATAACAAGCCCATGTGAATAATTTGGGGCAAAGGTTCTGAATTGGCTCATCCACAGTGGCGTCAGTTCAGCAAAAGCTAGGGTATGGCAGCATGCACGCTACCTCATGCACGCGCAAATTTTTTGTGCGGTACTGGGCGGGTTGGGTTGGGTTGGTTTTTTTCCAGTTTTTGGTTACTTTATTTCGGTTTTAGGGTTAGGATTCGGGTTAGGTTAGGGTTATGTTATTTAATTCTTATTTTTGCCTGATTTTCCCGATTTATTATCAAAAAAGTACTTTTTTTTTTCTCCCCTGGAGCCAGGGTATGGCAGCTGCAATAGCCTGCCATACCCAATTGACGCCCCTGCTCATCCAGGGAGTGTGTGTGCACAGTTTCACTGCGATCAAGCCAACGGTGTCGGAGATTAGCTGTTCACAGACGGACACACACACGCGCGCGCGCGGACGGACAGGGTTCAAAACATACTCTCTCTTTCGGCCTGGCGGAGACAATAATAGGCGTACGGCGAGATCACCGCAATTTTTTGCATTTATCAATCTATGCTCTGACTTCAGCATACAACCCGCTCAGATCTCAACGCCGGTCTGAGGGCGTGTAGACTTTGGCAACACCCGTTTGTTCCATTGTCCAAAGTCTCAACCTACCCCCCCCCCCCCCGCCTAAAACTGTCTAATGTACATATTTCTTGTTTTTCATACCAGTTGTCTGCTCCTCGGGCCATGGACTTTGACTTTATAATTTAGACCTTCCTGTCCTTATAAGATTGTGGACTTATTAGGATTTATGTTGTATCATTCCTATTGTGTTCTGTTGCTCAAGTTGTTTTTGCCATGCTGTTCTGTACCTTATTTTGTAGTCTTGTGTCCTGTTCTGCTTAGTTACTGTTACCTGTCTTGTCTCACCTCCCTGTTGATTAGTCTTGTCCTCCTCCTGTGTCCTCTTAGTCCCTCAGCCTATCCCTGTGTTGATTGTCTGTTGAGTTCACCTGTGTCTTATTATTTCCCTGTCTATTTAAGCCCTGTGTTTGCAGCGTGTCTTTGCTTGTTCATTATCTGCTGTTATGTGTCGTATGTCTTGGTTTCAGTTCCTGTTTGTAGTCCTACCTTTTGAGTTAATAAACCCTTTAAAACCATCAGCCTGTTCAACCATGTTTCCCTCACTTCAGGACCTCGGTCTCCAGCAGCTGTGGGTTGCATGTGGGTGTGGTCAGAGCCTAAAGGTGGATTGTGACCTGTACCGCTGTATTGGACCAATTATTTGTTTACTAACATTGAGACTGGACGCACAGGTGATTGTTTCACGCAATCAATTCTCAACCTTTTGTTTTGGGGTGCGCTGGTTTCAAGTTTCTTTATTAGGATAAACTCCTTGAGATGAGCCATCTCGTTTTAGAGGAGGTCCCAACATAAATACATGTCACAATCGTTACATGTACACCGAGTAGACAAAACAAAATAGACAGACGAAACAAACAAAACAAAAACAGACACACAATAACATTACGAACCTTGACAAACATCACAGCCTTAAAGGACGACTTCACCACTTTTCAACATATCTTCATATAATAGGTCCTCACTAATGCTCATGATAAAACTGTACCATTTTTTCCTAATCAGTCTGTGTCTCAGAGGAGAGCTGTAGACAGTTCAGAAACCCGTCTACCAGTGACATCATCGATGGGGAATCCAAGCTAATAGAAACTGCAGGCTTTGTATTCCTGGAAAGTTGCAATGCAATAATAGATCCCATTGTTCTCGCCTTAATAAAAATCTGAATAAAAAAATTGTAATCTTTTTGGAAAAAAAAATCCTGCCTAACGATGATGTCACTGGTAGACGGGTTTCTGGACTGTCCACAGCCCTCCTATGAGACACAGACCAAGTAGAAAAAAATTGTATCATTTTATCATGAGCATTAGTGAGGACCTATTATATGAAGATATGTTGAAAAGTGGTGAAGTCGTCCTTTAAGATGCATAAAATCCAGTAATATAACACATTCTTAAAATGGTATGTTCAACACAGTGACTAAAGAACAGTATTTAGATTAATAGAACTGAAAATAATAAAGTATGGCGTCATGTATGATGGCAGGTTTATCGATAACAAGAGCATACAACTTCAAAGTAAGAAGACAGTGCACATTTAAAAAGTGGGAATGTTGAAATGGATCTGATATTAACCGGTAAATTATTCCAATCTGAAGGAGCTTTGAAAGAAAAGGCATGTTTACCAAATGTACTACTTGCCAACTGGACAGTAAAATAAACCTGTGTAGAATGTCTGGTACGTTGTGTTGAAGGAATGGGAACCAAAAAGCGTTTAAGGTAGATGGGATAACTAAAATAAATACATTTGAATACCATTTGAAGCCAGTGCGTGTGTCTTCTTACTTGTAGTGATTGCCATTGAAGTCTGTCATACATTATGCAGTGGTGTGTGAGAAAAGGACAACCAAGGACAAATCTACAGAGTCTATTGTATGCTGTGTTAAGTGGAACAAGATCTTTCTTCGAGGCATTTTGATATACCACGTCACAATAATCAAACAATGGAAGTATTAATTGTGTAGCCAGTTTCTTACGGACATTGAGTGAAAAACAGTCTCTGGATCTATATAAGACACTTATTCCAAAGTTAACTTTTTTTAGAACATGATTAATGTGAGATTTAAATGTGAGTTCTGAGTCCAGCCATACACCAAGATATTTTATGTTGTCAGCTTTATGCAGAGGCATGCCGTCATGACTGGTTATTATAAAGGAAGCAGGAGTGGATTTGAGTTTAGGTCTAGTGCCAAAGATCATGAAAAAAGTCTTTGATTTATTAAGCAATAATTTGTTATGCAAGAGCCAGTTTTGTAAAATATTGTAGTCATATTGCAAAGAAGCTTGAATTTGTGATGTGTCTGAACTGGATGTATAGATAACAGTGTCATCGGCATAAAGCTGGGAACAGCAGTGTTTAAAAATTGAGGGCAGACTGTTCACATAGATAGAAAAAAGAAGGGGTCCTAATGTAGAACCCTGCGGAACACCTTTTTGTTGAACCACCATGGAAGATTTATTTCCTTGCAGGACAACACACTGTTTTCTATTATGTAAGTATGAGTTGAACCACAGAAGGGCATTTTGCGAAAGGCCAATAGCATGAAGCTTGTCTAAAAGAAGATATCGGTCAACTAAATCAAAAGCTTTCGTTAAATCAATAAATATTGCACCAGTCAGTTGACCATTCCCTGCTGAGGAATATACATCATTTGTGAGTTTAAGTAATGCAGTTGTAGTGGAATGATTGGGCCTAAAACCTGATTGAAATTCAGATAAAATATTATTAGTAGTGGTATAATGGGAAAGTTGGTTATAAATTAATTTTTCAAAAACTTTGGCAGTGGAGCAAATAATAGATATAGGTCTATAATTATCAAGATTGAGTACATCGCCTCCTTTATGAAGTGGAGTGATACGGGCATGTTTAAAAATAGCTGGAAGCTCACTGGTAGACAAGGAAAGATTAAATAAATCGGCAAGTGGGTACATAATTATGTGGGCAGCTAACTTAAGAAACCGGTTTTCAACTCCATCCAGTCCAGCACCACCATCCACTTTTAATTCGTTGATGGCAGTCTGGACTTCGACTGGTGAGATTTTCCTAAAGGCAAACGTGCTAGGACAATATGGACCATTACTAAAGGAACCAGGGGTGAGATATGAATCTTTTACTAGAGTAGAGCAGACAGTGGAAAAGTGCTGACTGAAAGCCTGGGCAATCGATAATGAGTCATGTAGTATTGTGTTATCACTTCTTATTTGATTGATTTGGTGCTTATCTGATGTATTCATAACTGTTTTCATTGTTTTCCAAAATTGCTTAGGGTTCTTAAAATCACTAGTAAGACATTCTTTATAATAATTAGCTTTTGCATCTTTGGTTTTCATTTTGCTTTTATTTCTAAGTTGCCTATATACTTCCCAGTCAGCACCTTCCCTTGTTCGCCGAAATGTTGCCCATGCTTTGTCCCTCTGCCTAAAGAGATGTAGGAGTTCAGGACTGACCCAAGGGAGATGTTGGCCCTTAACTTTAACCGTTTTCCATGGTGCATGTTTGTCAACAACCTCCATAAATTCTGTGCAGAAAAAATCCCAGGCATTTTGAACATTAGGTATAAGTTGGTATCTATCCCAGTTAATAGCCATCAAATCATTAATAAATAAATTTAAATTAATATTTTTGTATTGTCTGATTTTTATTAATCTTGGGGGCGATTTAGGTAATTTAATTTTCCATACACAGTATATCACAGAGTGGTCACTAAAGCAATCCGATAAAACACCTGACTTCAAAATTCGATTTGGATGTGAAACAAGTATCCAGTCAAGCAGTGTCTGTGTCGTAGGTGTAATTCGGGTAGGCTCAGTAATTAATTGAGTGAGATTTATATTATTAAACATATTTTTTACGTTGGAACATGCTCTATCTGCCCAATTTTTATTATAGTCACCTAATAATAGAACTTCATTTCTAAAGGGAATGGAATTGATAGTAGAGATCATACAGTTGAATGTCTCTGCAGGTGCAGAGGGTGGCCTATATATGCTTCCAATAGTTATATATTTATTTTCATGAAAGTGTATCTTAACAAAAATACCTTCAAAATGTAGAGGCTCCACTGTGGCTGTGGTTAGCTCACTTACAAGATCAGTTGAAACATATATAGCCACACCTCCTCCGCCCTTGGTGCGCCTGTCAGATCTATAAAGAGCATAGTTAGTGATTTTAACTATATTATCTGGGATGTCACAGGAAAGCCATGTTTCAGAGAGTGTAATAATGTTAGGTTTATATAGAGCAACCCATGTCCTAAGTGAGTCTATTTTAGGCACTAGACTCCGAATATTAACATGAATAATTTTTAATCCTTTGGTATCATCCATTATAAATACAAACAGTTGTCTTATTGTCACTGTTTAAACATAGGTTTGTTAGTAGCTGGATCCAAGAACATAATACAGGTTTGCAGTGATTACAAGGTTCACATATTATACAACAAACAAACAAAAAACACAAACACAAAACACAAACAACCACATCCATCAAGAAAGGCAGAGCAGCCACTACAGCCCAGGGCATCCCTGTGAGTGAACAAAACTATGTAGGTAAATAACACCTATCAACTCAAAACTCATCTGCATTAATATGAAAGAGAAAAAACTAAGAAGAAAAAAAAAGAAACAGAAACAAAGCTCCAAAAAGTATATGCATTTTGCATGCAGCATTTAGCAATGACCACAAGATGGGGACATCTTGCATTTACTACAGTAGGCTCACATTGGCAAAAGGGAGGAGGGGTAGTCATCTGAGCGGGTGCATTTCGCCTTTCCGACATGTTGCCTTTCCGACGTTGACGAACCCTATACCTAACCCTAACCCTAACCCTAACCGCACGCGGAAGCCACTAGTCGGAGTGGCGAGATGTCGGAATGGAAGGAGAACCCCCATCTGAGCATGCAATGGCACAACAATAGATTAACAAACAAACAAAGCCTGCCGCGCCCACGACAACCAGAGCATGAGTATCAATGAAAACTTAACTGGCATCAACAACTTAACCAAATACATTGCATGACAGAAGAAATAAGAAATAGAAAAGAGGGGGAAAAAATGACCAATTGTTAAATTATAGCCTACTGCAGGTTAGTATGCTACCAATGTTAGCATCTTCAGCCAGGAGACATGGAGCAGTCTGCCATGAAAGCAGCCTCGGCCTCCTTGGGGCAGCTGAAACTCTGTTGTTTATCATCCATGAGGACACATAACGTGCAGGGGTAACGGATATAGTACTTTAGATTAAGTTCACAGAGTTTACGTTTAACTGGATCGAAGGCACGACGTCTTCTCGTCAGGTCAGCGCTGAAGTCAGGGTAGATGGACAAACGAGTCCCGTTATACTCCAGATTCTTTTTCTCCCTGGCAAGACGCAGGATTTTCACCTTGTCCTGGAAGTTCAGGAGCTTGATCAGGATAGACCTAGGACGAGTTGCGTTGCTCTGTCGGGCCGTTGGGGTGCGATGAGCCGCCTCGATGATGGGTGGAGCAGAGAAGTTGTCTTCCCCCAGAAGCTGTGGAATTAGCTTGGACATGAAGCCATGGATATCTTTGGCCTCAGATGTCTCCTTTATTCCTACGAATCTGAGATTACAACGTCGACTTCGGTTCTCCAAATCATCGAGCTTCTCCATCAGGTATGAGTTGTCCTTCTCTAGTTGTTCAATCCGAGCTTCATACTCCTGTACATTGTCCTCGTTTGCCCCTACACGCTGCTCTAGGTGATTGACTTGCTCTCCCAGAGTGTGTAGAGAATCCTTAATGCTGCTGAAATTGCTTTGAATGCTATCCACTTTTGCGTCAATATGCACAACCATGTCAGCCTTGATCTGTTGAATGGCATCCCACAAAGTTTGGAGTGAGATTTGGCCTCCAGGCACTCCAGCCATTGTTGTCGGTCGTTTGTTGGTTTAACAGATCACAAATCTGAACAGTTCTTGTGACTGAGTAATGTATATAATAAAGCTGTTGGTGTGTGCAAGATCTTACAATGCAAAAGTATGTAATCAGAGCTTCTGAATCAAAAATTTAGCAGAGTGAGCTCAAGCATGTCCACTCACGCTGCGGCCATCTTGAATCTTTTGATTCAGCACACCCCAACCCCCTCTTGTGTGTTGGCTAGTGAGGCGCGTCCTAGCGAGACCTGATAGAATGGGTTTAATTAAGAGCATACTGGTTGCACGCATACTGGTTCTTATCAGTGTGACGTCGTCTGTTAAGGGGTCTATTGGACCAGTAAAGACCAAAGAAAGGCATACTGTTCTTTCATGTCTTCACTGATTGAGATACTGTATCCGCCTAAAGGCAAAAAAAGACTGCCTGGCAAACATGAGACATTTGCTCAGAGGCATCTCCCATCTTCACCAAACTAAGCAAACTAATCGCAATTATTGTTGCATCATCGTCACAATCGTTTCACACATTTTCAAGTATAAAAAAAGAGCAGAAATAGCAGATCTACAAGCTTACAACGCGTCACTTTCTGACGCGTTGTAAGCTTCAGTTATTTGTTATCTGTCCTGTTTAATGTTTGATTACAAAGCCTTAAAATGCTTCATATGTTCCAACGTTCACTGGCTAAAAAACACAATTAAGTCATTAATCGTGATTATTTGAGTGACAATTAATCGTTAACTTGCATTAGTAATGGTGACAGCCCTGTAGAGCAGTTTGTTCAGGCTAAGACCCTTTAGCTGAGCACCCCCCCCTCCCCCCACTACATATTGTATACAATTGTGTTGCTTTTTGTGAACGCATTTTTGTCATTTTTAGATTTGAGCTTAAAAGCATTATTTTACACTTTGGGCTATTCAAAAATAGCAGATCTACAAGCTCGTAGCGCGGCACGAGCTTGTAGATCTGCTGTTTTTAAAACATTTTGAAAATGTGTGCAAATCTTTGAATAAGTATATTCCTAAAGCAAACATTTTAACTAAAATCTTTGCTTCTGGGGGGTCCCTGGAACAAAATATTTTGAGATGGGGGTCCGTGGTCAAATACATATAATTTTGGGGGTCCTTGACATGAAAAAGATTGAGCATCACTGATATAGAAAACATAGGTTTTTCATTATACTGTTGGGATTTAGGAGACATGTAGAATGGGCTTCAGGTCTTAATGGGTTAAAGGGATAGTTCACCTCATGGAGACTTGAATTGAATTCCTAAGACAATCATTTGATGAGCGGCAGCGGTTCCGGTAGGAGACACAAAACCTTTGTGTCTCCTACCGGAACCGCTAGCCTACCGTCCGCTTGATCATCAAATGATCCAGTGGTCCCCCCCCCCACTCCGTCTCCCTCAAAAGATTCTACTGAGGAGTCGAGGAGAGACTTTATGGGCCTTGCTGTTTTAATATACAGTTCACACAATCATTTATATACTGTTTCATAATACAATTCAGTGTAAAGGGCTGTGCACACAAGGTAACCAGAAAACTCGCCCCAAAACACACTCGCCCCCATTCTATATACCGCCGATTTGCCTGTAATACCGCCGGGTTTGCCCCGGGGTGACTGTGTTTTGGGGCGAGCGCTTTGGTATTCCCCCGTTGTTGTGCCACGATAAACAAGTAAGTGCAGTGGATCAAATAGAATCACTTTTCGGTTATTGCATCGTCTATTTCTCACTTCAAATGTTTTCAAAAACATTCTTGAGAGCAACGTTTAGTTGTAAATTACATTGTTTGTTTGTTTACATGGCTGTCATGTTGGATAAAGCATCAATCGAGCATTCAACCAAGCCGTGTAATAAAGTTAGTTATAGTGCTGCTGAACGGCCCTTAACTCTTTAACTGCCAGAGTAAAACTAATAGTGTCACCCCAGTGCCAGTGAAAACTGGTGTTTTTTACCTACCTTTGAAAAATCAATATTTTCTGTGAACGCTGTCCGCACGTTGATCCCCTCATTACACACACAGTGATCCCCTCATTACAAACACAGTGATCCCCTCATTACACACACAGTGATCCCCTCATTACACACACAGGGGTCTCGTAGAATTTGGAGGGGCAAAAAAATCCAATTGTGGTA
Source organism: Gymnoscopelus microlampas (assembly GCF_963454915.1). Classification (NCBI taxonomy): domain Eukaryota; kingdom Metazoa; phylum Chordata; class Actinopteri; order Myctophiformes; family Myctophidae; genus Gymnoscopelus; species Gymnoscopelus microlampas. The sequence continues at coordinate 6,231,228 of NC_139952.1, forward strand.
ATCCGTTCCATAGTTGCGACAAGTTGAAAATAGCATGTTTTAAAAAAAAATACAAGAGCTGCCAAGTCTCACTCTTTCAGAGTGAGAGTCACGCAATTTACCCTCTTCACATATATTGTTTGATGGCAATGACTGATACAAATGAAAGAAGACCCTAAGACAGCTAAATAGAGAATTTTACATTTTAAGAATTGCGTTCATGTGTGCGTCCCTGATGAGTCTCACTCCTAGATTTTCCTGAAATTTGAAAATAGAATGTTTTGCCAAAAATAAATAGTAAAACACAGGAGCCGAGATACAGAATATTTCCCAAATACTTTAACCAGGTATTTTGGATGGTGTTATCTCCTGGTTCTGTGTGGAAAACGTTATTTTCAAACGCGTCCATGGCAGTAAAAAAGTTAAGGTATTGAATTAAATGTTACTAATTCTCCAGGTACCAGAGAGACCCTCTCTATAGTGTTACATTGTTATGTTAAGGGACAGAGAGCCACAACACAAGTATTAACACACATGACAATAAAGTTGAAGCTTAACTTTTTATTAGATATTATTATTATTATTATTATTATTAGCCAGTGCAAGCATGCAAATAATGTCTGTTGACGTTTGTTAAAAAACGTCAACAAAAAACGTTTAAAAAAAAATGGATGAATGAATAAAAATGCACACAAGTAAGTACTACTACTTCTACTACTATAGTCTTGAGTCTGGAACTATGCCTCCTGAATGTTATATAGAGTCTGGAACTACACCTCCTGAATGTTATATAGAGTCTGGAACTACACCTCCTGAATGTTATATAGAGTCTGGAACTACACCTCCTGAATGTTATATAGAGTCTGGAACTACACCTCCTGAATGTTATATAGAGTCTGGAACTACACCTCCTGAAAGCAGAGAAAGGAAGCCGTCATCTGTTCTTCATTTCTGTTCATGAAAATATATCTGAACATTTCAAATGTATTTTCATGAACAGAAGAAACAGACGGCTTACTTTCTCAGCTTTCAGGAGGTGTAGTTCCAGAGGCAAAGACATGAAGTGTGAACAATCAACGATGCAAATGTAAAGTCCAGTTTGATGAAATATGTGAACGTGATAAGTGCACACAGAAAAATACTCTGTGTTAAAGGTAGGGTAAGGGATTTACTTTGGTTAAAATAAGTGTCAAATAGCTCTATATTCTGATAGTACTGGTTGCTATAGAGTGTTTGTTCAGTAACAGTGTTAAATAGCTCTATATTCTGATAGTACTCATTGTTATAGAGTGTTTGTTCAGTAAAAGGAGTCTCCATGTCTCTCCAGCTCTTTATTAAACAGAAAATGCATTTTCAGAGCTCTCTCCTGACTGGCTTAAATGTTGTCACCTACCTGAAAATGTACATATATTGTGTTTACTAAAGAGCTGGAGAGACCATGTGACCCAACAAACGCTCTGTAGCAATGATTACTATCACAATATAGTACTTTAACCTTTTTAACAAAACAAAAACAAAAATATCACTCACCCTACCTTTAATGTATCCATTTGTTACTCCCACAGTGTGCAAATGTAACCAAATGGACCCGTAGGGTCCATTTGGTTACATTTGCACACTGTGGGAGTAACATGAACAGTGAGTATTTTTACTGGTGTGTCCTCAGGGATGGACGGCATTAGGACAGGTCTAAGCCTCTACCAGCAGGGGGAGCAGTGATGACAATAACTGTAACCCCATGTAGTTTTTGAGCACATGGTACAAACCATACTGTAATTACATTTATTGAAACATTGTGTCAAAGACCTCATGAAATGGCTTTATTGCTAACTTTTGTTTTTTGCGAAGCTTAGCTCAGAAACGGGGCCGTGCATGTTTGTTTTGGCTCAACCAATCACAGTCTCAGCCAAAGAAAGGCCCCCCTTCCCTTCGGGCTATGGGATCAGACAATATCTTATAATTGGTCCTCACTAATGCTCATCAATCACAATGGCACCGTTCCTGTCTACTCACTGTCACACTTCTGTTCAGTTCACAAGCCTGACTACCAGTGACATCATCGATGGGGATTCCAAGCTAATAGAAACTACAGCCTTTTCTCTTCCTGGAAAGTAAACATGCTGCAATAGAAGCCATTGTTCTTGTACTAATACAACTTAAAGGTGAAGACCACTCATTTTCAACCTTGAATTATGTCTTTAATACACCTTAGAGCCATTGTGTGGAAATTAGAAAAAAGTCCCCCCCCCTCTCTATGTTGCCTTGAAAATGAGTGGTCTTTCCCTTTAAATGCATGTATTTTGTATTTATTTTTTAAATCTTGTTTGAAATGACCAAGCCTGCCTACTGATGATGTCACTGGTAGGCGGGTTTCTGAAGTGTCCACAGCCCCTCCTCTGAGACACAGAGTGAGTAGAACAGAAATGAAGCCGTTTTATCATGAGCATTAGTGAGGACCAATTATGAAAATAAGGTGGAACATGGGTGAAGTGCTCCTTTAAGAGAAACATCACTTCTCACAGATACACTTGAGTTGGTATGTAGTACAGGGCATATCATAACATCCTCCTGTTCTGCTGTGCCAGTATCCTCCACAGTTGCCAGTGTTATCAGGATATCCACTCATCCAGTACCTGCAGAATAAACACCATGATGTATGAATCACATTCACTCAGTCAGTCACTCACCAGTGGTGGAAAAAGTACTCACTTTTCTTACTTAAGTAAAAGTATCAATACTGCATTGTAGAAATACTCAGTTACAGGTAAAAGTCTAGACACACAACCACACACACCTGTTCTTCTGTACTGTTAATGACGACCAGATCAGCTCCCATCTTCAGACAGTCTTGTCTGCTGTCCTCCCAGCTTTTATATTCAGTAGACATGTGATAACAGCTGCATCCAAACTTCTTCCATCCACTGGGACATGGCATGACTAAACATCAAATATAGCTTTTATTCATGGATTTCCAATGCACTGATTTATCAATTCTACAACAGAGTAGTTGAAATAATAGCAGTCGGTAATATGGTGGGAGGTAAACATATGTATTTATTATATAACTATAGTTTCTTCATGTGGTCTGCACTGTATGTTTAACTAGTATTTAATAAACTATAAATGCCACTGGCACTCCTCTCTGTTTTCACCAGAACTCTGCTGCTTATAGAGCAAAACTCTGCACCCTTGTGTCTCAACTTGACAGAACACACACGCACGCACGCACGCACGCACGCACGCACGCACGCACGCACGCACGCACACACACACACACACACACACACACACACACACACACACACACACACACACACACACACACACACACACACACACACTATGGACATTAAAGACATACACTTAGGAAGTTTTTAAGAAGATGTTGGTATACTCCAATGTTTTCTTAGCTGTGATCTGTTCTCAGGTAAGAACAGAATCTACACACACTGAAGAGCACTCTTAGGCCTTTGAGTTCTTAAGTGTGACATGTTTGTGCAAAAATAATCAATTCTCGAAGTTTCTTCAATTCTACAGTTTTAATTGAACCCTGAAGTGTTCAATTAAATACTTTATTAGTCAGAAATGTTAAACAGCCTGTGGTACAGTAAGACATTAAGGGCCCTATGTTGTGCCCAAGTCACGCTACCCTCTATTTGGGGATTTAGCATGGCCGTGGCCAAGTTGCTATCTTCCAACACCATGCCTTATCCCTACAACACCTGCGCTACCCGTTACATTATGTATAGACGTGGTTTGGGCGTTACATTAATAAAACCAATCAGCGTGCCATTGCCTTTAAGAGGAGCATAAGCCGTTATGTCCAGTGCTATCTTACGCTCTCTCCCTCTCCGCCCATGGAAGAGCGAAGAGGCAGTCCCACGTTGCCTTGGAATAAAGTTATATTTGATTCACAGAATTATTAAGCTCAACTGGCAACTGCTGATAAAAAAACAACTTATTGACATGCACAATGAATTAACAGTCACACTTTTGTGCATTAAAGTCAAATTGTAATGACAATCACTTCATTCAGAAATGTTGCTCTGTTTGACTCTGCAGCCTCACTGAGGCAGTTATGAAATATCGTACACTACGCTACCCGACGCTTGCGTCATAAGCTCTAGCTTTTGATTGCCTTTCAATAAAACCATATTTGATAGACATAGGTATCACACATATGTTACTGATTATAGCGAATGTTATATTATTGTAATCCATTCTTTATTTCCTGCTCAATCGATTCATAAAACTGAACGTGTGTGGGTTTGGAGTGAATGGCTGTGTGCAGCACAAATCATTGTCTTTGAATAGACTAACATCTTATATAAACACAATCGACACGAGGAATTAACACTCTCACTTCTGCTGATTATACGAACATTTGAATGACAAAGATTAGTTGAGAATTAGGAATGAGAGAGGCCTCTGAACTCATTCACTGCCATTGACACATATGTTCATCATTCCAATCCAAGGCTCGTAGCGCCATTGACGTGGTGTTTTCAGTGGTTTACGATAGAGGGCGCTCTTCCGCAACCTTTGAGTGTACTAGGACTCCCAAAGAAGAATACACCCAGAAATCACGTGATCTAAACAAGTTCCAGCCCGTCCGATCTAATGTTATCAGTTTATTTAAAAACAATGTATCTCTGATTTATTTTCCCAGATTTTGGTGAAAACAATTGAGCTATATTCAATATTCAACTGCAGATGAATGAGGAATGGAAGAAAAGAGACTCCACGAAAGGACAGCAAAACAATATAAACAGTCTGTCCATTGAACACCAGTGTCTTTTCTATCTCTTCACGTTCTGTATGTTCTCCCTCTATGGTTATAGAAGAAGAAAATAAACTTTTAAAACACTTCCAGGCTAAACCGTCTCAGACATCTGATAATTAAATCTTCTGTGGGTCTCGAAAGATTAGTAAAAATGCTCAAAAACGCTGGCGGTGGCTGCAGACTGATCTGTAAAACTCTAGTGGTTTCCTGATAGATGTTTTTACATTAACCTCCCCTTGTGGTCTCCTGATAGATGTTTTTACATTAACCTCCTCTTGTGGTGTCCTGATAGATGTTTTTACATTAACCTCCCCTTGTGGTCTCCTGATAGATGGTGTTTCAGGGCAAATTCTGTTAGAAAGCAGTGATTCACATCCTTTAATAGATGGTGTCTGGTTATTCCACATTTTGGTGGCAGTAGAATGAGTAGTAGAATGAGAGTTTTCTCCTGTTTGAACTAAACATGGGTGGTACCGAATCATGTTCACTCCCTCTAGTGGCTGTCGGTGTCATTCACTTGTATTGTATTTTTTTGTTGTTTCTCAGATTAATGATAAATGATGAAGAAGATGAAAGAACAATGAATAAAAACAGTAATGTCTCACTGACCACAGAGTCTCCTCTTCAGCTCTTCTGGGCTTTCAGTTGTTTTGGTTTCAGTTGGTTTGGTACATCTGGACTCTAAGTCGTCACAATGTCCAGTCAGGTTGTTGTATCTGGACTGTAGCTGGTCCAGGTCTTTGACCAGCTTGTCTTTCTCTTTCATCCATTCTGTAAGAAGGACAATCAACAAACTGAAGAGTTTTACGTACAACTGTGCTCTGATGTGTCCTCCTCAAGGTGCGTTCAGACCTGAAGATATATATGTTTTCTAGTCGCTTCAATCGCTTCACTTTGGTCGCTCTGCAAGCGTTGGTAAAAACAATATGTACCGTCGCTCCAGTCGCTTGTTTTTGACGCGGCCGTGGGAAAAATCCCCCTTGTTGTCAAAAACACAGCGACCGACCGTGTGTTTTCTCCACCCCGGCCCGGCCGACCACTGTCCTGCCTGGGCATGACAGAGCACAGAGCAGGTCCTGGTCCTCCCCGCTCCCATCATGTCACCTCAATACAACATTTGTTGACTCAAATACCAATTAGTAATTTACCATGTTAATTTAACTATGTAAATGGTCCCGGGTCCATTTGGTTCTATTATGTGTAGGTTACCTTCTCTGGGTTACAATTACAAAAACACCCGAAACGAAAGAAACGTTCTATTTCATGACTAAAAGTAGCTTATTGTTATTCAGCCATCTCATCATCATTTCCCCCCCAAAAAAGGCCAAAATACTCCCCCTGTATAAAAAAGGAGAAAATAATTACCCCGGTAATTATCGACCGATGTCAATTTTGGGTTCTGTGTCAAAAATCTTTGAGAATGTAATTAATGAGCAACTAAACGAGTACTTAAATAGAAACAATCTAATGTATAAACTTCAATCAGGTTTTAGAAAGTCGTACTCAACCGACACATTATTATGATTTTTAACAGAACAAATTAGGAAAGAGGTAGACAGTGGGAAACTCTGTGGAATGGTGCTGCTCGATCTACGGCCAGCGTTCGACACAGTGAACCACAATATGTTACTGAGCAAGCTGGAGGCCCTGGGGGCACACAGGGCAGCATGCAGGTGGTTTCAATCCTACCTGACGGGCCGCGAACCGAGGGTAGAGGTAAATGGAGTTTTGTCTGACCCTAACATCATAGAATGTGGAGTTCCTCAAGGAAGCATTCTAGGCCCAGCCCTGTTTTTAGTGTATGTGAATGATATGACAGATGCCTGTAAGTGTGATTTATTCTTGTAACCCCTGTTCTTTCGCTGTACTGGGATTGGCTGACTCTATTGGCTGACTCTATTCTGCACTGTGATTGGCTAGCGAGACACATGAATCGATGAAATGAATAACCTATAAATAGGACCATGCACTTAAGTGAGCTTCCATCACTGTGATGACCACTGTGATGACCACACCGCTCACTTCACACTGGGTGTGATTTTTGCCAGACCCAGGGGGTCGGCCTACATGAGGCTTTGTCTGTCCCCCTTTCGTCCATACATGGGCATAACTCGGTCTGTCCCTCTTTTCTCCATACATGGGCATAAAAGGGACACAGGCTGACACGTCATGCGAAGTCTCCTGGGTCTGGCAGAACCAGGTCTCCTGGTCTTTTTTCACTAGAGCCAGTGTTGCAGATGTGAATTAACCTTTCCCAGGTGAAGTGGGAAAGGTTAATTTACTTACACAGGAGCCACACAGTGGAACGATCTCGAAACCAGTGTCAAACTGACAACCAATCTGAGGTCTTTTAAGCAGCACACAAAAGCATTCCTGATAGAAAAGGTTCCCCTTTAGAGGGTCATTAGTCTAGGGAAAGATAAGGGAGCACTTGTTTGCTTTGTGCTTTGTATTGCAATGTATTTTTAACTTATTTCATTATTTTATAGGTGTGACAGAGAAACGAGTGTTGGTTATCAATGTTAACATATCACCGTGTATTTTAACTTATTGACTTAAATGTGGAGGGACCCCTCCAGTGTTAATTTACAGTGTTAATTTAACTTTGGGAGTGTAACCATATGGACCCGATCGTTCCAATTTGTACCTCAGGGTTACGAAAACACCCAAGACGGCTCGGTTGTAGCTTATATTGTCTTTCCCCCTTTGCTGGTTCTTGGTCAGTTGGGAGCTGGAAGAATGAAACCAAATATCCAACAGAACAATATCAACGCTCATTGGCTGTCAGGATGCAATTGTTGAAATGGGGAGGGGGGGAAGCGATCGTCGCTTCAGTTGGATTGTTCCATCCAAAGCTAAGATACCGAGGCGAGTGGTCGCTCCGTTCACGTCGCCCCTTTCGCGTCGCTCGATGTAACATCGCGCCCGGTCGCACCACGTTGCGTCTTTGCATTGACTTTGTATGTAATCGCGCCGCTCTAACAAAATATTCAGGTCTTTTTTTTTTTTATGATTTATACTTTATTTTTCTTTTTTTTTTTGTGGACACACAAACAAATATATTACTTTCAGCAGATGATGCAAAACACTTTTTTAAAAGACATACAATAGACATTACAAGGACATTCTTAAACCAAAAACTAAATTACTGACGATTATGACAAGACAAGACATACCATACACAACATATGAATGGACAAACAGACAAAATACGAGACAAAAAAGAAAAAAGAAAATACAAAGACAACAACATAGGAAACAACAACAATAAAAATAAAAATACATTGCACAGAGGCCTACTGCCAACAGTCAACCCCAGTCCTACCCCAGACAAAACTAACCTAAGTCCCTAATAGGTAGTTGAAGCTCACATAACGAGCCGGAAACGTCACCCAAGACCTGAAGCGTGTAAATGATAATATCCCCATTTTAAGTCATATTTATCCATCCTGTTGAGCAATCTATAAGACAATCTTTCATATGCGGCCAGTTGACCCAAGGAAGTAGACCACAGAGAAGGAGCCGGTGCAGATGGGTCCTTCCATGCCCTGACTACCAATCTCCTGCCTAACATAAGGGCAGTTTGAACCCACTCAGCTAAGGGGGGAGATACAGTTCGTAAAATAGAGGGGTCACCCAGAACAAAAAGCCTGGGAGAGAAGGGGATAATCAGCCCTGTCATCCTCTCTAGCTTCACATGTATAGCAGCCCAATAGTCCTGTATTTTTGGACAGCTCCATAGTATATGTATTAAAGTTCCATCTCTATCCTGACATCTCCAACATTCTGGGCTCTCGGTCAGGCCCACCCTAAATAGTCTTGACGGGGTCCAATATATCCTATTTATAATTTTAAATTGAATCAGTCTCGTACGCAGTTCTCTAGACATTTTCTTGCCATTCCTGAGAATTTTAGCCCATTCCTCATCCGAAATTAAAACTCCAAGGTCCCTTTCCCAAGGCGTCTTAGACACCATCGCGTTAGAGTCGGAGGCCTCCAGGAGCATGGCATAGTATATGGAAGCCTCGTGTCCCTGTCCGAAGATTTTAAGGATCATCTCCACCTGTTCAATTTTGGGGGGGCCTACAGTGAGGGATCCAAAGGTCTTAACCAGTAGATGCCGTAGTTGCAGATATTGCCAAAAGTGGCCATTGGGCAGGTCAAACTCTGTCTTAAGGACTTCAAAGGATTTTAGAGTGTTTTCCTGGTATAAGTCTCCTAATATTGTAATTCCCCGTTGAGACCATGCTTCCCAATGAAAAGGGTCTTTGCCTATACAGAGTTTAGGATTGTGCCATATTCCAGCCGCCGAGTGGAGAAACGGATTGAATTTAAACATGCGGGCTATTGTCTTCCAGACCCAGTGAATATGAGGGGTGCATTTCTCCTTTCCGACATGTCGCCTTTCCGACGTTGACGAACCCTATACCTAACCCTAACCCTAACCGCACGCGGAAGCCACTAGTCGGAGTGGTGAGATGTCGGAATGGAGAGTGAACACCGAATATGAGACACAATTGGATGTGATCTGCTAATTGAGTCTAATTTGGTTGAAAGACAATCGATAGGTCTGACAGGCGAGCAGAGTGCGTTCTCAAGACTAAACCATGGGGGGGCCCTTTCCGGCGGGAGGGACCACTGTACCATGTGTCTCATGGTAAATGCGTAGTGATAGAGTAGGAGATTAGGAACCCCCAAACCACCTTTATCCACTGGTCTCTGTAGTTTTTTCAGTTTCATTCTGGGACGTTTGTTGTTCCACAGGAATTTATTACAAATTTGATCAAATTGTTTGAAATATTGTAGTGGAATTTTAACCGGAAGGGCCTGTAGCAAATAATTGAGTCTAGGAACGCAGTTCATTTTGATGATGTTCGCCTTTCCCCACATTGATAGAAACAAAGGAGACCATCTCTCTACATCGGTACGTATTTTATCCAGAAGTGGGTCAAAGTTCGTCTTTACTAGATCGGCCAATTTAGGAGGGAAGGTTATGCCCAAATACTTTATGCCTTTTTTGGGCCATTCAAAGGAGCCGGTCTGAAATAGTGTTTTAGGACAGTACGACGTGAGTGGTAGGGCCTCTGACTTTGACCAGTTCACCTTGTACCCTGATATGGACGAGAAAGTGTCTATGATATTAAACAATGCGGGGAGGGAGCGTTCCGGGTCAGAGACAAACAAAAGTATATCGTCGGCATACAACATTAATTTATGACACTTTTCGCCAAGTGTGATGCCTGGGAAAGCCCGGTCTTTGCGAATCGCAGCTGCCAGGGGCTCTAGGGCGACGGCGAAGAGCAATGGCGATGCCGGGTCTCCCTGTCTTGTCCCCCTTCCCAACCGAAACGGTGCGGATATGAGACCATTGGTCATTACTGATGCAGTGGGATGAGCATAAATAAGTCCGATCCACTTAATAAAGTTCTCACTGAAACCAAAACTTTCCATGGTAGAGAGCAGGTACTGCCACTCTACCCTGTCGAATGCCTTTTCTGCGTCTAAAGAAATGGCCGCCAAAGGGGCGGAGTCATCCTGAGTGGCCCACATAATATCAACCAACCGTCTGACATTATCCGACGAGGAGCGAGATCGTATAAAGCCCACCTGATCTGGATGAATCAGTGATGTAATGACCTTATCCAACCGGTTAGCTAGTATTTTTGAGAAAATTTTACTGTCACATGAGGTTAAGCTAATTGGCCTATAGTTCTTACATTCTAAGGGATCCCGCCCTGCCTTTGGGATGAGTGTGATAACCGCTTCAGTTAAGGAGGGAGGGAGATGGCCTTTTTCCAAAGCCTCGTTATATGTTCTTAATAGTAGCGGTGCTAGTTCCTCTGCGTATGCCTTATAAAATTCTGATGTAAAGCCATCCAAGCCTGGGGCCTTACTCGTGGGTAGCAGTCTAATAACTTCCATTATCTCTCCTTCAGAAATGGGTAGATCAAGACCCTCGGCCTGATCCTCAGACAGCCTCGGCAGGTCAAGGGTGGACAGAAAAGCGGTAATCTCCTCCCTGCTAATTTTGGCCTCGGACGTATGTAGATGGTTGTAAAACTCCCGAAACTCTGAGTTAATCTCCCTCGGATCAGCTACAAGACGACCATCACCTCCCCTAATGACGGGGATTGCACTCATTGCTTCCCTTTGTTTTATGTATATAGCGAGTAATCTCCCGGCCTTGTCCCCCTCTTCAAAATATTTCTGTCTCGCCTGGAATAGGGAGAATTCTGCCCTCTGGGTCATAATTAAATTATAGTCATATTTTAGCTTGGTTAGGATTGTTAAGTTTTCTGAGGACATGCTACTTTTGAGTTTCTCCTCCGCAACGCCAATTTTCTTTTCTAAGTCCTGTAGTTTAGCTACATTTTGTTTTTTCTTAAACGAAGCATGTTGGATTATATGGCCTCTCAAAAAACATTTCAAAGCTTCCCATGCTATTCCTGCCGACGGGGCTGTAGGCACATTGGTGTCAATATACAAATTGATTTGAGTTCTCAGTGACTCCTTAAAGGTCTCGTCCAGAATTAGGCTAGAGTTAAGTCTCCACCTAGAATCTAGGTGGAGATGTTCTCTCTGGCTTACGAAATGCAGTAACACTCAAATAAATTGGACTATGGTCCGAAATGATTCTATTGCCGATTTCAGCTGACAGGACAGAGGACACCAATGACTGTGAGACCAGAAAGTAGTCGATTCTACTAAAGGAGCCATGGGGAGAGCTAAAGAAGGTGTAGTCTCTAGTTGTAGGGTTCTGTATGCGCCAAATATCTACCAGGCCCAAGTCCTTTGTCATGTCTACCAATGCGCCCTGAGCCCTGGATGAACGGACCAATGTAGAGCTACGATCCGTAGCCTTGTCCATAACCTCGTTTAAATCAGAACCCAAGCGAATCGGATGATCCCCCATCGAACTCAGCAACCCTTCAAGGACGCCAAAAAATGAGGGGTCATCAACATTTGGTGCGTACACATTAGCCAAAATAATACTATTGCCCTGAATCTGACAAAGCATAACCAAAATTCTCCCGTCTTCATCTGTGCTTTCTTTAAGACACTTAAATTGCAGATGCTTACTAATCAAAGTCACCACTCCTCTGCTCTTACTATTACCACAGGCGGCTCCCACAAACCCCACCCAGTCTTTACAAAGCTTCTTAGTTTCCTGTACAACCAAGTGGGTCTCCTGCATAAACACTATGTCACATTTTTTAGCTTTAATGAAGGCCATAACCTTCTTCCTCTTGACCACATCATTAAGACCTCTGACGTTCCAGCTCATAAGCTTCAACCCTGCGTTAGTACCTGACATGATGTCTGTTGGATAACACCCAGGTCGAACTGCAGCTTTCCTACTCTGTGCACACAAAACAAAAACATAAAAGCATCACTGTGAAACATATATTCCCCACAACGAAAAACATAAAAGACACGAAGAACAAAAAAACGCCTGAAAAAACAGGCGCTTACCCAACCCTTAGCTTGGTCCGTGATCCTCTAACTAACGGCTGCAGAAACCCGAGCCCGCCCACACCCACCCCCCCATCCGCTACCCCAATCCAGTATGCCGGAGTGGGGACAAAATATCCCCAACTCCGTTATATAAGTATACAATATAGCAAGGAACTTCTAGTAAACAGTGCAGTAAGCACAGCAGCCGTGGTATTGACAGGGACCAAGTGGTATTAACAGTACCAATAAAAACATCAAAAACCTGGTTCTAAGTTATTCAAGTCTGTCCTTCGAGCAATACCAAAAAATGGAAAAAGTGCAATGACATGGGATCATATATGAAGATAAAATAAAAATAAAACAGTTGAAATGTCCTCAAGCCCCCTCAGTCACCCCATCCCCCCCCCCCCTCCTCCGACCACACAACCTGATGATAAGATATACATCCATCCATACCGAAAATAAATTGAAAAAACAGTATTGAAATAATTAAATACAGAAATGTATAAAAACATTCGTTAGAAACAAAAAACGTTTTATCATTTAACATTAAGCTCTCCATTCATTCACACAACACACAAAATACAAAGAGGAATTTTAAGACTATAAGGAAAAGGAAAACAAAAACAAAAGCATCCACAGTAAAATAAAAACTTTCTAAAATAAAAACATCAGGTATCTAACAGTTTTTAATTACCCATGCCCATTCACACACCGACTCTGAGACTATAGTATTCATCCATCTTCTATCCAATCATACTAAGCACTCACACATCCACACATTTATCACACACAAGGCCCCCCCCCCCCACTCGCATTCACAGTTTAAGCAGACATGTCAGAACAGCGCATGTCGTAACAGCTTACTCCCGTCATAGCAGCACGGGAGAGGAAAGAGAGAGAGGAAAAGCAAAGCAAAAAAAAGAAAAAGAAAAGGGAGAGGCGTTTTTTAATTACCCTGTGCAAACATACCCATTCACACACTAGTGGAGGTGTTAGGACCCAAAAATATGCCGTTGACTTCAATTCATGATGCAAAGGTCCCCTTTGGTATGGAAGTACCTGAGGGCCATAGGAAAACATTTATCCAAAGAGACGAGTTAGATCACCCTTCATTTCTGAAATATACATGTTTTAAAAAATGGCCGCCACCATTTACAGCAATACAGCAAAAACAATATATTTGCTTCTGTTAAAGCTATAACAATAATATTGGTGTCAAAGTGTAAATTTTTGGGGTCAAGTAATCCAATTCAATAGGTTTCAAGGCAATTTTTTTTAATCATTTTCTCAATGCCATGAAAACAGGGCTAAAATATGCTAATTTAATTGGAAAATATTGTTTTAACAGGGTAACTTTCCATTTTTCCCCACTCTAAAACCTTAATTTAGTTTCCCCTTTGGCATGGAAGTACCTTAGGGCCATAGGAAAACATTTATCCAAAGAGACGAGTTAGATCACCCTTCATTTCTGAAATATACACGTTTTAAAAAATGTCCGCCACCATTTACAGCAATACAGCAGAACCAATATCTTTGCTTCTGTTAAAGCTATAATAATATTATTGGTGTCAAAGTGTACATTTTTGGGGTCAAATAATCCAATTCAATAGGTTTCCAGGCAAAAAAAAATCATTTTCTTATTGCCATTGAAAACAGGGGTAAAATATCCAAATTGTATTAGAAAAATACGTAAATAACGGGTAACTTTCCATTTATTTCCCCTCTAAAACTTTAATTTAGTTTTCCCTTTGGCATGGAAGTACCTTAGGGGAATAGGAAATAAATTATCCAAAGACACAAACTAGATAAGATGTCATTTCTAAAGTATTTGTGTTTTAAAAAATGGCCGCCACCATTCACAGCAATACAGCATAGCCCATATCTTTGCTTCTGTTAGGGCTTGATGATAATATTGGTGTCAAAGTGTACATTTCTGGAGCCAAGGAATACAATTACATAGGTTCCAAGACTAAAAAACCCAATAGTTTTCTCATTACCCTCACAATGGGGGTAAAATATGCACATTTCATCAACAAAATAAGTGACATTAAAATTTTCCCCCTATAAAAAAAAACTTTAAGAAGTACAACCTCTTATGCACATGCCATATGCTCTATGTGTGTCTGTCCAATCTAGGAACCCAGTCAAAAAAAGGAAAAAACAGCACCCTCTGCTATTTTTTTCCTTAAGATTTTACTCTGGGGGGGACCTCCCAATAGAATGTGGATAACAGGATGGTGGCCATTAGGTCCGCCCTCAGCCCTCCACTTCCGGTCTACGTGTCTTCTTTGTTGTTTACATTCCTAACATTCCTAACTATACACGTTGTATCAGGAGCTCCCGACAGATTCAGCTGCAGAGCTCTGAATCTGTCTTGAGAGATTAGTGTCTGTCTGACTGTAAGTGTATATGTCTGACTGCTATCACCTGAGAGTTACACCTGTTGCTGCCACAAAACATAAATTCTGCACAAGGGATTGCGACAATTTGATTAAATCAGAGGTGACAGAAAATCTGAGACACTTTGAGGTTCAATTTGAGGTTTGTATTACTTTCTCATTGAATACAGAATGTTTTTTAGGTTAACTGTGCCATTATTGATCAAAAAGTGGACAGAGCAAGAAGAAGACATGAAGAGTCTGTGAGCCCAGTAAAAACACAGTGCATGAATGGTGGTGGCAAGTTCACTGCACAGGCTATACTCTCATGCTCATCATCATCCTCATGTAAATAAACCACACCGTGTTTCTTCTGTGGTGAAGTTGGCAACAGAAAGGAACTAAGGACGGCTTCCACCCTGGGATTGGATCGAAAAGTGAAATAATGTGCTCAGGTGCTGGGAGACAAGTGCCTGTTAGCTAAACCAGCTGCTGGTGACATGGTAGCTATGGAGGCAGTGCATCATCGTGCATGCCTGACTAGGCTCTATAGAAAAGCAGAAACCGCCGTTGTGACACGACAGAAAATAAGGCAACACAGGTCATCAGAGCACATGTCCTCAATGAATTGTTTGAGTCAATCAATTATTATTAAATGTAACACCACGCGCCTTCGAGAGGATATTGACATCAGATCTGTGCGACTAGATCATGGCTGGTCCCTGTTATGTTGTTTGATGATGACCTGAAAGCTGTTGTTGGCATGAAAAGCAACACATTTACTGATGTCTCCATCATCTTCAGAGCAGCTAAAATCCTCCGGGAAGAATATCTTCCGATGAAACAATAATTTACAGGTTCCTTCACAGCCTCCTGATTCAATCCCTCCCCTGCTGCAATTGTTCCTAAAGATGCTTCTGGATGGATAAGGTATTGACCAGCCAGCCCCTGAGCCAGAGAAGTGCCAGGTTGCTACATCAATTGGGCAGCAAATCATTTACAACTCTGTGAAATGTAGATCCAAGAAATGTCCGTAGTGTTAGTTGTCACATAAGAGAAAGGGAACCACAGCTTCACTGTATCTGGCAATGAATCTGCACCTGCATACTGGCAGTAAACACCAGGTGGATACCATGCATAAGCGAGGTATGGTGTATCATGTGATCACTTGAAAACATTGAGTACAGTGATCAATCAGTGGGAGCAGATTGGTGTGGTGGTCCCACCTCAGGCAGTTAAGGGTGTCTTCACTAATGGTGGTTTTGACAACATTGACCTCAACCCATCGTCAACAACAGCAAAATCAGCCCTCCACGGGACATGCATAAGCATTCAGCAGCACTTCCCGTCAGATGACCAACAAACAGCCAATCTCACTAACATCCTAGTTCCAGCTAAGATGGGGAAGAAGCATGTACAATCCTTTCCAGCTTTCTACACAACAATGGATCTGGATGTTTCACTCCAAACTGATGTTCCTGCCCTTAATACAAACAGTCATCCTCAGCCAGCCTCTTGTCCTCTCAACAACATACTTGAAGAAGGCTCCCAGTGGTTGGAGAGAGTCACCGACACCTTGTGGGGAAAGACAACCTTGAGGATGAAGAATGGATCTCATGGGGTGCATATTATGCAAGCATTGCAGAGCCTTGTTCAGCCCCCCCATCCAGATCATACATACTGCCACTGTTCACAGAGTCTCCTACCAGTCCCACTATGGCTTGGCTTGGCATGCAATGAATGTCCTCCTTCAAGCAATCAACTACCTAAATCCAGGTCAGACACCAGTCATGTTAGCTGATCAACCCCTATTCACACTTGCCAAAAAAGATGCTCTGGAGTGTGTCTGGAGACTGGCTGGATGAAAGGCAGTGGATGGACTACAGCTCTCACCAATAGTGGTAATTCAACTAGTGGCAAAGCTCAGTCTTTCATTGGTGTTGACCACATCTGCAGAACCTGGTACATGCATCAGGTGTCTGTAGCTGCTCTGTACTTGTGATGAAGGCTTATGAGCGATATTTGGAAAAGGCTGTAAATGATGAGTCGAGCCCCCTCTTCCTTTTGCCCTTTGATGAATGGCTTCAATTTCAATTATTTCAAGGGACTTGCCAGAACTGGTTATTTGCAAGTGCAAGACTCAAATTACCACAACAACCCCATTGTCATGGTAGTAAGAAAATTATTGGGGATTTGTTTTGCCTTGAAACCTAATTAATTGGATTCCTTGACCCTAAAAATGTTTATCATTATAGCTTTTACAGAAGTAAATATGGGTTCTGCTGTATCACTTCAAATGGTGGCGGCCATTTTTAAAAACACATATATTTCAGAAATGAAGAGTGATCTTATTTGTCTCTTTGGATCATTTATTTCTTAGTGCTCTAAGGTACTTCTATACCAAAGGGAAAAGTAAATCAAAGTTTTAGAGGAGGGGGGGTAAGTTACCCTGTTAAAACGTATTCTTCAAATGAAATTTACATATTTTACCCCCTGCTGTCATGGCAATTAGTAAAGCATTGGGTATTTTATATTGAAACCTATTTAATTGAATTCCTCAACCCCAAAAATTTACAATTTGACACCAATATTATTACTATATGTCTAACAGAAGCAAAGATATGGGGTCTGGTATAATAGTGGTTAATTGTCGGCAGCCTTTTTTTTAAAAACGCCTATATAAAGAAAATGAAGGGTGATCAAACTTGTCTCTTTGGATATTTTTTTCCTATGGCCCTAAGGTACTTCCATGACAAAGGGAAAAGTAAATACAAGTTTTAGAAGGGGAGGGGTTAAGTTACCCTGTTAAAACGTGTTTTTTTAATGAAGTTTGCATATTTTACCCCCCGCTGTCATGGCAATTAATGAAGTATTCGTTTTTTTGCATTGAAACCTATTTAATTGAATTCCTTGACCCCAAAAATGTACACTTTGACACCAATATTATTATTATAGCTCTAACAGAAGCAAAGATATGGGGTCTGGTGTAATAGTGGTTAATTGTCGGCGGCCATTTTTAAAAACGCCTATAAAAAAAAAAAGAAGGGTGATCTAACTTGTCTCTTTGGATATTGTTTTTCCTATGGCCCTAAGGTACTTCCATGACAAAGGGACAAGTAAATACAAGTTTTAGAGGGGGAGGGGTTAAGTTACCCTGTTAAAACGTATTTTTTTAATGAAATTTGCATATTTTACCCCCCGCTGTCATGGCAATTAATGAAGTATTCGTTTTTTTGCATTGAAACCTATTTAATTGAATTCCTTGACCCCAAAAATGTACACTTTGACACCAATATTATTATTATAGCTCTAACAGAAGCAAAGATATGGGGTCTGGTGTAATAGTGGTTAATTGTCGGCGGCCATTTTTAAAAACGCCTATTAAAAAAAAAAGAAGGGTGATCTAACTCGTCTCTTTGGATAATTATTTTCCTATGGCCCTAAGGTACTTCCATACCAAAGGGGACCTTTGCATCATGACTTGAAGTCAAATGTTGCTTAGCACCTCCACTACACATACCCAGAAACTAGTATGCATTTATCTCCCTTTCATACAATCACACTAACAAACTCCACTAACACATCCACACTTTATCACCCATAACGCCCCCCCACTCGCATTCACAGTTTAAGCAGACCTGTCCGACAGTATCCCCCCCCCCCCACCCCACACACACACACACACACACACACACACACACACACACACACACACACACACACACACACACACACACACACACACACACACACAAAACAGCGCATGACGTCACAGCTTACTCCGGTCAGAGCAGCACGTTAGAGGAAAGAGAGAGGAAAAAGAGAGGAGGAAAAAAGAAAAAAGAAGAGGCGACGGTTGATTCTTATGAGTCTCACTCCACAGCGAGGGTTAAAAAAAAGAATAATCCTACGTCCTAGACATCGATAAAGTAAACTGCCCAATGAGCAGAGCTCCTCCATACTGATTTACTTCTTATACATCGGTACATAAAACAAATCACTCGCCTTACCACAAGCTTTTTCTTAAAAAACAAAAACAGGCTTCGTTACGGCAACTTTCTGGTTTCGCCATGAAATAAGTACAAATGACTACCTTATAAATAAAAAACACAATTATTTAAATAAACCGTAACCTAGTTATTTTGGGCACAGTGAAGTAAGCTTAAAACAGAACAGACTCAGTCCAGGTTTAGGAGCAAAAAACTAAGTAAAATACAAACGCCCCAAGTACTACATAACCTAGTTACTTTGAGTACCATAAAGCATAAACTGAAACAAAACTAACAAACTCAGTCCAGGTTTTAAGAATAATACACTTACATAGATACAAAAATAGTAATTTAAAATAAAACGTAACCTAGTTACTTTGGGTACTGCGGAGCAAAATTAAATCAGAACCGATTCAATCCAGGCTTAAGAGCAAGACAACAAATTAAATAAAATACAAGCTCTTCAAATAACCCCTAACCTAGTTGTTTGAGTACAAATGAGGCAAAAACTGAAACAAAACAGACTCAGTCCAGGTTTTAAGAGTAACAAAAAATGAAAGTAGAATACACACGGCTAACCATAATCAAGTGAAGTGAAGGTACAACATTACCCGAGAGAATGTACGTAGGCCAAGGCGGCTGTGGCGTCTTCGAACCGGCGTTCGCCCTCCGTCGAGCGAACGACCAGAACCGCAGGGTAATTCAGGGAAAAGCTAATGTTTTTCTCGTGCAGAACCCGCTTGCATTCTTTAAACTGCCCACGCCGTTCGTTGACCATCTTCGAGTAGTCGGAAAAGACCATTATGCGGTGGCCCTCCCAAGTGACGTTCCCCATCTTGCGCGCTGCTTCGGCGACCCGGTTCCGATCCTGGAACCTCAGGAATCTGGCGATGATGGTTCTCGACGACGTGGCCTGTTCGGAACCATCCCCTCCACGCAGTTTTCCAAGTCGATGGGCCCTCTGGAACTCCAAGCCGGACGGGAAGTCTATCTTCAGAACCCTCGGTAGAATGTCTTCGACTTCGACCTCCGCAACAGCAGCGATGGGAACCGCACGCATCTCACCAATCGCCTCGTCCAAAAAGTCCACTCGGTTCTCAACCTGTGATATGCGGTTAGACATGTCCGCCATCTTGCTGTCTGTGGCCCGTGTTGTTACTCCTATCTCCTCCAGTTTCTTATCATGAGCCTCGGATTTGGCCAGAATTAAAGCAGTGAGTTTGGCGAATTCCCTAGCCACCTCACCAGAGAGAGAGCCAGAGCCGGGTTCCCCGTGGTCGCGAGACGCCGGATTACTCTGAGCGTGGCCGGTGTTAGCATTAGCATCGTCGCTAGCCGGTGCGCCGCCACCACGTGTGCTGGTTGAGCCTGGTTTCGGCGTATAAGTAGTATTTCTGGTATTTTTTGACATTGCTGTGCCCCACTGCACCTTTTTTTCAAGAAAGTTTAGTCGAATTCGAGTTCCCTACTATGAAATATAGCGGATAGTGACTAGATGCGAGAGCCGGTCCTCTTTACGCAGCCATCTTGTTTGAACACATCACGTGACTTCACAAAATATTCAGGTCTGAACGCACCTCTAAGGTTGTAGTAGCTGCTCTTTCTGTTCATTCAGGTTATTATATTTGCTCTGTAACTTCATTCAAGTTATTGTTTCTGGCCTGTAACTGGTTGCAACTGTTTGTGACTTCTTGGAAATGCTTGTAACTGCTTGTAAGTAGTTGTAACTGCTTGTAAGTTGTCGTAACTGCTTGTATCTAGTTGTAACTGCTAGTAAGTAGTTGACACAACTGTTGACACGTTTGACACAGTGAACCACCAGCATGCTCCTGGACACCCTTGCTGACCTTGGCATAAAAATAAAGTGGTTCTCCTCCTACCTGACTGGCCGTACCTACCAGGTTGCTTGGAAAAGGTTTGCCCTCCTGACAACAAGAGCTTCCTACAGCATGAACACTCAGGTACGCTCGGGTCCTGGGTACATGACGTGTACTGATGTCTGAGCTCAACCATAGTAATTATAAGTAACTAGATTTTCACACTGCTTTAATGCTGATGTAGTGGCCCATATGTGTGAAATTTTGTTTGTTTGACAATTGTCATGGCAGACTCCTGGACAGTGTTTGTGGCAGGTTAAGAGAAACGGTGCGCCTTGCATGTTACATTTGTGATGTCCATCGTCGGTTGACCCTCTAAGCAATCTTAATATAGGCTGTAAGACATTAAACACTGTCATCTCTTACATGCATTGACTGAACACCATTCTGGTCTAATTACCTTTCATTTCTTTCGTCGAGTTCTCCACCTGGTCTTCAGTGGTACTGAGTCTGGTCTGGAGGCTCTGGATCAGTGTATGGTTGCATGAGCTAAACGTAAATTCAGTCCTTAGTTATTGCTTAAAGAAATAGTTCACCCAAGAAATGACTATTTCTTTCGTTTACATACCCGATGTTGTCTTTGACTCGCAGAAGAGTCAAAAGACAATTTGTAAAACATTCCCTAACGGTGAATCCAGAATCCAATTAACATTATCTCTGGGGTGATGTGATCAAGATGTATGAGTCTATTTTTTCTGATCCTACTCCAAGTGGCTATGACTGCATTCCAAAGTGTGTGGGCCCTGGGTAGGCAACCCGGCCTGGCGGAGACCCGTGCTGTAGTGTTTAACACCGGGATTCCCGGGATGCGGGAATCCCGGGAATTCGGGCTTTTTTACCATCCCGGGAATTAACTTCGGTTCCCGGGCTTCCCGTTTTTTTTTTTTCTTGTTAGAAATGAATACTAATTAGTAGAAAGCCCTATCTACAGCGTGGAGGAATTACTATTATAATTAGGCAAGTTACTTGCCGCGTTGCCGACCAGGGCAGGGTCCCATCGTCCCGTTGTGAACCAATATGGGACGCACTGAATGAATGTAACAACAGTAATGAACAAAATAAAACACAAGTGGCCGTGATGCCCCATGCCTGCCCTGCACAGTGCACACGCTGATTTCACTGTTTCCTCTGCTGTCAATATGGTAGACACCAGTTGACTAGTTCAGATTCAACATCATCAAGTGAAACGCTGCATAAACAGTAGCCTAGGTAGGTTTGATCGAGCCTATATTCCAGTTTAAAATGCGCACAAGCCAAGCAATGCTTTTGATAGAGAGAGAGGACAGACCGGAGAGCTGAAGAGAGAGAGAGCACTCAGAGCAAGAGAGAGCGCGTGCGAGAGAGAGAGAGGGAGGGAGGGAGGGAGGGGGGGAGGGGGGGAGAGAGAGAGAGAGAATTAGACCGATGTGGTCCGATTTTTCTATCATCATTAATGTAGCCTACCCTACCTACACTTGCATTTTAGAACGTTCAAACTACCATTTTACTAGAACTACCCAGTAGATCAAGTGAACTGCACAACAGCTGTCTGTCTCATTGATTGTCAGTGCTGGCAGCGCATGCATGTGCACATCAAAATCACACTACAAAACCCCACATTTGATCAACAACAAAATATAGATTAATAGACAACATACAGCCAACATCCCAAAATGGAGTCTTATAATATCCAGCAAGTAGCCTAATATAAATTAATAACTGCAAAATGACAAGTTTAGGCTATCAAATCAATATCCTACAAAAGTAGAGAAAAGCTGTGACCTCACCGGCGCTCTGATGGACAATAAATACATATCCTTTTGCAAATTCTCTTGTCAATAATGATACAAATGGAACGTTTATTTCAGCAGCTAGAGTTTGACATTGTTTGAGTGCGTTTTGAGCGCAGCTCCTCGTTAAGTTAATAGACTTCACCCGCTGCGCAACAGGGCAGATCTCCGCCAGGGCAGGGCACTATAGGCTATTATATTTATATATTATATTTATATGATTTAAAAAAATCAAATTAAGTCATTATTAGTGCAAGTTCATAGGTGGACACAATAGGGACATTTGGGCACCTCGGTGTAAAATTGTCATTCATTTAGCAGACGCTTTTATCCAAAGCGACTTACAATAAGTGTATTCAACATAGGTAGGGAACGAAAACTACTAATCACCAGAAGTTTTAAGTGCATTTCCTGCAAAAACAAGCAACCAAGAGTATACCTAGCGCTAAGGTAAAAGTGCAATATATCAGCTACCTACTTTCTTAAACAGATGAGACAAAAATGGCAAAATCAAATGAGCACGAGCTAGAACAAATAAGTGTATCGACTAAACAAGATCCAATAAAACAATACAAAAATAAAACAAGAGTTCGTACCAGACAAACCAGACACTTCACAGGGCAATCAAGTGGCCTATACAGGGTGAAACTACTTCTACTCCAGGGTGCCAATAGCACAAAAACACAAAAACTACTAGAAACTACAGACTACCACACAAGCTAATAATACAGTACTAATAGAAAAGCACTTAGTGTACAACTACTAGCAGCTTGCTAAATTGCTAAAAATGATACTATACTCAACTACCCAGGGGTCAGGAGCTCAATTCTCTTCAGATGTTGTTTACACACTGAACAAGAACACACTCAACCTGGCTATTTAACCCTTGAGTTGTGCTGGTCAAACCTGACACTTCACAGGGCAATCAAGTGGCCTATACAGGGTGAAACTACTTCTACTCCAGGGTGCCAATAGCCAACTGCTTTTAGCACAAAAACACAAAAACTACTAGAAACTACAAACTACCACACAAGCTAATAATACAGTACTAATAGAAAAGCACTTAGTGTATAACTACTAGCAGCTTGCTAAATAACAAAAAATCACACCCTGTGAAAAGGAAGCGGTGCCTTTGGGGCGGGGCTTAACTCATTTCAGTTCGTCCCTATTGGTGGTCTGAGTCCACTTACCAAATTTGTACTTGGTAGCATGCTGCAAACTGGAATAATGGCTGTTTAAAGCCCAGCCAATGGGCAGACAGAGGGGGCGGGGCTTAAATAATTACAGTTTGTCCCTATTGGTGGTTTTAGTCCATGTACAAAATTTGTACTCCGTAGCATGCTGCGAACTTGAGTTATGGCTGTTTAAAGGCCAGCCAATGGGAAGACAGAGGGGGCAGGGCTTGAGCAATTCATGCTCGGCCCGTATTGGTGGTCTAAGTCCACATACCAAATTTGGACTTGGTGGCATGCTTCAAAGTGGATTTATAGCTGTTTAAAATCCCGTGCTCATCCCGTGCTCATACGGGCGGACGTCCCTGGGGGTCCCTGGACCCCTCTTTGATAACCGGTGGCACGTATGGCAAATGAGAGGAGAGATGGCATAGGCAATCTCCAAGTCCGTGTGTGTGTGTGTGTGTGTGTGTATGTGTTGCTTCTTTGCCGTGCTCATCCCGGGCTCATACGGACACACAGACACACAGACAGACACACAGACACACAGACACCGAGTCAAAGCCATGTGTAGAGCGGTTGGCACCGCTAAAAATGATACTATACTCAACTACCCAGGGGTCAGGAGCTCAATTCTCTTCAGATGTTGTTTACACACTCGAATTGCCTTTTGGCGGGCGGGGGTCCACGGGGGTCACCGGGGGGCCAAAAGCCAAGGTTATTTTTCGGGCTTGTAGATCTTGGATTTTCGCATAAGAATTGAATGAGTGTGGAAAAACTCATTGGTTTGTGATCAGATTGACTGTTTAATGAACAGTAGTAAAGGCAATAGGATTAGTTAAACCTGGCAGTTAGCCTGGTCTGGACCAGGACCTGGTCTGACTCTGGACCAGGCTAACTTCACCGCCAGTGTTGGGTAACGTGCGTTAGTAACGTAACGCTGTTATGTAATATATTACCGAATTGCGGTAACGAGTAATATAACGCATAACTACAAGGAGAAGCTGTAATATATTATTAAAATGACACTACGTTACTACGTTACTTTGTGCGTTACCCACCAAAGTGAAGGTGATTTTTTTATCACATTTAATTTGAATGAAAATAACTTACATAAAATCTCTAATCTGTGAATCTAATGTGATTCATGTGACCCCCACTTCAGTCAGTGAAGATCAGGGCTGAAAGTGACATATTGAGACCAGTATAACTTTGTACAAATATTGGTTATTTGCCAACACATTATTTTGTGAAATAAATGGCTTATATTTCACAGATAGTTATTCTTGTACTATATTCAAATAAAATCATCCATAACCTTACATTTCAGCCATTTGAAAATAGCAGATCTACAAGCACTTTCATTTGCATTCTATGCTGCTCATGCAGTCCTTGTTTTGTGGACTTTGTGTTTTGGCTTGTGTTTTGTCATGTCATTATAGGCTACATTATAGAAGGTAATGTCTCTGTATGAATTGATTAATTTAAGTAAATACATTGATTCATTAATGTAATTTATAATCTTATAATTGAAATGTTTGCCCATCTCTGTGTCCCAAAAATAATTTGTGGGCTAATAATAATAATACAAAATCTTGATTATTTAATTGTTCAATTTTAGCTTTTTTCTTTTAAGTAACTAAAAAGTAATATGTAATATTAATATACTACTGGTAATATACATGGTAACTAATGTGGCATTGCTTTCATGAAACCCAGTCATGGATAAACATATCCAGGTTTACTGGCTAAATTAATCTGCCGAGTAGGATAAGTTTGAACTCAGTGTGAGTCTAACTAAGATAGGTTTGAACTTAGTGTGAGTCTAATTAAGATAGGTTTGAACTTAGTGTGAGTCTAACTAAGATAGGTTTGAACTTAGTGTGAGTCTAACTAAGATAAGTTTGAACTTAGTGTGAGGTGCTGTGACTGACCACTGGTCTTCACCGGTACCCAGTCTGGTTTGGAGGACTTCAACCTGCTTCTGGCTGGCACTCAACTTGGCAGCCATTACTGAGGAGAGAAAATGAATAAATGAATGAATGAATGAATGAATGAATGAATGAATGAATGAATGAATGAATGAATGAATGAATGTCACAGAGAAACATGAAGAGTTTTAAACCAACCTTCGTTGTCTCCTCTCAGTAGTCTGACCTCCCTCCAAACATCGCTCAGTGAGGGGGTCTCCTGAGCCCCCACCGCCTCACACACACACAACAGTACGACAAGCAAAGCTGGACCACCCGTCATTGTGGACTAATGACTCTAACTGTGTCAATCAGCTCCATTTATACATTGTTCCTGCTAGGTTGTCTTGTTCTGATTGGAAGCTGGCGTAAGGCGATATGTTTACAGCTACACTTATTGGTTGGTTCAGGGGGACAATCATGTCTATAGACACACACACACACACACACACACACACACACACACACACACACACGCACACACGCACACACACACACACACTCTGTTTGTTGCTGTCATGCTGTTAGTGATGAAATGGAACACGGTCAAATATTAGCCAAAATATTTACCATTCGGTCAATTCCGGACTGTGGAAAGACATAATACCCCCCCCCCCCCCGACGCGTTGTTTGCTTGTAGATCTGATATTTTCAAATAGCCTAGGTATAAGTAAAGTGGTTAATGTATGTTTTATAATGTAATCATTTATATCTGAACTAAAGTTTTCAAAGATTTGTAGTGGAATGGAGTACAATAGTTGCCTCTGAGATGTAGTAGAGTAGAAGTAAAAGTATAGACAGTTGGAAATACCAGTACAGTAAAAGTACTTCAAAATTGTACTTAAAGGGATAGTTCGGATTTTTTGAGTATTTTTTGTAAGAAATACTTACCATTAATGTAGCGGTAGAAAAGGTATTAATTATTTGCCTGAGTCCCATGGTCAGAGATCTGGTCGGGATCTGGTGAATATGAAGTAGTTCCATGGTTTGGCGGGGGCCGCTAATTCAAAATAAATCCATCCAAAAAAATAGCGTCATTTGTATTGTTGTCATATTTTAACAATATAGCGCAGGTTTGGTTCAACTTTGACCCCTCTGTCACATGGTACTATTTTTTGTGTCATATCACTGCGCCGCGGCGGCAGGCTACTCTCCTGAAGCTAGGTGCTCTACAGTCCGCCGATCAGCTGTTTCCTGTTTGGCAGTGTTGCCAGATTGCGATAGAAATATCTATGAAAACAAGCCCAAAACAAGAGACTAATGATAACAAGCGACCTGTATACACATCGTATACACACGTTGTGAGCTTGTAGATCGGCTATTTGCAATACATATATATTATATATATATATTGCAAATAGCCGATCTACAAGCTCACAACGTGTCTTCATAGAAATACTTCATAGCAAAGCAAGCCGCTTATAGTAACCAGACATGGCAACACTGTGTTGATCACTCTGGGCTGCTGTTTCAAACTTTCACGATCACGGTTTATTTCAACACGGAGTGATTTCAACATGTCAGATAGTTCAGACTACGATGAAAGTGATGAAGATGCTGCTTTTACTGCACGTCCCATGGGATATCTGTATGAACCTGAATATACAGATGAAGAACTTCATCAGATGGATGTAGAACGGGCTGAGAGAGAGAGGAGGTCGAGAGAAGCCGCGCCAACAGCTGCAACGAGAGTGCGAGAGAATGATACCTGGTGGTGTACGTGTACTAAATGCCAGCAAATGCCCACAGAGCTGGAAAGCTACTGCTGTGGTGAATGGGATCTGGCCATGCCACTGTTTCCACAGATGCAAGCTCTCTCGATGTCAGAGGAGGCCAGGCTGGCCAGCACATCTCTCCCGGTGTCAGAGGAAGGCAGCGCATCTGCATCTGCTAGTTCTTGCTGCTGCATCATCAACCACCCAGAATTCCCTTATCTTCTGAACACTGGTGTGTTGAAAGCCGTTTTCCATATTCCTAAAATAAACTGGAAAGAGCGTCCCAAGCCTGCTGGACCTGATGGCCAGTTGTCAGTCGAGTAAGTTATCTCATAAATTATGCCTCTAAATGTCAATTGCAATACTTCAGTCATTCTACATCAGTGGTTCTCAAACTTTTTCATGACAAGGACCCCCAAAATGATATGTATTTGACCCCCATCTAAAAATATTTTGTTCCAGGGACCCCCAGGAGCAAAGATTTGAGTTACAAATGTTCGCTTTAAAATATATATATTCAAAGATTTGCACAAATGTTCAAGATTTTTCAACAAATAGCAGCTTGTAGATCTACTATTTTTGAATAGCCAAAGTATAAAATAATTATTCTGATGCTATATTTACAAATTTTGCTGGGTACCCCCTGGAACCCCCTCAAGTACCCCTGGGGGTCCCCGAACCCCACTTTGAGAACCAATGTTCTACATCAATAGAAAACTTTTCCTAATGTACAGTAAATCAGAGCTACAGAAAAACATCAATATGAGTAAAATGTTCCACTTTACATAAACAGTATGCACACACTAAAGATTTCATTTTGTGTTTCAGGCAATACAGGCTGGTTGGGTACAGGATGGTGTTGGAATGGGTCCTCCAAGGAAGAACGCTTGGTCTAGGAAACAGGAGACCTCTCCCCTCATGTGTGGTGAAAGCCATTCGAGTGATTTATCCATCAGCAAATGGAGAATATGTCGGATACAAGGAAGCAGAGGACTCTTGGAATTTGTTTTAGTTAATTGGAACTTTTTTCAGAATTCTTTATTGCTCAATATTGTGTTTTGATATGTGCAATAGTAAATAATAAAACTGAAAAATAATTTTGGGCTGGAATATTATTTGGAATATTATCAATTGATACTGAAATGTGTTTACACATACTGTGTGTGTGTGTGTGTGTGTGTGTGTGTGTGTGTGTGTGTATATATACACACACATATATACATACATATATATATATATATATATATTTACACACTTTTGTGCTTGCTGCATAGGGGGGTCCGAGCAAAAAGACCCACACACCGAGGACCAGCAATTCTACTTCACATGTGAACATTGTAATTTTGGACACTAGGGGTACCAAGTTGGACAAACACTGCATAATACATTTTTTCATTCTTGGCAACAACATATTTGATTGCAATAATATACATACTATATATACACAATTGTGCACACACATACACAAACGATAACTGAAATGATAACGCTCTGTATCAATAGACAGCATCAACATTTTTATTTCTGTATAAAAGGTTTTCTGTGTAAGGTTCTAGTACAATAAGTACAGTGGGTGACAACATTGAAAATAGTGATGCTTTTTACATTGGCAAGCTGTAATTTCTGTCTAACTAAGTGTCAGTATCAGAAAGACTCTCTGTACTACTATCCAACAGATTATGCACTGGAAAACGTGTTGTATGTTCTAAAATCAAAGAATCTTTGTCAGGCTTTGGAGTTCGAGCTATATTGGCAGGTAGATCAACTGAAGGATGGATGTGGAAGCGATCATCTCCAAGCTTGATGTTGTTGTCAAGTCGCCGTTGAATGACCCGCAGTACCAAGTCGCTTCGAAATTCCTGGGTAGTAGGCTCATAGAGCTTCCTTGAAAGCCATTGAGTTGACAGTTTGGAGTGAAATAGATTGACCTTTTTTTTCCCTGGGGGAGTAATATTACAAAAACACATCATATACATTTAGAACATTCAGGTGGTAATATGATTCCATGTTTTTCTCAATGTTTTAACATTTAGGTTTTGGAGTGCATAGTATACAGTAGCTCCAATCGGAACCTCACCCTCCGCTGTATAGCTCCGAGATGAGGTTCCATATCGTTCTCTGACGTTCGGCTGAAAAATGTCCGCACATTTGCCACTTTACATGTTTCTTACCCCTTTCTGCACATCGTATCCAAAAAGTAAAGGTATTCTGAAATGATCACAGATGTTTGAAATTTTAACTCACCATAAAATCTAACAAACGAGTTGAAAAAAGCACTTTATTCGCCTCTCTCCTCCGCCGGTTACATGTTTTTAAGACATTGCGCAAGAGTTGCGCCCATAGAGATAACATTACTGATTCCCCTACTGGTCAAATGTTGAATTGCATCTTCTAATGCATAATATTATTGAACCGGCTGAGGAGAGAGGCGAATAAAGTGTTTTTTTCAACTCGTTTGTTAGATTTTATGGTGAGTTAAAATTTCAAACATCTGTGATCATTTCAGAATACTTTCACTTTTTGGATCGGATGTGCAGAAAGGGGTAAGAAACATGTAAAGTGGCAAATGTGCGGACATTTTTCAGCCGAACGGCAGAGAACGATATAGGACCTCATCTCGGAGCTACATAGCGGAGGGAGAGGTACTATATGGGGCTAAGTATACAGAATGATGGACACTGTTGTGTCAAGTTCAAGCTGTCTTTTTTTGTCCCCTCAAACATGCTTACCAGCCTGAGTAGTAGCATGTTGACGGCCAACATTGTGGTTGTGGTCAATGACACTCAGTTGGATTCTTGCCTGCATGGTGACATATTTGAAGTGTCTTCTCTTCTCGGCATACTTTAGCAGAGAGCTGTGGTACACTTCAAGAGCCCCTGAACAAATACATGCCATCATTTAGATATTGTGTGCCATGCATTTCTATTAGAAAAGTCAATGACCAGTCAAATTAGATAAAACAATCTTTTATATAAACATTTCCTATTGAATTGTTTGCTCTAATAACAGGTAACGCATCAAATAATCAGATACAATAGTATCCTCTAAAAATAAATTGTGTCAGTTGCCTGCCAACACCTCTGTATGTTTTGTTTGCTGGGAATTGTTCTAGCCTCAAAATATAAATGTTACAGCTTGGGTACTAATATTCATGAACTGATTCCATCTTACCAGTGTGCTTGAACAATGTCATGTGATCCAGGTCTTTCAAGAGATTCTTATCAAGTACAATAGCCTTGAGGGCATTGTATGCAGCACTGCCCTTCTGCAGCCACTTCTTCCTTCTCTGTTGGTCACCACTGAGCTCATCATGGTAACACTTGTACTCCTGTCCATCAGCTTCCCAGCGGTGAATGCCACAAACATGAAACAAGATAGAGGTCCACCGGCGTTTCAATTCCTTCACACATTGTTAGAGCAAATAACATTTTGTCTCATTTAGTATTTATGGGGCCAGGCTTCCAGCATGGACCCATATTGTTATTCGCATTATTCCATTTCTTCTTCTTCTTCTGCCGTTTTTGCCAGTTCTGGCTGAACCGTGCAGTCGCTTTTTATGAAACTCGGCCATATGATAGATGGTCATGAAAAACGATCAAAAAATAAATCTCACAATCTTTCGTCAAAAGGTGGCGCTATAGCACTCAGTTGAAAATGACAACTTTGAACAGGTACAACTCATGCCCTGTTTCACCTACAGCCATGAAACTTGGATGCACACATGCGTCTCCTCATGCTGAACAACTTTCACGCTTTGACTTTTGACCTCTGACCTTTAGATCTCCCACCATTTTGAATTATATGAAAAACAGTTAAAACCTATCTCCTCCTGGGATTTTTGAGTAATCTGCACGAAACTTTTTACACATGAACTTTGGACCTATACCAAAAAACGTTTGCAAAATATCTTCCATAAGTGAAAAAATGAAGCTTTAATGAGCCAATGAATATTGCAGTTTTATGACAATTATTCATCTGCCCCTAACACATACATGCAGACTTACCATTCTTTGAAACTTTGCAGAAATGTAAAGGGCCATTCCAAATATCACTGAAACCAATCTTACTCCAATTGGTCAAACAGGGGCGCTATAGCAATTTTTTGAAAATTGAAACTTTAAACAGGCAAAAGTCATGCCTCGTTTGGCCGACAGCCATTAGACCTGCTTACACATGTGCCTTGACTAATGAGGAACACATCTATCACGTTGACCAGTAAGCACCGCCCTTAGA
Organism: Gymnoscopelus microlampas; assembly: GCF_963454915.1. Taxonomy (NCBI): domain Eukaryota; kingdom Metazoa; phylum Chordata; class Actinopteri; order Myctophiformes; family Myctophidae; genus Gymnoscopelus; species Gymnoscopelus microlampas. The sequence goes on from NC_139952.1 coordinate 6,262,551, forward strand.
TTGTCCGCAATCTTGAGCAGTTTGAAAAACACTTAAACCCAGGATTTTTCAGCTATTTGCGTGAAACTGTATGATCTGTGTGATCTCCTTTTTCACAGGTTCTTGTGTGTTGGTGGCTTCTCGCTTAAATGTGTGCCCCACAACCTGAAGGTCACCAGTTCAAGCCTCACTTGGTGCAGACTTCATCTAAGTTGCATTTCACACAACATGACTATCAATGAATACATCTGCAATTGTTAAAGATAACATGAAATACTTAATTGAGTGTTTTTTACATACAGCTGATCTACAATCTCACAACTTTTCAGATAGCAATGAGAGTATGTTTTTTCAATGTATAACATACTTCATTGTGAAAATAGCCGATGTACAATCTGACAACTTTTAATGGTTTGTGAGCTTGTAGATCGGCTACTTTCACTAGTTTTGCTTCTGAAGAGATGTACAATTTCTTAATTGGTAAATGGTTTGTGAACGAGTGATCTTAGTGTTAGTGAAACAGGGGCTTGGGTCATGACAGAAGGCAAGAGTTTGTGATCCTCAACAGACAATATCAGCCTGGACAAAGCTATAGCACTATAGGCTATAGGTAGTGTTGCAGCTACCTAAGAGTGCCTCACGACCACAAGGTTGCTGGTTCAAGCCTCACTTGATGCACATTCATTTAAGTTGAATTGCAAAAAACATGACTCAATCTATTCCGTTTCCATGGCTCTCTCTCTCTCTCTTCAATCTATTCCGTTTCCATGTCTTTCTCTTCGATCTATTCCGTTTCTATCTTCAATCTATTCCGTCTCTCTCTCTCTCTCTCTCTCTCTCTCTCTCTCTCTCTCTCTCTCTCTCTCTCTCTCTCTCTCTCTCTCTCTCTCTCTCTCTCTCTCTCTCTCTCTCTCTCTCTCTCTCTCTCTCTCTCTCTCTCTCTCTCTCTCTCTCTCTCTCTCTCTCTCTCTCTCTCTCTCTCTCTCTCATAGCTGAGTGGTTAGTGAGCCCGCCTAGGGAGCCAGAGGCTCTGGTTGCCCCAGGTACGATTCCAGGCGAGGTCAGCAAATGTGTCGATGACATGAAATTTGTCCCTGAGCAAGACTCTTAACCCCTAATTGCTCACAGGCCCTCATTGGAAACAAGACCGCAAGGACTTTCATGAACTGACCTGTTAAAGGAATTATCATTTCTCTTTCTCTCTCCTGGCCCCGTATTATCGCTGCTTGCAGCTATATTTACGGGGCCAGGCTTCCAGCATGGACCCGTATTGTTATTCGCATTATTCCATTTCTTCTTCTTCTTCTGCCGTTTTTGCCAGTTCTGGCTGAACCGTGCATACGCTTTTTATGAAACTCGGCCATATGATAGATGGTCATGAAAAACGATCAAAAAATAAATCTCACAATCTTTCGTCAAAAGGTGGCGCTATAGCACTCAGTTGAAAATGCTAACTTTGAACAGGTACAACTCATGCCCTGTTTTACTTACAGCCATAAAACTTCAATACACACATGCGTCTCCTCATGATGAACAACTTTCACGCTCTGACTTTTGACCTCTGACCCTTAGATCTCCCACCATTTCGAATTATATGAAAAACAGTTAAAACCTATCTCCTCCTGGGATTTTTGAGTAATATGCACGAAACTTTTTACACATGAACTTTGGACCTATACCAAAAAACGTTTGCAAATATCTTCCATAAGTGAAAAAATGAAGCTTTAATGAGCCAATGAATATTGCAGTTTTATGACAATTATTCATCTGCCCCTAACACATACATGCAGACTTACCATTCTTTGAAACTTTGCAGAAATGTAAAGGGCCATTCCAAATATCACTGAAACCAATCTTACTCCAATTGGTCAAACGGGGGCGCTATAGCAATTTTTTGAAAATTGAAACTTTAAACAGGCAAAAGTCATGCCTCGTTTGGCCGACAGCCATTAGACCTGCTTACACATGTGCCTTGACTAATGAGGAACACATCTATCACGTTGACCAGTAAGCACCGCCCTTAGATTGTCCGCAATCTTGAGCAGTTTGAAAAACACTTAAACCCAGGATTTTTCAGCTATTTGCGTGAAACTGTATCATCTGTGTGATCTCCTTTCACAGGCTCTTGTCTGTTGGTGGCTTCTCGCTTAAATGTGTGCCCCACAACCTGAAGGTCACCAGTTCAAGCCTCACTTGGTGCAGACTTCATCTAAGTTGCATTTCACACAACATGACTATCAATGAATACATCTGCAATTGTTAAAGATAACATGAAATACTTAATTGAGTGTTTTTTACATACAGCTGATCTACAATCTCACAACTTTTCAGATAGCAATGAGAGTATGTTTTTTCAATGTATAACATACTTCATTGTGAAAATAGCCGATGTACAATCTGACAACTTTTAATGGTTTGTGAGCTTGTAGATCGGCTACTTTCACTAGTTTTGCTTCTGAGGAGATGTACAATTTCTTCATTGGTAAATGGTTTGTGAACGAGTGATCTTAGTGTTAGTGAAACAGGGGCTTGGGTCATGACAGAAGGCAAGCGTTTGTCATCCTCAACAGACAACATCAGCCTGGACAAAGCTATAGCACTATAGGTAGTGTTGCAGCTACCTAAGAGTGCCTCACGACCGCAAGGTTGCTGGTTCAAGCCTCACTTGATGCACACTCATTTAAGTTGAATTGCAAAAAACATGACTCAATATATTCCGTTTCCATGGCTCTCTCTCTCTCTCTTCAATCTATTCCGTTTCCATGTCTGTCTCTTCAATCTATTCCGTTTCTATCTTCAATCTATTCCGTCTCTCTCTCTCTCTCTCTCTCTCTCTCTCTCTCTCTCTCTCTCTCTCTCTCTCTCTCTCTCTCTCTCTCTCTCTCTCTCTCTCTCTCTCTCTCTCTCTCTCTCTCTCTCTCTCTCTCTCTCTCTCTCTCTCTCTCTCTCTTTTTCAGGGGTGGCCATAGCTGAGTGGTTAGTGAGCCCGCCTAGGGAGCCAGAGGCTCTGGTTGCCCCAGGTACGATTCCAGGCCAGGTCAGCAAATGTGTTGATGAAATTTGTCATCGACACAAGCAAGACTCTTAACCCCTAATTGCTCACAGGCCCTCATTGGAAACAAGACCACAAGGACTTTCATGAACTGACCTGTTAAAGGGATTATCATTTCTCTTTCTCTCTCCTGGCCCCGTATTATCGCTGCTTGCAGCTATATTTATGATTTAAATTTGGAATCAGGCCAACTAAGAAATTATTACAAATACAATTAAATTAATCACCCTTTCATCACCACCACAACTGCTGCAAGACCACCAAAGATGATTGCTCATCGACTTGATCCATGGCTGCAATTCCCGGTTGCATTTCTTCTTCGATACTGCAGCTGCCTTCTTCTTTATGCCTACATAACAGAAAAGAAGAAAGACAAGGAATAAACTGGTAAACTACACAACAGTAATAAATAACAGTATAACCTTGAAAACAAAAATCTACTTTTATAACAAACTAGATGTGTTACAGTAGATAAAATAGATATATACTTTATTAACCCTGAAGGAAATGTGTTCTGTTCAATAGCTCCTGTTTACTTTATTATGGTTCTTGCCTAAGCATGGCTATTCTTCATGGGGTCCGTCACACCCAAATACACACATATACAACAACATACTACAGATACAATACACAGACAATAGTTCACCTACAAAAGTGAGGAAATACATTTCAGCAATTTTCATTCATCATTCATTCATTTCAGCAGTTGCAATACATTCATACAGATTGTCAATAAAAAGAAGCAAGATGAACATATACAATACATTACATCAATGGAAATAGAATGCAGTAAAAACCTATAAGTTATAAGATGTTTAAAAGTGTAAAAGATACAGTTAAAAAGCACAGCTATAACTACAATATAAATAAACTGCTCACAAAATGTAAGTAAACTTGAATTTGGGCCATTATATCTTCCCTTTACTAATACCAATCAGTAAAGTGTGCCAATAACCCAATATGCTTTTGCTGGTAATCGCTCTTGTTTTGAGCGACCTGCCAGCACACACCTGCTGAGAGGTGGGTTCTGCAACTTTGCGTTCTGCAACATGGGTTCTGCAACTTTGTTGAGTTTGTGTATGCTCCAAGCAGCAACACTGCCCCATAGAAAGATGCCACGTTTGTCCCTTCAGGATAAGGCGTGTGCAATAGGGCAAGTGAAGCTGGTGTTCCGTTACGCAGATTATGCATTATTTGATGTCAGCCCTGGTACCATTTGCAGGCAGGTGTGTGCCAGTGAAACCCGCACCCTAACCCTAACCGCACGCGGATGCCACATAGTCGGAGAAAAGGTCTGTCGGATTAACGCATGCCTCCCGTGCCAGTCAAAGGTGTGTGACTGGCACCTGAGCATGGGCCCTGCAACTTTTACATCTGTCTTTGGTACCGTTGTGCAAATCTTGCCTGTAAATGTATGGTTCCTCAGTGAAGCAAGGGGTACACGGAACACCAGCTTCACTTGCCCTGTTGCACGGGCCTTATCCTGACAAAAGTGGCATCTTTCCATGGGGGCAGTGTTGCTGCTTGGAGCATACACACAAACTCAACAAAGATGCAGAACCCATGTTCAGGTGCCAGTCACTCACCTGTGAGGCAGTCACACACCTGTGACTGGCACACACCTGAAGCCCATTGAATGTCATGAATGTCACAACATTGAATGTCAGCAGAAAAGTCTAACAGGCCATTTTGGCACATTTTTGCTCGGCAGGAACTTCCTGCAGATGTTGAAAAAAGACAGTCTCCACAATAAGAAATACAGCCTACTCTGACCCTTATTGTAAAGACAGTCTGTGTTTTCTGACTAGTCTAATTTGTAGTCTAGCTGCACACCAATATGTGTATGACTCTACCGCCTCAACTTCCAGCCAGCAAAGTCCAACTCCAGCCCACAATGTCCTCGATCAGTTTCCTGTACTCCCCCCTCCTCTCCCACAGACGATGGCAGTGTACACAATAGACAAAGGAAAACATTCAACACAATTACCTTTTGCAACATGCCATGGATCATACTGATGTCTAAGTTTCGGGTACTTCTCTCGCATGATCTTCCTTATGGATGGATGACGATCTGTGGTGACAACATCAATACTGACTCCACGACCCTGCAAGGCATTCAGCCCCCTCTGGAAACCTTCAGCCTCCATCGCAGATGAACTTGTAGTCTCGGATACCTTTTTGGATCAACGATAAACAAACACAAGCACAATCACAGGTACCCACTAAAGTAAGTAAAGGCCAATGATGTATCCATATCTATATGGCCACAGGTACAGTGACACAACAACACAATAGGATGAAAAATGTTACCTGAATTAATTCTGACTTTATTATTTTCTTGGTTGAGTCATCCATGAAATTGTAGGAAGTGTATTTAGCACTGAAACCTGGGGAATCTGACCTGTAGACAGACAAAGAGGGAGTCAATTATACAGCTCCCGATGCGGATTACAAGATTCAATTTCCATTCAAAAAAGCAAATAAATACACATTAGTTTATGCTTGATGGTGCTGGTTTCAGGGGGTTAGCACTAGACCCTGATATCAAACAATGGAATTTGATCAATTTAGTTTCAATAGTAGTGCAGCAGCACTTGATTTCAAGACTAAAGACACTAGAAACATCTGCAGTCTATGTGTATAGTACATAAATCAACTGCACCCATTTATTGGAATAAATATTTAATGAATAATAGTAAAAAAAATATATAAACACAAGCTGAAACTACAGTACAGTAACTACCTGCCATCACCTCCAACGTCAATATGTCCACCTTCGCACGTTATTTCCTGGAGATTGGACATAATTTGTTCCTGCATTTCAGTGTAGGCTTCATAGACAACTGGTATGAGATAAGTTGACTGCAGTGAATAATAAGCAGTCTTTCTAGGAAGCTGTAAGTTGACAAGATCAGCCCACTCTGTAATTTCAGTCTGTGTTGTCCCAGTGAAAAGAATAGCTGCTGAAGATACCAAGTTGTTCTCAGGCATTCCACGGACATCAGGACAAGATTGCCATGTTCCACTGTGCCCACCATTGCAAGTCCACTCAATCTTTATCATGGATCCGTTAGGAGTAGTTTTTCTTTCAGACTCATCAATGATTTGACCACATGTGTGACAAGTGGAAAACAGTTTCATGAGGGCTGATTCATTTACAATCCACTTTCGTTCGGACCAATCAGTGCTATCATCTGAGAAGGATGTTTCCACGGGAGTACGTGTACTGCTTTGTGTATGAAATGTGCTGTCTTTTTCACATGGGGTTAGTTCCATGGAACTCATGCTCGTCTCCAGAGCGTCAGATGCAACTGCTGAGCTTGGAATCGGTAACTGTAAAACATAAATTCAAATGGACTTGTGAGTGAAGTGACTAACTACATTTTCTATAGTATACACTAGTATACACACAACTACCACATAACAATTAGATTTTGCATTATTTGCATTGTGCATTATGTGTAATGTGTTCATGATTACTAAGTTCACTGGGCCCTAATCATAATTGTATATTTTACAGAATGTGTAACATCAGCTGTTTTGGAGCTAAACTATGCTAGATAAATTGTACCTATCAGCAACTACCTGTGACTGTGTCCAGGTGGCAGGCATAGCAAGATAGGTTCCTGAAGATGATGCCCTTGTTCTTGGAACAGCATGGTCAGGGCTGGTGAGAAGAAACTTCAGGCAGGAATCTCCCATATTCTGAGGGGTAGACTGTTCTAATCCTAAAAACATTTGCCTAGCTTCTTCAGGACTGGGATCCATTATGGCCTCAGATGTTTCAGTCGCATCCATCACAACAGAAATGGATCCCTGTAAACAATATTATGACATAGAATCAGACTTACACAGGTGTGTGTACATGTGTGTTTGTGCACGCCTGTTGAAGTCTAACAATATTATTGTCTCCGCCAGGAGACATTGTTTTCACTTTTTTTTTCACAAGCTAACATTGGTCAAGCCTCACGTGACACGTGACAATACGGTGAAATAGTGTGATCTGATTGGCTAGTGACGTATAGCGGCCTATAAATACATGTGTCACTTTGAAAGAGTCTTAGCCTCTTTCAAAGTGAGGTAAGACAGGAATAATCACGAAATGGCTGAGAAATGGCGGATACTGTAACAATTGGATAGGACACTTATACAGACAGGACGGATAGGACACTTACACAGACAGGACAGATAGGACACTTACACAGACAGGACGGATAGGACACTTATACAGACAGGACAGATAGGACACTTACATAGACAGGACGGATAGGACACTTATACAGACAGGACGGATAGGACACTTACATAGACAGGACGGATAGGACACTTATACAGACGGGACAGATAGGACACTTACATAGACAGGACGGATAGGACACTTATACACACAGGACGGATAGGACACTTATACAGACAGGACGGATAGGACACTTATACAGACAGGACGGATAGGACACTTATACAGACAGGACAGATAGGACACTTACATAGACAGGACGGATAGGACACTTACACAGACAGGACGGATAGGACACTTATACAGACAGGGCAGATAGGACACTTATACAGACAGGGCAGATAGGACACTTACATAGACAGGACGGATAGGACACTTATACAGACAGGACAGATAGGACACTTATACAGACAGGACAGATAGGACACTTATACAGACAGGACGGATAGGACAGTTATATATATATATATATATATATATATATATATATATATATATATATATATATACACACATATACATACATATATACATACACATATACATATATACATATACACATATACATATACACATATACATATATACATATATATATATATATATATATATATATATATATATATATATACATACATATATACATATATACATATATATATATATATATATATATATATATATATATATATATATACACATACATATATACATATATACATATATATATATATATATATATATATATATATATATATATATATATATATATATCAACACAATTGAGGCAACTAAACATCTTGACTACATTTCTCTGGTTCACAGTATCACACGTTCATCAATTATAATGCTACATTCAAAGTCGTACACATGTGAACTTAGAAGTAGAAATGTGTAGGCAACAATAGACGTGTTTGTGGTTGATGTTATGTACTGCATGTCTGTCTGTCTGTCTGTCTTACCTGGGTTGTTGAGGATCCAGGCACAGCACTGCACTTCAAAACATGTGTTTTCTTCTGTGTAGGGCCATAATCGTCTTCAGTGAAATGATCACTACATATTCGAAGTTGTTTTATCCTGGGTAACTTGGTATGAATGTTCAAACCCGCTGCGACAAGCCAAAGTTCTCTCGTGGCTTTATCCATAGGGAAACGATGAAAGAACTTTGTTGATCCAGTAATGCTCTTATTAGGACATCCACGATAATCGCAAGTACGCACCATACTGATTTTTGATATTCCTATGTGACACGCAACTTACAAAGAAGCCAAAACAACTTATAAAGAAACCAAAACTATTATAAAACTATCTGACATGTTGAAATCACTCCGTGTTGAAATAAACCGTGAACGTGAAAGTTTGAAACAGCAGCCCAGAGTGATCAACACAGTGTTGCCATGTCTGGTTACTATAAGCGGCTTGCTTTGCTATGAAGTATTTCTATGAAGACACGTTGTGAGCTTGTAGATCGGCTATTTGCAATATATATATATAATATATATGTATTGCAAATAGCCGATCTACAAGCTCACAACGTGTGTATACGATGTGTATACAGGTCGCTTGTTATCATTAGTCTCTTGTTTTGGGCTTGTTTTCATAGATATTTCTATCGCAATCTGGCAACACTGCCAAACAGGAAACAGCTGATCGGCGGACTGTAGAGCACCTAGCTTCAGGAGAGTAGCCTGCCGCCGCGGCGCAGTGATATGACACAAAAAATAGTACCATGTGACAGAGGGGTCAAAGTTGAACCAAACCTGCGCTATATTGTTAAAATATGACAACAATACAAATGACGCTATTTTTTTGGATGGATTTATTTTGAATTAGCGGCCCCCGCCAAACCATGGAACTACTTCATATTCACCAGATCCCGACCAGATCTCTGACCATGGGACTCAGGCAAATAATTAATACCTTTTCTACCGCTACATTAATGGTAAGTATTTCTTACAAAAAATACTCAAAAAATCCGAACTATCCCTTTAAGTACAGTACTTGAGTAAATGTACTTTACACCAGTTTCTTTACATCACTGATTAAACGGGCAAACCAGATACAACTGCAGCACACTGAAGACATTTGACACATGTGTTTTGCAATGGTGAAGTAACTAAGTACATTAGGGTTGTCCGATATTGGCTTTTTTACCGATAACCGATATACCGATATTGTCCAACTCTTAATTACCGATACCGATATCAACCGATACCGATATATGCGGGGATTATTGTGATTAGGGTAAGCTCAAATTTCATATCACACACACCATATACAGTAAAAACTCCTGTAACTTACTTATAAAGCAAAAAAAAAAAAAAAAAAAAAATTTTTTTTTTTTTTTCAAAAACCGATACCGATATTTTCCCGATATCAATTTTTATGCTAATATCGGCCGATAATATCGGGAGGCCGATAAAATCGGACATCCCTAAAGTACATTTACTTAAAACAGTAACTAGAAACACACACACACACACACACACACACACACACACACACACACACACACACACACACACACACACACACACACACACACTCTGTTTGTTGCTGTCATGCTGTTTGTGATGAAATGGTCAAATATTGACTAAACATTTACTGGACCTGTTTCCATTCAATCAATTCAGGACTCTGGAAGACACAAAACACACACACACACACACACACACACACACACACACACACACACACACACACACACACACACACACACACACACACACACACACACACACACACACAGGAAAGGAAAGGCAAGAGAAAATATGCACAAAATACCAAGCAAATAAACAACAACTAAAACAGGGTGCTCCTCTGAGAGCAGGTCTTCGCCAGGCGAATGAAAGCATCAACCTGTATGAATGAGGCCTCACCAAATGAATGGTTTGATGTGAAATCAACCGGCACATTTTTATTCATCACGCTCCTGTCTGTAAGGAGCTTAAGATGGGTTCCTCTGTTCTGCTGATGTATTGCATTATTGAGCTGTGAGTTCCTGTTGTAATTAAGTCAAACTATCAGTACGTGTAAGTGTTCCATTGTGTACAATATACACTGAGATCTGGGGAGTCAGGGGAGTGAGAAGTGCTGACGGAGCCGCCTGGCTGACTGTGCTGATGATGGGGATGAAATGAGGCGTGAAGCGGGGGGCTTCACAGCCATCGATTCAACACCCACCATGAAGCTCTGCAGGGTGGACCACATGTGAAACAAACAGCTCTCTGTGGAGCTGGGAGGTCAAATGGATGGATAGATCAAAGGAGGATGATTCAATAGATGTGACAGAGTGAGGACGTGGAGGCAGGAGATGGAACAGTGAAACACTTGCACAGAATACCGTGCACCCCCTTAGTGAGTTAAGGGGACAACATAATCTGTCATGATGGAAAACAGGCGGACAATTGGCGAAAATAGCGGATCTACAAACTCTGCTATTTTCAGTTGTTGTAGAGGTAAACCAAGTAGAGCCTTGGTATGGGGACCCCGTTTTTAATGAAGTATATAGGGTTTAACTAAGCAAAGAAAATGCTCCAGTGTTTAAAAAATCACACCCAGTGTGAAGTGGGCGGTGTGTGGTCATCACAACATGACTCACTTTAAAAAAAGGATAAATGACTTTTTTTAAAGTCCATACTGCTATTCATAGGGCTGCACATGTGTCATGTGTTTCGCTAGCCAATCACAGTCCTTAATTTGCAAAGTCAGCCAATCACATTACAGTTAGTGGTGATGACACTAGCTGTAATGTGATAGGCTGATATGAAAAAAGTATCGATTTGCATTAACAATGGAAGGGTTAGGGGGTACACAAATGTTTTGGTCGGTGTCCAAAACTCACTTATAGGGGGCGGCTACACCGCCCCAAAAATCACACCCAGTTTGAAGTGGGCGGTGTGGTCACAGTGGTCATCACAGTGGGTGATTCACTTAAAAAAAACATAAATGTGTTTTTTTTTTTTATCACAATCACAGTCCTGAATAGAGTCAACCAGTGTACAATGGTGGCCAATCACGGTGCAGGGTTAGGGGGGTACAATGGTGGCCAATCACAGCGCAGGGTTGGGGGGGTGCAATGGGTGGGGGTCCAAACCTCACATATAGGGGCGGTTGCACCGCCCAACAATATTGCGACAGAATTGTCACCTGGTACAGCGAGTACAGAGCCGAACCCAGTCAACTAAGTTTAGAGGGTTTAAGTTGTTAAACCGCAGCGCCAACTGCAAATTAGCCATGATGTACAGTACAAGCCATCCCTGGAGAAAACGTTCTGTCACCGCATACAGTAACTGCAAATTCAACTTCTGCTATATCATTTACTTTTTGCTCAACCTGCTTTTCCCTGTCCTTCTACACCTGCTGAACTTTTTTCGAGCTCAACTTACTTTTCCAACTCAGGTTTCCTCTCCTTCTGCGTATCCATCAGGTTAAGTTTCTCTAACTCAGCCTGCTTTTCCCTGTCCCCCTGACAAACTGTATCCTGCTCAAAATGCAACTAAAAGCTCTCCTGCTCAAGAGTCAAACCAGCTATAGACGCTATCTATCACTGACACAAACACTGCTGGCTCCTCACACATCGCCCACACGAAACCTTCAAACTTTAATTTTTAATCTCCTCTTTACTTTTTTATATCCTCCAGTAATACCATTGCTGATCAGTGGTACAGCTGTTTAAAAGGCCACCGCAGGCTCTTCAAATAACCCTGACATGGAAACCATAATTACAGATACAGTGAGTAATGTGTTCATTACCAGACACGCATTCAAGGCACAAGTTACACCAGCATCTGCCTCCTCCCACTTATTATAACACCTCCCTGGTCTTCATGCAGTTGTATTAAGCACTGAACTCCAAGTATTCGTAAAGCGACCTGCAAGCAGACAAAGTCACACAATGACGAGGATGTGTGCTCCCGAAATAGTTGTCTAAAAGCACTAGCCGTGTTCCAGCACACACAGCCCAAAGGGGAAGCTTATTGAACAGATGCGCTGTGAACAATCTGTGATAAAAACAGATTGTTTGGTGCTGTTCAGATTGTAGGTCTACACTCTGAACAGCACCAAACAATCTGTTCAGTAACACCCACACTGTGTGCAGAACCAAACAATGTGAACCCAGATCAAAACGTTTCCAGAAAAAGACAAAAAAAACATGAAACACATGAAAAGCTGCTACAGCACTACACACACACATTTAACCTAAAAAGCCTATAAAGAAAGAAGAAAAAACACATTGATGTCTAATAAAATGTGTGTCTTCATCAGTGGACTGTCCACAGACTTTTGCCTTTCATAGTCAGTGTACTGCAGAGCATAAAAGCTCATTTTATAGACACCATTTCTCAGAGACAGGTACGCACAGTCAGAAAAGATTAGTGTGTGTATTAGATGTCTGCTCATGTCCGGGCGGACCCCGATATGTCCACCTAGTTTATTTGGGGACTATAAACTGGGCTTATGAACTGGGTTTTACACAGAGACATGCAACCAGTTCCAGACATATGAACTGCATTTGTTATCTCCTTCTGTCACCGGGCAGTGAAGCAAGGTGGACCCAAGTGCAGAGATGTGGCAGAGTTACTGATTAAAGTTTTTTTTACTGGGAGTTCAGCAAACAAGGAACATTGAATGGGGCGGCCATAGCTGAATGGGTAGAGACTAGGAATCAGAAGGTCCCTGATTCATGCCCCAGTCAAGTGCCCCTGAGAAAGATACCTCTTAACTGCTCCTGGGAGCAGTTAGGATAGGTAAAGGCAGAGGACAAATCTCACAAATGTGCAATAGTACTGTGACAAAAACTAATACAAAAACAGACACAGACATGATACAGCTTGAGTGAGCAGAGAAACATGAGCACTGGGTAACAAGATGGCTGTCACCTGGGGGTGAGAGTGTGTCACCCCAAAAGACAGACTGGAAAGCGGGTTTCCTAAAAAAAAAAAAGGGTTACAAGAACACAGATTACACAAACAACCAGATGAAAACACAAAACACTCCAGTGTTTATCAGGAGGCACAGGGGTAAAGTAACTGTCCACCAGAGACTATAGGCATTAAAATCCTCTACCTCACAACGAACCACAATGCATTGTGACTCGTGGGCTTGTTGATCTGCTATTTCCTGCTATTTTTGATTTTGAAGATTTGGCGAAATTGCAGAATGTTTTTGTAAATGTGTTCCCCCTTTATGTTTGAATGTGTGAATGTGAAGTACATTATAGAGTTGTTTCAAAATACTAGAACAAATATATAATGTTCTGCTATTTAAATGCAGTCCATGAAAGGGATTCTAATGGGGCTTTTAAACTAGTCTTTTTTATTAAATTAAATTGTGTATTCAGCTCAGATTCCTCTCTTCCAGCACTGGCTTCCGCTTGTCAACCCCCATTCTGTTCACGTTGCGATGCTGATGTATTTGTGTTTTTACTCTACTCTTCAGTAGCAACACGCATGCCGACACCACAATGATCTGAATTACCATTGATGGAATGTGGGGTCGGATGAGACAATTGTTTTGGGAGTGTCAGAGCCTAAATTCTAGCCTTTTGTTGATATAGTATAGTTGATAATGAGACTTTTATTTGTTGGATTTGTCTTATCATGTCAGTCTATCATCTATTTTTCAGAAAACAGAACAGAATGTTCCAGGATTGGGCTTTGTTCATTAATTTCAACATTATTATTCTTGTATATGTTCACCACTTATGCAGCATTTTATTCATCTTCCCTGTGTGAATGGTTTATATGCACACAGTTCCACAGCCTCAAACCTTCAACCAGCCCAAACCATTGCCATGTTCCCTGAAATCATGCAGGCTAAAATACCTCCCTGTCAGAGAGTAAAGTTATAATTGTGTTATCACTTCCATCCCACAACAAGTCAGATGTTCCAGCGCATAAAATACAATATAGGGTTATGGAAGAACACAACATTATGCATAGGTTATGGCCTGCCCATCAACATCAATCCAGCAGCAGCAACAAACTCCACCTGGTTGTGGATTAGTCTAAATGGTATTACTGATATCTGTGTCAGGGCTCAGGGCTTATTGTTTCATCATGGACGTAGCAAACCATTTCAGAGGATTGCTCAACAGCCATGGTGGATAAAGTACTCAACTCCAGCACTTGAGTGAATACTCCTCAACTACAAGTGAACGTTGCTCTGTTAAATGTGTGCACAAAGTAAATGTCATATTTAAAAGTAAGTTTACTCACTAAGACCCAAGTCACGGTTGTTCTACAAGCCCTTGTCTACACACAATCAGGCACTTGCAAAGCAAGCATGCATGCCAATGTAAATATGCTATCTGAAAAAATAAGAAAACATGTTGTAATTCTACAAATGCATGCAGGTAAGGAAGTCAGATAGCAATGAAAGGTTTGCAGTTATGGTGTTTGCACTAATGGGTTTGAGTATGTATCCTTTGTGTTATGAGCTACTTTTTATGATGTTGATTTATTAATAACAGCTGTACATGAATGGGCTATTGCAGTCAAATCAAATCAATTAAATAAACCAACATCAATGTTTAATTGACTTTCCAATTATGGTTTATCATTGCACAATTTATTTAAATCTATTTGTGGTTTTCAACCACCAAAGCCTAATGGTGTGGAAGACCAAACAATATTATGTGTACATGCATCTTTATGTGTTGTTTCTTTTTAAATGATGTTGTGCTTTGCATGAGAGGGAGTGGACTTTAATTCAGACTTGCAGAGACTTGAAGGGCTTATGTTTAGGTAGTTAACCAGCTATTGTCCATTGTCTGTCTTATGTTAATATGACCCCCCCCCCCCCCCCCCCCTCTCTCTCTCTCTCTCGCTGATTGGGCCAGCAGAAACACCTTCTGTGAGTATTTAGCAGGGCTCTTGTCTTGTTTGGTGACACTTGAATATCTGCAAGTTGTTGAAAACTGAACTTCTCTCTTCTCTTGTTGATTGTAGCTTTGAGGAATGGCTTTACTACGAATGCTGAAGTCCTTGGTCAATAAGCGACTAACTGTAGCTGCTGAAGAGATATTTGGGAGTGTTGGAAGAATTCTAACAGAGTATGAGGACGAAGCTTTGGGTTTGAAGCAAGACATTGACCGCAAACGCCGACTACTGGATATGATCTTAAACCCAGAAATCAAATTACACAGAGCAGGTTGGTAGAATGGCTTTAAACATTTCATTAATATTGTAATTAAGAAAATGAGTGTCAGATTCAAGTAGATATGTGGACCAATTGTTGTTTAGGATGGAGTAATTTGTGGAGACTTGTTTCAGTTAATTAATGTTAGTTCCTCTCTTGTGTAAAAGGCTCAACAACCTTTGAATAGTTAAAGTTACCCTGTTTCCTTCACCAGACAGCCTATCAGTAGTCTCTCAAAACATACAGATCTATTCTAGGACTGCATCTAACAGATGAATTGAACATTGATAATATCAAATTAATCAAAAACAATGACAGTAACCCCAGCTTAAACACAAGGAAACACTGCTTGGACAAATGCAAATTTCAAGCATGTAATAGTTGTATCTCTTCTTTTTTTCCCCCTAGAAACCCTGCACCTCCCTTTGTGTAAAGAGGTTCCTCCTGAACAGCATGTGGGGAACTACAGTCTGGTCCAGGATGAACCGGAGACTCCACAGATTAAAGAGGAACAAGATGTGCTTCTTCAGACACCAGAGGAGGTGTTAACATTACTAGCAGTGAAAAGTGAAGATGATGGTGAAAACAAAGTGACAGAGTCTGTAGCCACCAACTTGAATGAACATATGAAAACACAAGCTGAGGATTTTGGAACTTCACAACCAGCTATTGACGACAAGCTTCTCTCTTCACACTGTTCTGAATCTGACACTGAAGACAGTGATGATTGGGAGGAGAAGAGGGAAGATCTTTCAGGTTTAATGAAATCACACAAGACACAAAATGTGGACGGACACATTGTGTCTTTGAGCAACAAGTCGTCTAGGAATCTGAAATCATCAAAACAAACTCACTCCATGAGTAGTCACACAGGGAAGAAAAGCTTTAGCTGTACAGTGTGTGGCCAACATTTTAGTCAAAAGGGACATCTGACGGTGCACACAAGAATTCATACGGGAGATAAACCATTTACTTGTAAAGTTTGTGGTAAAGGCTTTGCTGAAAGTGGTACTCTAAAACGACACATGATGATTCATACAGGGGAAAAGCTATTTACTTGCAAGGTGTGTGGCAAAGGCTTTGGTCAAAATGGTAAACTAAAACAACACATGATGATTCATACCGGGGAAAAGCCTGTTACTTGTACAGTGTGTAACAAAGGCTTTGGTCAAAAAGGTGAACTTAAAATACACATGATGAGTCATACAGGGTTTAAGCTATTTACTTGCAAGGTTTGTGGCAAAGGCTTTGGTCAAAGTGGTGATCTAAAACGACACATGATGATTCATACAGGGGAAAGGCCCTTTACTTGTACAGTTTGTGGCAAAGGCTTTAATGCAAAGGGGAATCTAAAGAAACACACAAGGACTCATACAGGGGAATAGCTTTTTCAAGTTGTGACAAAGACCTTTGTCAAATGGATGTTCTAATAATCCACATAGGACTCATATTGGGAAACTATACATGCATTTTCAGCTTATGGTAAAAGCATTAGTGAAAATGTGCATGTTAAACATTGGCTGCCAAGAACGCAGATCTGCGTTCTTTTGCGTCCTTAGAACGCACACTGCCAAGGGTTACATGGCGGCTTTCCGACATGTCGCCTTTCCGACGTTAACGAACCCTATACCTAACCCTCACCCTAACCCTAACCGCACGCGGAAGCCACTAGTCGGAGTGGCGAGATGTCGGCGTGGAAGACTGTTACCACTGCCAAGAACGCAGATCTGCGTTCTTTATGTTAAACATTGGCTGCCAAGAACGCAGATCTGCGTTCTTTTGCGTCCTTAGAACGCACGCTGCCAAGAACGCAGATCTGCGTTCTTAAAAAAAAAATAATAATCAAAATATTATTTTTTTTTAATTTGACCCAAAGACCAAGGAGATATGATTTTTCGAAGATTTAGACTCCCATCCACTTCCTTGTTAACTTAAAACTTAAAAATTCTGTATCTCGGCTCCTGAGTACTTTTATTTTTTCATTGAAAAAGTCTGGCAGTCTGCTGTAGAAAATACATAAATAATTCTGGCAGCCAATATGTCATGTATTCCTTCCTGCCAGCTTCTGCTCGATTGATGCTAGAGATTTACCTAGATATAACAACAATTTCTTGGCCACAACGTTAAAATGTAATTTCGAATTTTATCTCAACATAATATAGGTTCATTGTTTACCGTATGTCCTATATGTTCAATGTGTGTGTGAAGAGGAGGATTCCCAATGAACAGCAGGAGAGAAACTCCAGTCTGGACCAGGAGAAACCAGAGCCTGAACAGATTAAAGAGGAACAAGACGAACAACTTCAAAGACCAGAGGCAGGGTTGATATTCTAGGGTTCCGATTCTACATATTTGCTGTCATAGAAGTGTTTTGTAAATACATTTTTTCTTTCAAATAAAACTTTTCTCCTGAATGAACAAGCACAGCTTCATTTTACAATCTAGAGCCTAAACTGTAACTACATGTAATTTAAAGGGGATAAGCCATGGTTATGTTGGTGTCAAAAGTAAATAGAATCAGGTGAAAATAGAAAAAGTGCACAGGTCTCCGCCAGGTCAGGTAGGTTATTGTGGGCCAGCAATGTTTGGAATTCGCCAATCAGGATGGAATATGAAAAATCGGACAGAACCATCTTGATCACTTGACTATAGAGATAATGGGTACCGATTTGCATGATGTTTGGACACAATTTGTAGGAGTAATATGAAAAAGAAAAGTGTTGCAAAAGTCGGCCTCCTGATGGCGCTATAATAGGGCAATGTTAAAAGAGTGGCATTTGTTCTTCAATGCAGTGCAAATGTGCGTGCAAAGTGTCACCGCAAATGGACACTGCTTTCATGATTTGTGGCATTTTGTTCAAAACGGGCCACTCCTGCAAACTTTAGGTGTCAATGTTAGCCAATCAGGATGGAATATGACACATTAAACATATCCATCTTGATCACATGGCTATAGAGATCATGTGTACCGATTTGCGTTAAATTTGGATAAAATATGAAGGCTTAATATAAAACAATGTGTTACATAAGTCGGCCTCCTGGTGGTGCTATGAAAGGCAAATGTGAAACATGCAGGGTAGATGTTTTTTATGCATGATGTTTGGATATAATCTGTAGGAGTACTGTCAAAAAATGTGTTTGGCAAAAAGCGGCCTCCTGGTGGCGCTATAACACGCCCATGTACACATTTTGGGGTAGAGGTTCTGCTCTGGCAGCCAGGGAGTGTGTGTGCACAGTTTCGCTGCGATCAAGCCAACGGTGGCGGAGATTAGCTGTACACAGAATGACAGAATGACACACGGACGGGCGGACGGACGGACGGACAGGGGGTAAAACATACTCTCGGCATGCATTTCGGCCTGGCGGAGACAACAAAGTAGCCTAAATGGTATATCTCTATATTCTAATAGTACACACTGTATAATGTTGTTTGAGGAATAAGTGCTTTGACATTTGGTTGTTGACACTGCCAGTGTGAATTAAAACATGCAATGTTTTTTGCCATAATCAGGGGTCAGTACTCTACCAACTGATTGGCAAAAAAAAATACTGTTATCAAAAGCTTTCTTTGGCAATTCATTAGATGACTAAATGTTCCAAATATTAACCCATTTGCATCCCCACCAATCATCAGACATGAGTGTGTGAATGGGTGAATGTAATGTACAATCTGTGGATACATGCACCATTTAACATAGACACACATGACAAATAAATGATAGGCAATTTGATGACTGTATATTCTATAGTGATCAAATTGTCTCTCTCTCAATCAGAGAGAGAAAGAGAGGGGAGGAAGGGTGGACAGACCAACAATACTCAAAAACTGAACAATAGTTCAAGTATCTGCAAGTCTTAACAAAACAAATCCCCCCTCTCATACCAAGTGCAAAATAATTACCAGAGCAACAAATAGATAGAAAATACTTCACCTATACTTCAGAGGAGACATGTTTTTTTTCTTATTATTTTTCAAAGATTCACCCAACATTGGTATATTATGACAGATTAAAACCCCATATATATGTCATTAAATTGCACAAAATACCAACATTACCTTGGTATATTGTCAACAAATGTCCTGCCATTGAAATGGCTTTTCAGATCATCACATCACATCAGATTATGTGATTTAAATGTATCCACTACAGTATGTAACATCAGGCTGTTCAATATAAAATGATGTATCTCTTCTCTATGTTCCACAGCAACACCAATGGATCACCTCAGACACTTTTCATATCATATATCATATTGTCACTGTCAGGCAGACACCAGGGATGTCTACAACGTTTTTATGTTTTGTTGTAAAATAATGCCCTGCTTCCTCATACAAGAGTGTCACACAAAAGTATAGTGAAAATAGCAGAGCTGCAACTTCTGAACAATGTCAATTTGAGACTTGTATTAATTCCAAAACAGAATTATACAGAGTAATTACAAAATGCCTGTTTACAATGAATGAATGAATGCAACATTTGCAAAGAATGGGAAAGTTCACATTTTGTCAATGTCTCTGCATTGAACCCCACAACAGGCTCCTAATTGCCCTTTGTAGCCTGGACACAAGATAGGTGTTTGACATTACCATCCAAATAGCAAAATATTGATGTGATAATGGTTCAGTTAACACTGAAAGGGTTTATAAGCAGTAATTTAAAAAAGACCATTTGCATTGCCATTGAGCAGTGTGTAGAAGCGTGATCTGAATTACCATTGATGGAATGTGGGGTCGGATGAGACAATTGTTTTGGGAGTGTCATAGCCTACATTCTAGCCTTTTGTTGATATAGTATAGTTGATAATGAGACTTTTATTTGTTGGATTTGTCTTTGGTATGTCAGTCTATCATCTATTTTTCAATCAGAAAACAGAACAGAATGTTCCAGGATTGGGCTTTGTTCATTCATTCCAACATTATTAGTTCACCACTTATGCAGCATTTTATTCATCTTCCCTGTGTGAATCGTTTGTATGCACACAGTTCCACAGCCTCAAACCTTCAATCAGCCCTAACCGTTGCCATGTTCCCCGAAATCATGCAGGCTATAATACCCTGTCAGAAAGTAAAGTTATAATTGTTTTATCACTTCCATCCCACAACCCGTCAGATGTTCCAGCGCATAAAATACAATATAGGGTTATGGAAGAACACAACAGTATGCATAGGTTATGGCCTGCCCATCAACATCAGTCCAGCAGCAGCAACAAACTCCACCTGGTTGTGGATTAGTCTAAATGGTATTACTGATATCTGTGTCAGGGCTCAGGGCTTATTGTTTCATCATGGACATAGCAAACCATTTCAGAGGATTGCTCAACAGCCGTGGTGGATAAAGTACTCAACTCCAGCACTTGAGTGAATACTCCTCAACTACAAGTGAACGTTGCTCTGTTAAATGTGTGCACAAAGTAAATGTCATATTTAAAAGTAAGTTTACTCACTAAGACCCAAGTCACGGTTGTTCTACAAGCCCTTGTCTACATGCAATCAGGCACTTGCAAAGCAATGCATGCATGCCAATGTAAATATGCTATCTGAAAAAATAAGAAAACATGTTGTAATTCTACAAATGCATGCAGATAAGGAAGTCAGATAGCAATGAAAGGTTTGCAGTTATGGTGTTTGCACTAATGGCTTTGAGTATGTATCCTTTGTGTTATGAGCTACATTTTATGATGTTGATTTATTAATAACAGCTGTACATGAATGGGCTATTGCAGTCAAATCAAATCAATTAAATAAACCAACATCAACGTTTAATTGACTTTCCAAATATGGTTTATCATTGCACAATTTATTTAAATCTATTTGTGGTTTTCAACCACCAAAGCCTAATGGTGTGGAATAACAAACAATATTATATGTACATGCATCTTTATGTGTTGTTTCTTTTTAAATTATGTTGTGCTTTAAATGAGAGGGAGTGGACTTTAATTCAGACTTGCAGAGACTTGAAGGGCTTATGTTTAGGTAGTTAACCAGCTATTGTCCATTGTCTGTCTTACGTTAATATGACCCCCTTCTCTCTCTCTCTCTCTCTCTCTCTCTCTCTCTCTCTCTGATTGGGCCAGTAGAAACACCTTCTGTGAGTATTTAGCAGGGCTCTTGTCTTGTTTGGTGACACTTGAATATCTACAAGTTGTTGAAAGCTGAACTTCTCTCTTCTCTCGTTGCTTGTAGCTTTGAGGAATGGCTTTACTACGAATGCTGAAGTCCTTGGTCAACAAGCGACTAACTGTAGCTGCTGAAGAGATATTTTGGAGTGTTGGAAGAATTCTAACAGAGTATGAGGACGAAGCTTTGGGTTTGAAGCAAGACATTGAGCGCAAACGCCGACTACTGGATATGATCTTAAACCCAGAAATCAAATTACACAGAGCAGGTTGGTAGAATGGCTTTAAACATTTCATTAATATTGTAATTAAGAAAATGAGTGTCAGGTTCAAGTAGATATGTGGATCAATTGTTGTTTAGGATGGAGTAATTTGTGGAGACTTGTTTCAGTTAATTAATGTTAGTTCCTCTCTTGTGTAAAAGGCTCAACAACCTTTGAATAGTTAAAGTTACCCTGTTTCCTTCACCAGACAGCCTATCAGTAGTCTCTCAAAACATACAGATCTATTCTAGGACTGCATCTAACAGATGAATTGAACATTGATAAAATCAAATTAATCAAAAACAATGACAGTAACCCCAGCTTAAACACAAGGAAACACTGCTTTGACAAATGCAAATTTCAAGCATGTAATAGTTGTATCTCTTCTTTTTTTCCCCCCTAGAAACCCTGCACCTCCCTTTGTGTAAAGAGGTTCCCCCTGAACAGCATGTGGGGAACTCCAGTCTGGTCCAGGATGAACCGGAGCCTCCACAGATTAAAGAGGAACAAGATGTGCTTCTTCAGAGACCAGAGGAGGTGTTAACATTACTAGCAGTGAAAAGTGAAGATGATGGTGAAAACAAAGTGACAGAGTCTGTAGCCACCAACTTGAATGAACATATGAAAACACAAGCTAAGGATTTTGGAACTTCACAACCAGCTATTGACGACGAGCTTCTCTCTTCACACTGTTCTGAATCTGACACTGAAGACAGTGATGATTGGGAGGAGAAGAGGGAAGATCTTTCAGGTTTAATGAAATCACACAAGACACAAGATGTGGACGGACAAATTGTGTCTTTGAGCAACAAGTCGTCTAGGAATCTGAAATCATCAAAACAAACTCACTCCATGAGTAGTCACACAGGGAAGAAAGGCTTTAGCTGTACAGTGTGTGGCCAACATTTTAGTCAAAAGGGACATCTGACGGTGCACGCAAGAATTCATACGGGAGATAAACCATTTACTTGTAAAGTTTGTGGTAAAGGCTTTGCTGAAAGTGGTACTCTAAAACGACACATGATGATTCATACAAGGGAAAAGCTATTTACTTGCAAGGTGTGTGGCAAAGGCTTTGGTCAAAATGGTAAACTAAAACAACACATGATGATTCATACCGGGGGAAAGCCTGTTACTTGTACAGTGTGTAACAAAGGCTTTGGTCAAAAAGGTGAACTTAAAATACACATGATGAGTCATACAGGGGAAAAGCTATTTACTTGCAAGGTTTGTGGCAAAGGCTTTGGTCAAAGTGGTGATCTAAAACGACACCTGATGATTCATACAGGGGAAAGGCCCTTTACTTGCAAGGTGTGTGGCAAAGGCTTTGGTCAAAATGGTAAACTAAAACAACACATGATGATTCATACCGGGGAAAAGCCTGTTACTTGTACAGTGTGTAACAAAGGCTTTGGTCAAAAAGGTGAACTTAAAATACACATGATGAGTCATACAGGGGAAAAGCTATTTAGTTGCAAGGTTTGTGGCAAAGGCTTTGGTCAAAGTGGTGATCTAAAACGACACATGATGATTCATACAGGGGAAAGGCCCTTTACTTGTACAGTTTGTGGCAAAGGCTTTAATGCAAAGGGGAATCTAAAGAAACACACAAGGACTCATACAGGGGAATAGCTTTTTCAAGTTGTGACAAAGACCTTTGTCATTTGGATGATCTAATAATCCACATAGGACTCATATTGGGAAACTATACATACATTTTCAGCTTATGGTAAAAGCATTAGTAAAAATGTGCATGTTAAACATTGGCTGCCAAGAACGCAGATCTGCGTTCTTTTGCGTCCTTAGAACGCACGCTGCCAAGAACGCAGATCTGCGTTCTTAAAAAAAAAATCAAAATAAAAGTTTTTTTTTTTTATTTGACCAAAAGACCAAGGAGATATGATTTTTCGAAGATTTAGACTCCCATCCACTTCCTTGTTAACTTAAAACTTAAAAATTCTGTATCCTATACCTTCTGCTCTATTGATGCTAGAGATTGACCTAGATATAACAACCATTTCTTGGCCACAACGTTAAAATGTAATTTAGAATTGTATCTCAACATAATATAGGTTCATTGTTTACCGTATGTCCTATATGTTCAATGTGTGTGTGAAGAGGAGGATTCCCAATGAACAGCAGGAGAGAAACTCCAGTCTGGACCAGGAGAAACCAGAGCCTGAACAGATTAAAGAGGAACAAGACGAACAACTTCAAAGACCAGAGGCAGGGTTGATATTCTAGGGTTCCGATTCTACATATTTGCTGTCATAGAAGTGTTATGTAAATACATTTTTTTCTTTCAAATAAAACTTTTCTCCTTTAATTCAGGAATATTGTACTTAATCCATTACGACTGTGAATAAAGGAACAAGCACAGCTTAATTTTACAATCTAGAGCCTAAACTGTAACTACATGTAATTTAAAGGGGATAAGCCATGGTTACTTTGGTGTACAGCAGCAGCAACAAACTCCACCTGGTTGTGGATTAGTCTAAATGGTATTACTGATATCTGTGTCAGGGCTCAGGGCTTATTGTTTCATCATGGACGTAGCAAACCATTTCAGAGGATTGCTCAACAGCCGTGGTGGATAAAGTACTCAACTCCAGCACTAGAGTGAATACTCCTCAACTACAAGTGAACGTAGCTCTGTTAAATGTGTGCACAAAGTAAATGTCATATTTAAAAGTAAGTTTACTCACTAAGACCCAACTCACGGTTGTTCTACAAGCCCTTGTCTACATGCAATCAGGCACTTGCAAAGCAATGCATGCATGCCAATGTAAATATGCTATCTGAAAAAATAAGAAAACATTCTAAAAATGCATGCAGGTAAGGAAGTCAGATAGCAATGAAAGGTTTGCAGTTATGGTCTTTGCACTAATGGCTTTGAGTAGGCCTATGTATCTTTTGTGTTGTGAGCTAAATTCTATGAATAACAACTGTACATGAATGGGCTATTGCAGTCAAATCAAATCAATTAAATAAACCAACATCAACGTTTAATTGACTTTCCAAATATGGTTTATCATTGCACAATTTATTTAAATCTATTTGTGGTTTTCAACCACCAAAGCCTAATGGTGTGGAAGACCAAACAATATTCTGTGTACATGCATCTTTATGTGTTGTTTCTTTTTAAATGATGTTGTGCTTTGCATGAGAGGGAGTGGACTTTAATTCAGACTTGCAGAGACTTGAAGGGCTTATGTTTAGGTAGTTAACCAGCTATTGTCCATTGTCTGTCTTATGTTAATATGACCCCTCCCCCCCTCTCTCTCTCTCTGATTGGGCCAGCAGAAACACCTTCTGTGAGTATTTAAGCAGGGCTCTTGTCTTGTTTGGTGACACTTGAATATCTGCAAGCATTTGACCCAAACACCAAGGAGATATGATTTTTCGAAGATTTAGACTCCCATCCACTTTCCTTGTTAACTTAAAACTTAAAAATTCTGTATCTCGGCTCCTGAGTACTTTTATTTTTTCATTGAAAAAGTCTGGCAGTCTACTGTAGAAAATAAATAAATAATTCTGGCAGCCAATATGTCATGTATTCCCTCCTGCCACCTTCTGCTCGATTGATGCTAGAGATTGACCTAGATATAACAACAATTTCTTGGCCACAACGTTAAAATGTAATTTAGAATTTTATCTCAACATAATATAGGTTCATTGTTTACCGTATGTCCTATATGTTCAATGTGTGTGTGAAGAGGAGGATTCCCAATGAACAGCAGGAGAGAAACTCCAGTCTGGACCAGGAGAAACCAGAGCCTGAACAGATTAAAGAGGAACAAGACGAACAACTTCAAAGACCAGAGGCAGGGTTGATATTCTAGGGTTCCGATTCTACATATTTGCTGTCATAGAAGTGTTTTATAAATACATTTTTTTCTTTCAAATAAAACTTTTCTCCTTTAATTCAGGAATATTGTACTTAACCCATTACGACTTTGAATAAAGGAACAAGCACAGCTTCATTTTACAATCTAGAGCCTAAACTGTAACTACATGTAATTTAAAGGGGATAAGCCATGGTTACTTTGGTGTCAAAAGTAAATAGAATCAGGTGAAAATAGAAAAAGTGCACATGTCTCCGCCAGGTCAGGTAGGTTTTTGTGGGCCAGCAATGTTTGGAATTCGCCAATCAGGATGGAATATGAAAAATCGGACAGAACCATCTTGATCACTTGACTATAGAGATACCGATTTGCATGATGTTTGGGCACAATTTGTAGGAGTAATATGAAAAAGAAAAGTGTTGCAAAAGTCGGCCTCCTGATGGCGCTATAATAGGGCAATGTTAAAAGAGTGGCATTTGTTCTTCAATGCAGTGCAAATGTGCGTGCAAAGTGTCACCGCAATTGGACAATGCTTTCGTGATTTGTGGCATTTTGTTCAAAACGGGCCACTCCTGCAAACTTTAGGTGTCAATGTTAGCCAATCAGGATGGAATATGACAAATGAAACATATCCATCTTGATCACATGGCTATAGAGATCATGTGTACCGATTTGTGTTAAATTTGGATAAAATCTGAAGGCTTAATATCAAACAATGTGTTACATAAGTCGGCCTCCTGGTGGTGCTATGAAAGGCAAATGTGAAACATGCAGGGTAGATGTTTGTATGCATGATGTTTGGATATAATCTGTAGGAGTACTGTCAAAAAATGTGTTTGGCAAAAAGCGGCCTCCTGGTGGCGCTATAACAGGCCCATGTAAACATTTTGGGGTAGAGATTCTGCTCTGGCAGCCAGGGAGTGTGTGTGCACAGTTTCGCTGCGATCAAGCCAACGGTGGCGGAGATTAGCTGTACACAGAATGACAGAATGACACACGGACGGACGGACAGGGGGTAAAACATACTCTCGGCATGCCTTTCGGCCTGGCGGAGACAACAAAGTAGCCTAAATGGTATAGCTCTATATTCTAATAGTACACACTGTATAATGTTGTTTGAGGAATAAGTGCTTTGACATTTGGTTGTTGACACTGCCAGTGTGAATTAAAACATGCAATGTTTTTGCCATAATCAGGGGTCAGTACTCTACCAACTGATTGGCAAAAAAAATACTGTTATCAAAAGCTTTCTTTGGCAATTCATTAGATGAATAAATGTTCCAAATATTAACACATTTGCATCCCCACCAATCATCAGACATGAGTGTGTGAATGGGTGAATGTAATGTACAATCTGTGGATACATGCACCATTCAACATAGACACACATGACAAATAAATGATAGGCAATTTGATCACTGTATATTCTATAGTGATCAAATTGTCTCTCTCTCAATCAGAGAGAGAAAAAGAGGGGAGGAAGGGTGGACAGACCAACAATACTCAGAAACTGAACAATAGTTCAAGTACCTGCAAGTCTTAACAAAACAAATCCCCCCTCTCATACCACGTGCAAAATAATGACCAGAGCAACACATAGATAGAAAATACTTCACCTATACTTCAGAGGAGACATGTTTTTTTTCTTATTATTTTCAAAGATTCACCCAACATTGGGATACTATGACAGATTAAAACCCCATATATGTCATTAAATTGCACAAAATACCAACATTACCTTGGTATATTGTCAACAAATGTCCTGCCATTGAAATGGCTTTTCAGATCATCACATCACATCAAATTATGTGATTTAAATGTATCCACTACAGTATGTAACATCAGGCTGTTCAATATAAAATGATGTATCTCTTCTCTATGTTCCACAGCAACACCAATGTATCACCTCAGACACTTTTCATATCATATATCATATTGTCACTGTCAGGCAGACACCAGGGATGTCTACAACGTTTTTATATTTTGTTGTAAAATAATGCCCTGCTTCCTCATACAAGAGTGTCACACAAAAGTAGTGAAAATAGCAGAGCTGCAACTTCTGAACAATGTCAATTTGAGACTTTTATTAATTCCAAAACAGAATTATACAGAGTAATTACAAAATACCTGTTTACTCCCTCCCTCACTCACTCACTCACTCACTCACTCACTCACTATTTGAAAATAGCTGATATAAAAGCTCACAATGCTGTTGTGAGCTTGCATGACGGTGTAGTATTTAAAAATGTAGCATACAACCGTGAATAGGAATATGTATTAGAAATTGCATTTACAACACTGTGATTCCTGCAGATTTTGTCTCATCAATGTAGTTGAAAAGCTGGAAAAGGGTTTCTGTGCGTACCCTTCCACTGTCAAAACACAAACATCACAAGCAAGGACATATTTCCTTGAACCATTGAAAGGAGCACTTTGCCCATTTTCAATCGTATCTTCATATAATTGGTCCTCACTATAATGATCATTATGTCACAACGTCCCTCCACTCACTCTGCATTTCATTGGTGGGCTGGGAACATTTCATAAACGTGCCTACCGGCCTCTGTATTGGGAAATCAGCAGTGGTGTAAAGTACTTTAGTTACTAGTTACTTTGCAGATATAAATTATTACATTATGAAACATACATAAACAATTTAGCCCTATTTCATACCTAGGCTATTTGAAAATAGCCGATCTACAAGCGCAGAACGCGTCGCATCGCAACGCGTTGTGAGCTTGTAGATCAGCTATTTTCAAATATTAAAAGTACATTTTTAATTTCAGACTTTTATTTGTAACGGAGTACTTCTACATTGCAGTACTGATACTTTTACTTAAGTAAAACATTTAAGTACTTTTTCCACCACTGGAAATGAGTGTGCAAAAAGTACTGTTAATTCATACGTTTTTGTATAGTAATAATAATGTGAAAATCCCAAGGACAATGTTGGGTCTCTGCTCTACATGTAAAGTGTCTTGAGACAACTTGTTGTGATTTGACACTTTGATACAATTGAATTTAATTGAAAGGCACACCTGGACTTGGTCTCACGCGCTCACTGTTTTGTCTGAATTATGCAACACTCTGTCCAAAAACATTAGACATTAGAGAGGCATAGGCATGAAATATTTTAGCAGGTACAAAATGTAGCTTTACCGTGGCATTAAATTAACAGTACTCATTGTGTTATTGATTGTGTTTTCTGTAGGTCTCATTCTGTTGAGGTTTACTGTTTTATTTATTTTTTTTGTTTTAAGGCTTGTGCTGGGTTTCCTTGGAGTTGAAGTAATATCATTTTTGTTTACATTGACTTGACTCGTCTTAAAACTCCAAATAAGATCCATTTAATATGATCTATGCATTTATATATTTTCATAAATCAAGATGAGGCTGACATCATAGCATCATAAAGCATAGGCTAAAAAAACTCAACTCCTTCATTTTGTAGTTTAATGAAAGCATGAAGATAATAGTTTTACTCTCAAACATAGTGTTTTATAAAGTATTAAAATGCACAGAAGTAGTGTGAGACATTAAAAGCTAAACACTGCAGCGTCTTAATTTTGGATTTATAATTCACACAGTTAACACAGTAAATGACCTGGAGGGAGAGACATGTAAACAATGTTTAGTTAGGAGGAGAATAAATGTCACTCTGACTAATCTAATAATCTATCCCTCAGATAACTGGCTCTTTAGGTGGCAAATTGAAGTGTGGTGGAGAAGCTTTCAAATGCACAGATCTCACAGTGAAACCAGTTGTATCATGCATACAGTAATTATGAAACCAAATATGCCCTTTTAAATTAACCCCAACCGTTCAGCTCACCAGGCCCACAGCTAACATGGCCTGCGTCACATATCTGTCTGCTTCAGCCAACTGTATATTCTGTTGTACATCAAACAGGGAAATGCTCACAGCAAGCTCATAGACGTGAGCTTGTAGATCAGCTGTTAGTGTTCATGTGGTTTAGAATAAGAACTACTGGATGGATTTGTGTGGTGGAGCTTAAGTGGTCAACTCTTCGAATACCAAGGAAACATTGTAGCCTTACTGAGTGACACCCTTGGGAGCTTGTCTGTCATTTGTCATCTGGGACATGGGACGTCTGTATTACCGGGTTAACCGTACACATCCACAGTGACAGTAGGACATATTATGGGATGTCTGTGTAGTAACTATGGGTCGATAAAGAAGCACAATTACTGTTTATACAGTTTCCACACTTACAATATTGAATGAACAAATGGACACAGCAAGTATTTCTAACTGTCTGACACTGATGGCTCAATCTCAATGTCATAGGACCCGTGGCTGCACAAACTGACCTATTGACCCTCAGGAATGTTCCACAGGACCTGGACCGTGGATACAAATGGAAGTTTGCATCTTATTTCACTAACGCAAGGTTTGACTTTTAAGAGTGATTGAGAACTCGCTTTGAAGGTTTGCGAAACTTGGTCCATTCTATTTTCAGATGTTTGTCTCCAAAGCAGACTCACTGGAACCCTACAGACTCAGAATCCTGAATGGATAAGGATTCTTGGATTATAATACTGTTTCCCTTTATTGGATTATGTTATCATCCCACAGATAACACTCTGACTTCTTAACAAGTAACCATTCATGTCACCACTCATGTCATAATGTTTGAATGTTTCATTCATGTAATCATTCCAATTCATTAACACATTCCCTGCCAGAGTTTATTCATAAGGTACTCACCCACTGCCAGCGTTTTTGAGTTTTATAGCCTTTTGAACCGTTCACAAAAAAATTATATCCATTAAAATCCGCGATCGGATGGTGTTTATAAACAGCAACGACGGACGTACGAGCCCTCATAATGTTTACACTTTTTTTCCTTTTTCTTCTTCTGTGGATTCAGCCGGTAAAAGAGGCTGCAAACGTCATATCCGTTTGGCTGTGACGTGGCTGTGACGTTTCCCCACCGGCCATCTTAGATTAGCTTAGCCTCCGATCGGCTATCAGATCGTTTTTAAACACAAAGAGGATAACCGTTCGTCAATCAAAGAAAATAAAATACAACCGGAGCTTACCATTCGTTTTTTAAACCGTGTGAAAACCATGATCTTTAGCCAAAACCAGGGAAAAACTGTTTTTTCAGGATAAAAAACGAACCGGAAACGGTTGTCGGAAATTTTCTCATAGGATGGGTCGGAAGCGTCATGGGGGAAAAAAAAAAATCAAGGATGGTACCAAAACATTTTTTTTTCGTTACTAAACCACATAAAAAGACGATCCCGAGATATCTCGGGATACGCAGGTAACGGGTGGATTTAATGTCCCGAGATATCTCGGGATTGGCAGTATGTGTTAATCATGATTTTGATTGTAATTATGACATACTATTTGCACCATATTCATTGTAGTTTACTGCACTGGATTCAATGGTTTGTAATAACTGTGTAAATAAAATAAACACGACATTTGCAGAATATGTGTAATCTAAGCCATGAGCAATGCACGAGTGCATGACTTCATCTTCCCAAGAAGGACACAACTTCTGGACAAGTCTTTGCCTCAAAACAACAACATATGTATTTCGGAAGAACATGTGTGTTGCAACAGCCTCATGTTACCTCATCGCAACGTATATAAGCGCTGTGTGTAACCCCCCTTTTAACTTTAAAACACCTTTAACTCGGAAGCTCCCAGCTTCGGGAGACCTAAGCCCCTCTCTGCGAGGAAGCAAGGGACTGCGAAGAAGAAGATGCCCACAAAGCTCTTCACACCGCACCTCCGTGACTGGAAGGCCTGATTCTCCCACAAGCCAGACGCAACAGCTTGGGGTTCTCCAGACGATCTGACCCTGACCAAGTTGTGTCTCCGCTGCTTCTCTTCTGCCTGGCCTAGGCATCCCTATAAAGATAGTACAGCCTGCCACAAAGCTCCTGATTGGCCCCTGCTCAACGCTACGACGACTGCGCTCTTGCCTGACCATAGGTACATCACGTGGGCAGCATTCTGCCACAACTGGCTCCTCAGAGGACTGAGTGAGACAATAGGACGGATCTACAACTACAACTTCACGTTTTCACCCTAAAACCAGCGTGAATTCCACCACGTTGCCACAACGAGACAACGTTCATCACTGGACATCGGACACATCACATGACAACTGTGATGTGCGGTAAACACAGGAACAACTCCTGAATAAGATCAATTCAGCTGCTCATGGCATATCATTCTTATTTCATTTAACTGTTGTTTTCTTTACAGGATTTAAAGTTAGGTTTAGCTTCCATCTGAATCCAGCTAAAACCTTGATTATATTTAATGTTGAGATTTTCCAGTTTTATTAAATGTTGCATGCCTAGCTTAGGTTTGATTGAATAAATTCATATATTTTTAATATCAAATCTAGTTTGGTCATTGCTCAAGTTGAATTATTATTCCTTATAGAACCTTGACATATGTTGACACACATCTTAAGAAGGCTCTGCCGAGACAAGAACGTTTTCCCCTTCAGATCTTGTAGATTTATTGAAATAAAATAATAACTGATTATTTCATAATCTTTGATTATTTTATTGGTGGTTTAAAGTTAAGGTTAAATACAAATTAAGCTTGTGTTTAGTCATAAGTGATTTTCATGGTGCCTCGTTAAGTTTTTAACTCTTAATTTTAAATACTCATAATTCCAAATTTATAGTTATTAATTTGATTATCCTTTAGATATTAAGCAGGCCTCACACGCGACTACATCTGTAGGACATCAGGTGACAGTTAATCTCACCACACTACGATGGATGTCGAGGATCTAGGAAAATGTTGTGTCTTGTTGTCTGGAGAGTTAAAATGAAAGGTGAAATTTAAAATGAACTATTGACAGCTACATAATGACATATATACCACTGGTGTCTGTCTGCACACTGTAAGAACTACTCCAGTATTATGCTCCGATTAATTAGAGTACACAAGCTCCTTGTGTCACCAGCAGATGGGGACGTCATACGTCTGGTGGCTAACGACGTGTCCAGTCAGTGAAATTAAAACATACTGCTTTCTGACCATATGTTCTGACTGAGCATGCTGTCAAAAACTCTGTCTGATTCTTTTTTTTTCTTCTTTTTTTTTAGTTTATTTCGAATATGTTAAAAAAACAGATTTTTTTTTTACACTGTCGAAATCACAACAATGAGATGAATATCAGATTAAAATATAGAAAAAAAGAAACAAAAGGAGAAAAAAAGAAAATTCTGGAAATGGATCCAATGCATTATTTATTATTTAGTCACAAGCTTGTTAAAACTTTTCATTGGTTATATATTTATCAAACTCACAAGACACATTGACCACTTTCACTTTCAACATTTAACCAAAATAGTTGAAAATACTGACATTTTACAGATATAGTGTAGTTTAGCAGGAGTTTTCCGATATGATTGCATGGCCTACAACATCCTCTGATTTATAGGATAGAGGAATACTACTACTACTACTACTACTACTACTACTACTACTACTACTACTACTAATAATAATAATAATAATAATAATAACTAGAAAATGTGCTCCTCGGAGCACAGGTCTCCGCCAGTACTGTTCCTGATTAATCCTGTCTTACCTATTTATATTACTGTACATATTGTCACGTGTCACTTGACCAATGTTAGCTTGGCTGATGGAAGCTCACTTCAAAAAATATAAATGATTTTTTTAAGTGCTCACTTAGGCCTATAGGTTTTTATTTCATCATGCGTCTCGCTAGCCTATCAAAAGCATTGGTGACAACATATTGTCACGTGTCACGTGAAGCTTGACCAATGTTAGCTTGGCTGAGACGGACACACACACGGAAGGACGGAGACGAAAACATACGTCTCAACCATACTGGCAGAGACAATACTAATGGAATCACTTCACAAATATTTGTTTCTATCAGCTTACAGTTACATTACATGTCACTGACTGAACAGGGAAATTCACACCGCTGTGATTTTTCTCTGCAACGTTCTCCACAAATGTGACGGGTTGTTAGCCTGGGACCAGACGAATCTGCCAGTGGCAAAAAAAGAATTGCCCTCTGCGATTTGGGTCTGGAACCGCTCCATTGTGAATCTATTTCCTGCTCCTGAAGTCTGGGGTGACCAATCAGGGCCCAGTATTCAAATATGGGAGACTGTAATTGGTAGTTGGTTGTAGGTCTAACCAATTGCTTCCAGAGCCATTGTTTTGATCCCGCCCCCTTGGAAAAAAAACATCCTCATAGAAGCACCAAACTCATATCCACGCAGTGATATAGTCTGGCTACGCGAGGCTAATGGGTTGTAAGCTTGTAGATCTGCTATAAATCTGGCTTAAAACGCTTTCACCTAATCAAAAATCCTTTGTCTGAACTAGACTATAGTTTAATTGTATTTTGACTGTACCTTACAGCCAACACTGTAGGTTGCTATAATTATATTTAGTGTGTACTATATTTAGTAACTGCTTTGCTGTACGGTTGCTTTATAGTAGTATACCGGTACTGTCATTGTGTAGCCACAGTTGACACGCACGCACGTACGCACGCACACACGCACACATGCACGCACACAGATGCTGTCATCTGTGTGAAAACCCCACTTGATTATCTTCCATTTGCCATTCATTCCAGAACCCTCTAGTGGCTCCAGTATTACATTTTAACATGTTCGACATGTCTTATTAAATGTTAATGTGACAAGTCCCCTACATGTTTTATTAAATGTTTATGTGACATGTCTCTTCTACATCCCATACATGCTGATGAAGTGAAGAGCACTTTGCAAAGCTATGTGTTTCCATGGCAGCTAATTGGTCATAACTTCTCATTGGCTGACGTGGTCATTCCCTTGACCTTCACACAGTGTGGTGAACGGAAGAGGTAAGCAAAGCAAAGTTTGTTGTTTTACCCAGGGTGTCGGACTAAGCACGAAGCTTGTTTCCAGCCGGACCCTGCATGGAAGCCTTGCTCAAGGGCTATTCAGCGGTGATTCATGATTGATGTGATGAATTGGGGAATCGAACTAGGGACCTTCCGGTATCAAGGCCGCCCCTCTAACCACTAGGCCACCGCTGCCACCGCTGCCAGGTAACGACATCACTTCCTCATCTCTGTACCATGATGGACAGCCTGGAAGAGTGCCTGGGGGGGGGTCTTCTCTGGAAGGCTATAAATATGAGGATAACATTAAATTAACGGTCCAGGCACCCTAGGCGGCAAATCCAGCCTGACAGCGTGTCGTGGGTTCGACTCCTGTTCCCGACGACCTTTGCTGCGTGTCACCCCCCCACCTCACTCCCCATTTCCTGACAGCCTACTTTCCCTATCCCTCTCTAAAAAATAAAGGCATAAAAAGCCCCCCAAAAAACCCACAAGGGAACAATTTGCAAATAGCCTACATTCTATAGTAAGAACTGGAACATAAAGTGGATGTTTTGCCAACTGAGCAGCACTCAGCGGGGTGAGGGGTGCTGCCAAATGCGCTTAGACACCGTTTTGTCGCTACTTCAGCAGCCCCTGGACACTATTTTGCCTCTGTTACTTGCAATAGCCCAGTCTTTTTTCCTATTTGGCCAGACGCATGGTGCCATTCCAAGCTTAATGCCCTGGTCCTCAGCCCCTAAAGCCTGTACAATAAGCCTGTATGCTACATTCACACTGTCAGCTTCCAAAGCTACAAAATTACCAAGCATGGTCAGCTAAACTGTCGCCGAGTCGCTGTTGTTGCTCAACTCGCTTATTGATGTCAAAAAGTGTGGAAGCGACGAGCGAGAAAAAAATAAATAAACTCTAGAAAAAGTGCTCCTTGGAGCACAGGTCTCCGCCAGGTCAGGTAGGTTATTGTGGGCCAGCAATGTTCGGAATTCGCCAATCAGGATGGAACATGAAAAATCTGACGGAATCATCTTGATCACTTATAGAGATAATGTGTACCGATTGGCATGATGTTTGGACAACATTTGTATGAGTAATATAAAAAAATCACACCCTGTGTGAAGGAAGTGGTGCCTTTGGGGCGGGGCTTAACTAATTTCAGTTCGTCCCTATTGGTGGTCTGAGTCCACTTACCAAATTTGTACTTGGTAGCATGCTGCAAACTGGAATAATGGCTGTTTAAAGCCCAGCCAATGGGCAGACAGAGGGGGCGGGGCTTAAGTAATTACAGTTCGTCCCTATTGGTGGTTTTAGTCCATGTACAAATTTGTACTCCGTAGCATGCTGCGAACTTGAGTTATGGCTGTTTACAACCTATGTGTTTTGCTAAACTCTGCCTCCTGGTGGCGCTGTAAAAAGCAGATGTGAAAAATTCAGGGCAGATGTTTTTCCTTGGCCTCTCTGCAGTAAATATGTGTACTGATTTGCGTGACGTTTGGAGAAAATGTGTAAAAGTATTTTAAAAACAATTGTTTTGCCAAAATTGGCCTCCTGGTGGCGCTATAACAGGGCAATGCGAAAAGGGGTGCAATGCTTCCTGGGCCTAGTGGGAATATGCGTGGAAAGTTTCACGGAAATTGCACACTGCGTTCATGTTTTGAAGCATTTTGTTCAAAACGGACCAATCGGGGGTCCCTGGACCCCTCTTTGATAACCAGTGGTACGTGTGGCCAATGAGAGGAGAGATGGAATAGCTGATCTCCAAGTGCGTGTGTGTGTGTGTGTGTGTGTGTGTGTGTGCGTGTGTTCGTGTGCGCACGTGTGCAGTGTTGGTTTGTATGTGTTGCTTCTTTGCCGTGCTCATACGGACGGACGGACATAACGGACATACGGACGGACGGACAGACACACAGACACGGTCAAATGTAGAGCGGCTGGCACCGCTAAAAAGAAAACTGTTGCAAAAATAGGCCTCCTGGTGGCGCTATAAAAGGCCCATTTCATGTGAAAAGGAAACAACAATTGATGCAGAGGTTCTGCTGTGGCATCCAGGGAATGTGTGTGCACAGTTTCGCTGCGATCAAGCCAACGGTGCCAGAGATTAGCTGTACACAGACAGAATGACGGACGGACACACGGACGGACGGACGGACGGACGGACGGACAGGGGGTAAGACATACTCTCGCCATGCCTTTCGGCCTGGCGAAGACAATAAAGGCTTGGGTTAAAATAAACGGGGAACTGGATGATGGAAATCATTTGTTCCCCCCCATTACAAGCAGGAATTGTGAGATAGAAGGGGAGTGCAAATGATTAAACAACCCTGGGTGGTCTTAGCTTCATAGTGTGAAGTTAAAGCACGCTCAACTTTATTTTGAAAGCAGCAGGCTTCTGTTTCTGTCGACGGGACAGTGATCAATTCAGCACGCCTCCGCACACTGTCTGATTACTCTGGCTGGGTGTAACAGAACGGTTTGGGACACATGGGAGGTGGGATTGGTGTTGTTAAGTGCAGATAAAATGTGGAACCTGGATCAGCCCCCCTCTCAGCGTTTGCCATTCCAGGTGCCAGACTCACAGGCTGCATGGCACAAATACAACTCTGCCTCAAAGTGGACCCAGGAGAGCAGAGCCGTCCTCAAATTAATCTGCTCAGCGTTGCTTTAAACCTGCACAGGTTTTTGGAGGTCTGCCCATGATAAGCAGAGCCCTGTATCAAAGGTTTAACGATGTTCTAATAAACAGTGTATAAAAGTAGCTGCCATATTCACATCAGTGGAGTGTTTGTGGAGCTTTAATGGTCCTGCTACCATTCTACTGCACATAAATGAGAGCTGGGGGCAAATATGTAAGCAGAGAGGTGGTAGACTGCTAATGACCAGAAGTGGAAAATACATTTACTCAATTACTGTACTCAAGTACTATTAAATAGTAGTGGTAGTAGTAGTAGACAGGCTGCTATTTACATGGCCGGGTTCTGGTCACATCAGGAGTAAATCAGTTGCTAAGTGGTGTGAGGCTGGGGTCCACGGTTAGCATTCTGCAGCTTTATGCCTGGTTACTTTATCACAAAGACGGTGTCACACACCAAACAGCCCACAGCGCGTCTCTGATGCGATGCGTTGTGGGCTTGTAGATCGGCAATCTTCACCACCTGACACCATCGTACGACAGAGCATGAATCAGGCCTTATAGGCCATTGTGGGGGTGGTCCACCCCCACAATGAGCCACAGCCTAATACCACCCAGCCATTCCTCTCCTCTCCCCATAGAATGAGGCTCACATGCTGAGGATGCAAGATACTTAACGTTAGCCATGAATTATTCTTTCTTCAAAAACTGTTTTCTACAGTATATCATTGGTTTGACGATTACCACAGTTTACCACTGGCTGTCCAGTACCAGATAGAAATGTTTTAAATATAGTATGCAGTAAATTATCCGTGTCTGTTTTGCTTTGGTTTGAATGCCTCAAGTTGGAGCATGTATTTTGGCATGTTTTTATGCATTCCAACAAACACTTGACAATGGGTACATGTTTGTACCCAACAACACTGTTGTAGTGATGCACAGTAAAAAGTGAAGGCAAAATATCTTTGGTTTCTCCTTTGTGAAAAGGTTTGCTTACTGATTTGACTTCTCAATACATTATTATTTGTTCTGTTTGGCTCATTGCCATACTTAATTTAACCATTTCTTCACCACATGAACCCCAGCATCCCTAATCTTTGGCGAACATTCGGTGAAAATAGCTGATCTAAAAGCTCCCAACGTGTGAGCTACAGTTCGTAGATTGGTTAAAATATTTGGTGTAGAGGGAAAAAGGAGCAGACCTTGTAGGTCCCTGGAGTACTCAATGTCAAAGTATAGGGTGGTTAAGTTTTGTTTAACAATTAAACCCATTGAGTATATACTAAATTTACCCCAAACTAAACTAACCCTACATACTTAAATGACCCCAGGACTCTATACTAGGTCTGCTTCTTTTTTCCATCAACAACAAATCTCGTTGCTGAAAATAGCACATACATACAAACACGTAGATCCACCTTCTTCATGGTTACTGAGTGGACTTGTAGAAGGTCAAGCAGATACTTAGCTCCCTGTCTGAATTCATAAAAGTGAAGAACAGCCTGAGGCTCACATCATAATCCTGACGTGAGCTTCAACACCTCTTCACTTCCGTAATTGAAATGCACGGCCACTTCCTTCGCACATTATCCATGATCTATTTTCATTAAAGCAAACTGGCTCGATGGATGCTATGATATGAGAACTAACAGTTCCCACGTGAAATCTCTGGAGAAACATCAGAAAGATGAAAGGAGGCAGTCTTCATTATTAATTAAATCATATATTTTGTACATAATGCGTTCCAATGTGGATAACCTGTTGACACATGCTAAACAGAGCTGACTCACGGTCAATAATCTGTTGTCTCTTCACAGTGAGACACTGGTCACATTATTATCACATTGTCACTTTGATTTTATACTCGTGTTAAAGGACCACTTCATCCATTTTCAAACTATCTTTTATCATCGTAAGATGCCACCATTTTCTCACTCTTTATCTCATTGGCGGGCTGTGAACATTTCAGAACACTGCCTAACAGTGACATCATCGGTCGGTAGGTTTAGTATTTTCAAATACGATTTCAAACATTTTAATGTATTTTTTTAAAATTAATGCTAGAACATAGTTCCACAGTGATTCTCACAGTTTTCCAATTGCCCTTGACAGTCTTGTCGGTGAAGAATAGAACTGCACATCCAGGCTTCAGTGGTTCTCTACAGTAGAGGGGTTATGTCTGTTTAAACATCCATCTATTCATGTCAGACATTATTCTCAGTCAAAGGAGAAGTTTGTCAAAGTTCTTACCTGCCCAGATTTCCTCACTCCCGTTGAATTTCAGTGAGTGTCTCAATAACCTTGGTATGCACCAAGAAATCAGTAATTCAGCGTCCAACAGGTATAAAAATGCTGTTCTGTGCTGTAAGGCACAATAGACTTTGAGATTTGTGATGCTTTGAAGACAGATACAAACAACACTTTGTTTTCTCCCCTCCTTGGAAAAGCTCTTACGCAATCTCACTGCTGTTGGAGAAATGGAACAACTTTGAATGCACGTCTCTTTGATACCAAGGTTTAGAGTTACGGATAATGTTCTTTTCAGAACATGGAGCAGTAAGGCTATTGTTTGTATTTTCTAGCTAAAACTAGTCTTGTTTAAGGGATTTTCACAGTGAAAGTGATTGGCGTGCCTTTGCGAGGCGAGTGGGCCGGTTGGGAGGCGGGCAATCTGACAGGTGCAGCAACAAACGAGTACGAAGCCTTGAAATGGTGCTTGTCTGATGCACATGCCCGCCTGCAACAAGAGCTGAATTGTGGAAACCGTTTTCTGTGTATTCAAATGAAAAGCGTAGTGCGACCCTGCGGATCGAAAAGCCTTTTATTCTGTCCTCTTTGATGGAAGTTTGGGTGTCTGACTCTGACCAATATCGTACTTTTGCTACAGAAGTTACAATTTAGGTAATTCTTTGCTTTGTTTAAATAATGAAGAAGCCCAGTATTGTTGTGCATATAGAGCAGATAATGACAGTTTGAAATGTAAACAGAGGTATGCACAGTATGCATGAGAATTTTAACTATCATCTCTTAATCTCTGATTAATATATTGTATTATACTAGAGGGTCGGGGCGCTGCGCGCCCCTCCCCCCTATCCGCTGCGTGGTGCTTTGTGTTTGTTGGTCTCTATAATATATAAAGCCATAATAGGAGATGTTCCCAATGAAGCTATGCCCAAATATGGAGTGTGTTGTCTGACCTCACTTCCTGTCCAGGGGGGTTTATATATATAGATAGGGGTGGCTTCAGCGGGGGACAGGAAGTGCTGACTTTTCTCAATTGTATATATATATATATATATATAGACTACGCGGCCCGAACGTCTAGCGTGACGCGTCGTTCACTTTGCAGTGCCACCTTGCAGGCACCTCACAGTGTGAGAGAGAGTTTTGTGCTCTCCTAAATCCACGGCAGGCTTTGAAAGTACCCACTTCAGAAAGAGGTGACGTGCATCACCTCTCCAATGACCAAAACCCACTATGGAAGCCGTCGAACTGGTGCGATCTGACGGCATCCTAGAATTTATAGGTAGGATGTGATGTCATGCGTGATGTCATGCTGTCGTGAGATTACGTCACACTGGCGTTGTGTCCATATTCGGAGTGATGCAACGTACATACAACATACTGACAAACATACTGACAACCGACATGGCGCAGGATTCAAATTGTATATATAGATTCGGGACGACCGTCTCATCGTGATGTCATCGTGATGTCAGATTACGTCACACTGGCTACATACAACGTTACAACGTACATACTGACAACCGACATGGCGCAGGATTCAAATTGTAAGGTAGATGCACTGTATATATTAACTATAATTATATAACATGTTATTATTGTAAGTCATCACATTTTCTGTCAATAAGAAACATAACTCCATTTCCCCAGTCAGTGAAAAAACAAGATTACAATGAATTTTCATCACCAGGGGGGATATCAAAAGCAGAAGCATGTCCCCCCCCCCCCCCCCATCCCCTTTAGCAAATTAGCCCTCCACATAACCATATAGCCTTATTCAGTCACAAAGGTAACGAGAAAGTAGCATTTAATCAACACAGCAACTTTTAGCTCTCTCTGTAGTAAGCAGTGGTGGAAAGTAACTAAGTGCATTTACTCAAGTACTATACTTAAGTACAAGTTTGAGGTACTTTTACTTTACTGGAGTATTTCCAATTGTCTATACTTTTACTTCTACTCCACTATACTTCTCCGAGCACCCGCTTCGGGAGAAAGGGAGAAAGTGCAAACACTATATATATATATATATATATACATACATACATACATACATACATACATACATACATACATAACATACATACATACATACATACATACATACATACATACATACATACATACATACATACATACATACATACATACATACATACATATATATATATATATATATATATATATATATATATACACTAGAAGTTCGGGCCGCTACGCGGCCCGAACGTCTAGCGTGACGCGGCGTCTGCCACATTACCGGCACCTCACAGTGTGAGAGAGAGTTTTGTGCTCCCCTAAATCCACGCCAGGCTATGAAAATACCCACTTGACAAACAGGTGACGTGCATGACCTCTGCAATGACCAAAACCCACTTTGTGATTACTCACACCTGGCATGGCAGACCTGTGAGCACGGACCTCTGACGTCACGCTCATGTTGTGTCCATATTCGGGACGACCGTCTCATCGTGATGTCATGCTGTCGTGAGATTACGTCACACTGGCGTTGTGTCCATATTCGGTGCAACGTACATACAACGTACATACTGACAACCGACATGGCGCAGGATTCAAATTGTAAGGTAGATACACACGCACACACACGCACACACACACACACACACACACACACACACACACATGTATCTTCCACTTATAATAATATACAAAAAAAACTAAACTAAATCAAAACTATATCATGTATAGTGTACACGGTCACTGACCCTGTCAAAGAGAGATTGTAGTTTAAGAGGGGGGGGGGTTGGAGTTGGATCTTTCCATACTGGCAACAGTCACGGAAGGACTTCTTACTAACAGGACCTTTTGATGTTTCCCAAGGGAACATGACAGCATAGCATGAATTGCAGACGCTATACATAGTTGGTGTGTGAGTTGGTGTGGAGGTGTCCATGCTCTTCTGAAGTCTCTGTCCTTTTTTGTGGTCCTTTTAAGCTTTACGCTCTTGCTTTCACGGTGTGTTGCGTTTAGATGTTCTCCTGCATGAAGCAAACGCTTGCGCTTGGCGTCTCGGGTCCGAAGGCCCAAAGATGGTTTTCTTTTCCGTGGGATGGCTTTGTAAGAGATATTTATGAACCAGGACGGCGGCCTTTGCCGGCCTAGTCATGGCTCTGCACACACGTCATGCGAACTCCGGCCTCTCTGGCCTCTCCTCTCCTCTTCTCTCCTCCCCTTTGCGTCCCTAACCTCTAGTCCCAACCTCGGTCATGTGATAAAGAAGTCAAACTTCCTGTATCTGGTTGTTATGGCAACCTGCCAGAGCAGGCTGAGGGTCTGATCACTGATCGAGGTGGGGTAAGATGCCTAAATAATAGCCATAGCTCTGATCAACAGCCTGTGGCAGGTCTTGGAGGCATGTGGAGTGATCCTTTGCTTGCAAATCCCGGTTAGAACTTCGGAGATTTTGTCAATTATAGTAGTTAGATAAGATAAGATAAGATAAGATAAGATAAGATAAGATACAAATTATACAAAACCATGTGTGCTGGCTTATGTTATTTTGTGGCCACCTGAAGCATGTCCACCACTTCCAGCAGTTTTTCCCGGGGTTTCCCCATTGCTTCTCCCCTCTTAATCTCCTCTTTGTCAATCTTCTCCCAATCTGAGAACGTCACAGGCTTCACTCCTCTCTTCTCAAGCAGGACACTGATTACCTGTGAGCCTGACTTGGCAGCAGACACATCCAGGGTTCCTGAGGCAATGTCATCCAGAAGGGTGCGTGCCGTATCGATGCTGTCGATACCAGTGGTGGCTATCACTCCGGTGGGACCTGTTTTCAGCCATCCACTACAGTACAGACCTGTAGCCTGCTGGACACGGCCCATGGTGTTGGGGATAATGGCCTTGTGGGGGTCAAAGGGCACTGACGAGTCAATGGGGAGGCTCTTGTAGCCGATGCTACTGATGATCAAGCCGCAAGCTACATCCTCTACCTTGCCTGTGGGCACTGCACACACTCCATCACCTGACCCTTCAAGTCTGTTGACAGCCAATCGGATGGCAGCTGCTCTGGTGAGGTCGGAGGAGGAGGGTAGGACCTCGACGGGACTCCTGAAGAAGCGTAAACCCCAAACACTGCATATCTCCTGCTCCCTCTCTCCAGGGGGCTCCAGGGCGGTCTTAAGCATCAGCTCTGTCAGACGCTTCCTTGGCCTCTGCGCCTCTTTAAGAGCCTCTGCAATGCCCTCAAACTCGGCAGGCACCATCTCAGGTCTGGTGCCGGGCAGATTCACCATTTCTCTAAGCTCCTTAATTGTGAAGGATACTTGCATGGGCCCTCTCCTGCCCATGAGCAGCACCCTGTGGACCCTGCTCTGTGCAAGGGCATCCAGGGCGTGCTGAGTGATATCAGTCTTTTTTAAAATGTCAATGGGAGACAGCAATATTCTTGCTATATCCAAAGCCACATTTCCATGTCCAATAATAACAGCCGTTTCATTGCTTAAACTTGGGTTCAACTGGCTGTTAGCAGGTAGTCCATTGTACCAGCCCACAAAATCTTTGGCAGAGTATACACCAGCAAGACCTTCTCCTGGCACCCCCATTCTCCTGTTTCCCTCTGCCCCATAGCTCAGGATGACTGCATGATAAGCTTCCTGCAGTTCACCCACACTCACGTCATGCCCCACGTTCACATTGCCATAGAAAGTACAGCGGGTGTGCTGTGCTATGTGTGTAAAGGTGTTGATGACGTTCTTGACTTCAGGATGGTCAGGGGCCACCCCAAACCTGACCAGGCCAAAAGGGACGGGAAGTC
This sequence comes from Gymnoscopelus microlampas, assembly GCF_963454915.1. Classification (NCBI taxonomy): domain Eukaryota; kingdom Metazoa; phylum Chordata; class Actinopteri; order Myctophiformes; family Myctophidae; genus Gymnoscopelus; species Gymnoscopelus microlampas. The sequence continues at coordinate 6,306,706 of NC_139952.1, forward strand.
GTTCATAGATGTCCACCTCCACATCTCGCCGGGTCTTGATCAGGTGCTGGGCAGTGTAGAAACCTGCTGGACCACCTCCAACAATACACACCTTTGGGTTGGAAGCAGAAGTTACCAGCCCACGTACACCACCATGGCTTAACCATGTAATTCTCCCTGAGGCGCACAATAGTCTCTGCAACTTCATCTAGCAAAACATCACTTCATGGATGCTTGTCTTCTCTGCAAGACTCCTGTAAAATGTAGTTAAATAATAACTGGGCTCCCACTGCTGGGATGCTGTTAAGAACTTAACCAGTGAACCAGTGGAATTGGTTAAAGGTCTTGCAGATTTTAGTCTTGAAGATAGATTTTAGTCTTCAAAATGTAATCTTGATTAAATCTATGTTGAAGAGTTGAGTCTTGGAGATTGTTGGAGACTCTGGATATCGATAATTGAATCTGAATCTATCTCTGAGATTCCCTTTCCTTTTGGCTACGGTGCATGTGTCATCCCATCCCACTCATTACTATGAGTCGGACATACCCATATATGGAGTGATAATGTCAGTCATGCCCAAAAATTCTATGATGTCAGACGTAGATATGTCAGTTAGCTCCAAATATGGAGTTCCAGGTATTTAGTGACGTGGTCTGACTCACAGTGGTAACCATAGTGACTAGGACTCCCCAATATTTAGTGAGTAACTATGGCGACCAATCCAACAATAGAGGAGAGAGAGAGAGAGAGAGAGAGAGAGAGAGAGAGAGAGAGAGAGAGAGAGAGAGAGAGAGAGAGAGAGAGACGGAGAGATGGAGAGAGAGAGACGGAGAGAGAGAGAGAGAGAGAAAGGGAGAGAGAGAGACATGGACATGGACATGGACATGATTTGGGTGCTACCTCTCCTTGGCCCCGCTCCCTCCTCCTTACTGAATCTAGTTTCTGCTGCGAACGCGCGGCTCGCCCGGCTGTAGGCCTTTGGGCTAATGACTCTGAGTTCTATTTAAAGACTTACCTGTGAGGGTAGGTACCCTCACAAAAACATGCAGTAATCCTGGTCACTATACTGCCTCCCCCTGGCCAGCCGGGGCGCCTGATGGAGGGGAAGGGAACTGGTTGGAATAACGTGTTCCTTCCACGCGCTACGTCCAACCAGGGAAACTCTCCCCTGTCAGGTGATAAGAAGGTCAGTTGGCTCTCATACATTGAAGGAGGCATGAGCTCGGCCCTGGCCTCCCTAGGTTGGCAGAGGGAGTGTAGTGCCCAGGATTACATAGAGATTGGCACTGGGTGTAAAAAATAGGGTTACAAAATTGTGGGATAAAAATTAATTAAAAAAAATAAAGACTTACCTGCCTCAGTGTATTATGATAATCGTTGTCACAGCGTAGTTTGGTCTGATTTGTGTGTTCTCCCTGTGTCGTGACTTGATCCCTTGTTTCCCTCGTGTTTGAGGGGTTTCCACTGTTTGTTTTTTTATATTAAGTAAAGTCTCAGTCACCACCTTAATTCCGCTGTGTCCGACTCTGCTCTTGGGTTCCGTTTTTCCACCCGTGTCACATCGTGACAGTATCATAATACCATAATGGACCCAGGGGAGCGCGGTACGGGGGCTGGAGCCCCCGTGAGTAGCCAGCCGGGCGGGGAAGTTCACGTCCGCCTGGCCTGGAAGGCTGCCTCGATGCCATCTTAGACACCCTGGTGCGTTTGGAGACGCGGATGCTACATCTGGAGGCGACCCTGGCCGGCGACCAAACCTCGATCTTGTACCAGGTCCAAAGTATGTGGGAGCGGATGCTCGAGTCAGGGGAGGCGTCCCAGCTTGCACGGGTGGCGGTGGAGACGATCTGCTCCAACGCCGTGGAGGTGGGAGCTCCCGGCACGTGGGGCGGCTCCTCCGGAGCTTCTGACTCTGGGCCAAGCCTGGTGCCCAAGGTGTCGTCCTCCTCCTCGGCGGGGCCCACAGGAGTGGGCTCGTGCCTGTCCTCCGTCCCGCGGGAGAGCTCGCCGCCAGGTGTCGCCTCTGGGGAACCGTCGTCCTATCTCCCGCAAGAGAGCGGGTGTCCATCGTCAGAGGTCGTCGTTGGGGGACAGCCGTCGCCTCCCCCGCGAGAGGGAGAGAGGCCATCGCCGGGGGCCGCTTCTGTTGATCACCGTCCCTCTCCCCGTCCTGGAGCTCACCGTGAGAGGTCCCCGTCCGCGGGGGTGGCCCGCCGTCTGGATCGGACGAGGGAGGCCCGCCGTCTGGATCGGACGAGGGAGGCCCGCCGTCAGTCCCCGGCCGGGCCGTGACCTCGCCATCCTGATCCTGCTTCTTCTCCTGTGAAGCGGGTCCCGCCGGGGCCGCCCACCGCCGGGGACCACGGACGAAAGTCCCCTGGCAAGCGCGAGCGGCGGCTCCGGCGGGGCCTCTGCCTGTACTGTGGCATCTCGGGCCATTATCTCCTGGACTGCCCCGTGAAGCCTGTGCGCCCCAGATAGCTTTCTAAAGTTAAGTTTTGTTTTTGTTTTCCTGTTTTGCTGTGATTCTTGGTTTTGTTGGTTCTCTGCCGTGTTTTTGTGGTTCACCGTTGTTGCCTTGTTTTTTCCTCCTTTTGTCTCCTCCTAATTTGAATTCCCTTAGCTCATAGTAAGTATCCATTAGCTCATACACGCAAATACGTGATGATTTTACTCAGTGGTTCTCAACCTTTTCAGGCCATTACCCCCCCCCCAAAAAAAAAAAATCATAGTTGAACTGGGGGATCCCCCCCACCCTGACAAGGCATCCAATTTAGTTTGACTCTGTTCCACAGATAAATATTGTGAACATAGCAGATCTACAAGTTCACAGCACTTTGCGTTGCAAGGCGTTGTGAGCTTGTAGATCAGCTATTTCCACAAAGTTTGCCTATTTCTTATATTATTTGACAATTTGACCATTTTATATACTATCTATAGTATTGTTTGTTGATTACTTTTGATGCAGTAATGATATTTTTTCATTTCAATTATTTTTATTCTTTTGGTATTAAAAAGGTCTTAAAAATGTCACTTTACTGTCATCTGGGGACCCCCCCCAAAACAATAATCACGTGGGGGCCCCCCTAGGCCCCGTGGGTCCCGACTAGGGTTTAACACCGGGATTCCCGGGATGCGGGAATCCCGGGAATCCCGAGGTTATTTACGTTTTTTTTTCTTGTTAGAAATTACTATGAATTGTAGAAAGGCTGCGGACAGATACAGCACGGAAACAATTGGCAATTATGCTGCCTGCCACCACAATATCCTCGCCGGGTGCATTTCTCCTTTCCGACATGTCGCCTTTCCGACGTTGACGAACCCTATACCTAACCCTAACCCTAACCCTAACCGCACGCGGAAGCCACTAGTCGGAGTGGTGAGATGTCGGAATGGAGAGTGAACACCATCCTCGCCAACCGTGCGAGCATGGCGGCTCCTTCAGGCTCAGCTGTGTGGAAGGATTTTACTAAAATAAATAACGGAGAGGCTAAATGCAATACCTGCAAAAAAAATTAAAGTGCAGTGGAGGGTCAACCAGTGGTTTGGCTAGACACATGGCCACCCACAGGTCAGGCAGCGGAGCTGGCGAGAGCCGTGAGACAAGCGACGCTGGGCCTCCTGGCAAACAAATGAAACTCGACTCCTACTTCAGTGCAAAGAAACCACTCAATGCGATTCTGGCCGAGCTTGCCGCGCTGGATGGATTTTTATTCAACGCTATAGCAAAGAGTGCATATCTCCGACATGCCCTGGAGAATGACGGCCACAAGTTGCCAACAAACCCAGACTTGATAGCGCAGAAGGTGCAGGCCTTTGCGGCGGAGCAACAGAGCCATCTGGTCGATGCCTTTAAAATGATGATACGCAACACGGGTGTTCGTTTCTCGCTTACAATGGATGAATATACCTCCCTGCAAAACAAGCGATTTATGAACATTAACCTGCACACTGAGGACGACCATTGGAACCTGGGGGTTTTCCGGATTGAGGGAAGCATGACGTCCGAGAGAGTGGTTGAGCTTATGAATGATAAACTTGCAATCTATTCCCTTAACATGGATGACCACATCGTGTGTGCCACCACCGACGGAGCCTCTGTGATGGTGAAGTATGGAAAACTGGCCCTCGCTGAACACCAGCTGTGCTATTGCCACGCCATCCACCTGGCCGTTATGGATATACTCTACACAAAAAAGAACGGCCCAGGATGCAAATGATGATACGAGTGATGATGATGACGAGACAGGCTCTGAAGAAATTGTGGAGGAGCAGCGTCTATCCAGAGTGAATTTACAGAGCTCTGTGGACAAGGTGATTATGTTTAACTAACGTTGTTACACACCGCACCAAACATGTTTTATTATTTTCTCACTCACGTCAGCCTATATTAGACCCATATTAATGTAATGAATTGTTTGCTATTTTCACCTATTAATAGTACAACTATCCCACGCAGGTTCGAAAGATTGCCAGACATTTCCAAAGGTCTCCTCGTTCCAACGAGATACTACAGGCTTACGTCAAAGAAGATTTGGGAAAAGAATTGAAGCTCCATCTAGACTGTCGCACAAGGTGGGACAGTATGAGTGACATGGTGGACCGTTATATTATGCTGCATCGCCCCGTTTCCAAAGCACTGATTGACGTCCAGCCAGTGCTGATTGTCAAAGATGATGAGTTAACCAGCCTTCAGGAAATTGCGTGAAACCCTTGAAGATGGGAGTAAAAAAAATGTGCGATAGAGGAGCAAATCTTCTGAAGGCAGATGCCATTTTCAAGTTTATCCTTTCCGAGCTGGAGAAGCAGGACAGCTACAAATTTGATATTTCCCGGAAAATCTTAAACCCTAGTCCGACCCACAGTTTGAGAACCAGTGATTTAACTAACACTGCTATTAGTCACGGACACGGTTGTTTGTTGTTAAACCCACCGCAGCAACCTGTATGCTGCTCACCAGCAGCCTGTGTAACGTTAAGTCTCATGTAGTCACCCACCGTTGACTTCATCAAAATAAAAATATTTGTAAAAAATAATGTGTTTGTAAAAATGAGGTGGTTACCTACCGTTTGACCTCCCGCTTCAGATGGAAATTTCAGTCACGGCATTATTGAGGCGCTGACACAGACCCGTTTCATGTTTACTTTTCGCAATGACCCGCCCTAAGCTGCCTCTGATTGGTTTGTATACGTGGTGCCTTTTGTTGGGTTGGCTAGATGGCTACGTGGTGCAGCTCCGACGGCCCGCTGCTCCGAAAGCCCACCAGTCCGACAGCCGTCCCTGGGCGCGGAGGTGGACCGGGGACCCCCGGGGGTCCCTGGCTCCAGAGGCTTAACCCGGCCAGTCTGCCGGTCGGGTCAGGCCTCTCCAGCCAGGGACCCCCGGGGAGGCCTCGACCCGGCCCAGGGAGCCCCCAACCCGGCTCTCCAGGCGGTCCCGTGGACCCACTCTTAAGCACCCCTCTACGGGCGTTAAGTTAAGGTACAGTACGCCGCCAAAGCACCGCAGGGACCTGGTGGTACAAACGGCGAGGCGCGCCCATGGGACTATTATGGACTTAGCGCGTTGGACCCGGCTCACCGGCTCAGACATCCGGAGGTCGTAGCGGCACAGGGTAGGGTGGAGGAAGCATGCCTCAACTTTGTGCGTGAACCAAACGTGGAGAGACGTGGGGCACTGAATGAAGCCAAACAGTTTCTCTTCAGTACCTACGACACCATCAAAGGGGAGGAACTGATGGAGAGTGTGTGTAGAGTACAGACAGTGCAGGGTGAAAAGCAATATGGGGAGGCCTGGAGAGTCATCAAGGAGATGACTGGGCGGAAGAGGACAAAGGAGGGACATGTAGAGGGACAGGAGAGGGGGACGACCTGGTTAAACCACTTCCAAAGGCTGCTGGGCACAACAGCGGAAGGAGCTGAGGAAAATATACCTGCATTCCTCCAGAACCTGCACATCAATGATGGTCCCCTCACAGCCAGTGAGCTTGCCAGGGCGAAATCCACAGTGAGACAGGGCAAAAGTGCTGGGCCAGATGGCATACCCCCAGATGTCTTAAAGAACTGTGATCTCGATGACCTCATCCTAGAGTTTTGCAACCTTGCTCTACTGCACAACAAGCAGCCTGAAATATGGTCTCTCTCCAACATCATCCCAGTGCCTAAAGCTCTGTGCAGAAGGAAGTCAAGGACTTCAAGTACCTGGGCTCATGGGTCAACTCATCTGAGCAAGTTCTTAAAGTGAGGAAGGCACTTGCATGGAGGGCCCTGAACGGCATGACCAGTGTATAGAACTCCAACCTCCCCCGTCAAAACATACTCAGCTTCTTCTATGCAAAAGTAGTCTTTTCTCCTATATGGCAGTGAATGCTGGACCCTGAAGCCAACCCTGCAGAAGTCTCTAGATGGGTGCTACACCAGAATGTTGCGTGCAATACTAAACATCAGCAAGAGTACACAAGTTACCAACAAGATCCTGTATGAGGGAAAGCCAAGGGTGAGCGAGAAAATAGCGGCCAGGAGAATGAGACTAGCAGGACACTGCCAAAGACATCAAGAACTGCCAGCCAGCAAATTGGTGCTGTGGGAACCAACGCACGGGCATCTGTCACGAGGACGTCCCACTCATAAGTGGATATACTCAAGAATGATGCAGGAGTGCAAAGTACCAACAGACTGGCCAGTTGTATGGAGAACTTTAACTTACAGACTCCATTTAAACTGAAAAAGGTTGAGCTATTTTATACTCCATTACTCCATCCATATAATCCATTACAACTACAGAATTTTATAGTTTGAGTTATACTAACCACTTAAGTCTTATGTCATACTTATCTGCAATTTTGTGTCGCACTGCGAGCTTGCAATGTAGTGCTACCCATTTCTCCAGTACCTGAATTAACATTGAGTGGTCAACTGTGTCAAAAGCAGGGGGCACGGTGACGCAGTCGGTAGCGCTGTCGCCTCACAGCTAGAAGGTCCTGGGTTCGATTCCCGCACGGGGCGTGTTCTCTCCTCCGCGTGGGGCATGTTCTCTAGGTGGGGCATGTTCTCCCCGTGTCTCCTAGGGTAGGTACCCTCACAAAAAACATGCAGTAATCCTGGTCACTATACTGCCTCCCCCTGGCCAGCCAGGGCGCCTGATGGAGGGGAAGGGAACTGGTTGGAATAACGTGTTCCTTCCACGCGCTACGTCCAACCAGGGAAACTCTCCCCTGTCAGGTGATAAGAAGGTCAGTTGGCTCTCATGCATTGAAGGAGGCATGAGCTCGGCCCTGGCGTCCCTAGGTTGGCAGAGGGAAGGTAGTGCCCAGGATTACACGCTTAGGCATTGGCACTGGGTGAAAAAATAGGGGTTACAAAATCGTGGGATGAAAATGTATAAAGAAGAAAAAAAACTGTGTCAAAAGCTGAGCTGAGGAAGAAGCATCAACATTGAGCAATCACCAGAGTTGGCAGCGAGCAGTAGATCATTGGTGATCTTTGCTACATTACATTACATTACAGTCATTTAGCAGACGCTTTTATCCAAAGCGACTTACAATAAGTGCATTCAACATAGGTAGGGAACGAAACTACTAATCACCAGAAGTCTTAAGTGCATTTCCTCCTAAAACAAGCAACCAAGAGTATACCTAGCGCTAAGGTAAAAGTGCTATATATCAGCTACCTACTTTCTTAAACAGATGAGACAAAATAGCAAAATCAAATGAGCACAAGCTAATACAAAAAGTGTATCGACTAAACAAGATCCAATAAAACAGTACAACAATAAAACAAGAGTTTGTACAACTAGTTAACAACAAGTACTGTAAGCCAGACAAAGAGGAAGGGTAGTGTTTCCTGAAGAGGTGGGTTTTCAGCCTGCGGCGAAAGATGGGCAGTGACTCTGCTGTTCTGACTTCAGTGGGAAGTTTCCACCACTGTGGGGCCAGAACAGAAAAAAGTCGTGACCGTGTCGATCGACCAGAAGGACCCTTGAGTGACGAGGCAATCAGTCGCCCCGAGGTGGCAGACCGAAGTGGTCGGGCAGGGGTGTAGGCATCAACCATAGCCCGGAGGTAGGAAGGAGCTGTTCCTTTCACTGCCCTATTAGTCTGGGAGGCATTGCCTCGGAGTTTGGACAGCGGGGGCGCGGCCACTGCGTTGTGATTCAAATCAACAGCCAATGAAGAAAAGGGGGCGGGATCCAAATGCAGTGGGTGTTGCATCTAAATAGGATCGACGGGAAGCAATTTCCCCTTGAGAAATTTCGGCCGCCATTGTTGTGTACTGCTGTTTGCCTCTCGTCGGACTTTTTACACGAGTTGCACAGCTCCAGACAAGAGGCGTGTCCGTAAGAGGCGTGTCCGCTCAGATTCAGAGCGTAAATTACATCCCGCCCACAAATCCCAGGGCTCTGGCCCAGAAGTTCCTTGCCGAGCCGGCGAAAACTTCTGGGAACTCAGATTACTGCCCTATAGGCTAGCACCAGGGTTTTAAACTGGATCTGAGCTGCTACGGGGAGCCAGTGTAGAGAACGGAGAAGGATAGTTGTGTGGGAGAAGGATAGTTGTGTGTTGTTTATGTACTGTGACATGCACAGAACCCAGATTGACACTCCCCAAAGACCAGTTGGGTGGATACCATTTAAAAGAAAGAAAAAAAAGGATAAAAACGACAGCTTTGAGATTGGTCTACAATGATTTAAAACTGAAGGATCCAGTGTCGGCTTCTTCAGGAGTGGCTGAACCAAAGCAGCTTTAAGACTGCATGGGTGGAAAGAAGCCTGAGGACAGAGAGCGATTAATACATGTTAAAAATTAAAGTATGTGTATCTTCACCTACAGGGCCGGGGGTAGCTGGCACCTGAAATAGATTATAAAGACCCTTGAAGAACAAAGAAAGAAAAAGACAGCGTCTTCTAAACAGTAAATTATACCCAAGTGTCTCAGTTAAAAATGTAATGGGTGTCATGTCACAAACCAAAGTAAAGTTTGAATTATGTTGCTGGTACTGTGGCAAATTTGGCCATGTACAAAGGAATTGTCGGAACCCAAAGAAATTGTCAAAGCACACCGACAAGCCTCCCACAGCCAGTAAAAAGGAGGGCCTGAAATCCCAGTAAGGTTTATTAAAAAGAGGCCACCACACAGCACATTAACAATGTTTAGGTAAAATGTATAATGGCTAAAAGGTAAAATAATACAAAAAATGCATACATATTCATTAGTCCCTGATATATCTAAGCAATATGTTTATTAAATTAGATTAAAAAAGGCCAGTTAAAACATAATTTGAAGAAATTAGTGATAAAGGAGCACACACACACACACACACGGATGTTAACAGAAAAGAGCTCTGCTTGGCAAACATGGTGTGAAAATGTAGGAAATTAAATGGAATAAGCAGGTGGACGAGTGTGTTGAAATGCTGCCGAATAAACATTGATACACTGAGAGAGAATAATGTCACACACTCCATGGAGGAGTAGAACACATTCACAACACCATCCAACCTATTATGTCTCGTCCAATTTATTTGTGTCCACACAAGAGAGAGCATACAAGGACACAAATATAATAGATGCAGTAAAGGTTACATTCACAAACTCATGGCTATGTCCTTCAGTGAGAGCGAGAGCGAGCTTATTTCACCCTCACAATGATGCTGGATACCAAAACCTGACAGTGCAATAATCCCGGCAGGATAAAGAAAATCATGAAAGGTTAAGCTTGGTGGACTTGTAGTGTGCATTTTAGTGTGTAGGATTTGTGTGGGTGTGTCTCTGAGCTGTGTAGTACTTTGATGTTGTTTAACGATGACACATGAATAATCTTGTGCAGTACAGAGTGCGTGTGTGCGTGCGTGAGTGCGTGCGTGCGTGTTCTGGTGGCTGTAGCCTTCAATTCTAGGGAACATTTATGTTTATGTAGCCTTACATGTTTATTACCAATTAAAACATTGACAGGAGCATTGCATTGTTGTGGATTATGAGGAACCAACCATGTTGAAGAGAGACAACCAAAGATATAAGGAATACAGTTAAACTTCAAGGCACTCAGTCTGTAGTCTGTTTTAAAAAGTATTTATTATTTTGACTTGGCCAATCCAGTATCAGCAGCAACGGATATTATCAGATTGTTGAGTTTAAGCCATCATTCTCGTCTGTCTCTCTAATGTTAATGTCTGTCTCTCTAATGTTAACTGACATAAGGAGTTTCCTCATAATCCTACTTAGTTTAGCATAGAATCACATCTGATGAGCTTCCAGCCACATTGCATTAGTAGCAGGCTGAATGACAAACCAGCTGAGACTGACAGATTAGATTATAATCAATTCTGCTTCATTTCAGCAATGAGCAGGAACGTTCACTTGCTCTCTTTGGTCGCTAAGACACTGATCAAGATTTAGCACAGTAAGCGGTCAGCGTATTCCTCCATCTGTCTAAGAATTTAAGTCACAGCATAGGAGGCTTTTAGCATGAGCTCTCACCACTGAGCAGCGTTGAGGAGCTTATTCCCTCTGAGGGCTCCATCACTACCAGATCAATGTGTCAGAAAGAAGGTTGGACAACAGTGACAGCCTGAAGCAGGGCATACTGCAGCTGGCATACAAAAAGAGGAGGCCGATTAAACCATCACATCCCGTATTTCTCCTCATTAAAGGCTTGACGCGCCGTAACGTGACATCCAGCAATGAAAGCAGATTCCATGGCACATTGTGACTTTTACAAGCCTTTATAACAGCAAAATGGAAACAAAAAAAGCCTCTAATTGATGAATGATTTCCACTGAACCTTGACTGCTGTGTGAACTCACGGCTGGCTAATTAAGTGCACGTGGTGAACGTGAGCGTGTAGGAGAGAGCTGCTGCTTCTTCACAGCTTGTGTGATTTATGCATAAACATCTGTCAGCCTCCCTCACTAGGAATTAAACCATCATGTCCCGTCGCAGCAGGATTGAGCCGTGCACCTGCTGAGGCGGCATCAGTGGCAGCAACCTGCAACTCTCTGCCCAGAGCAAATCCCTGAAAATCACGGTATTACCATGAACAAGAGACCCCTGCAGCAAGTTCTACTGTTGGCTATGTTATGTCATGCCACCAAGTGTTGTCATGGTGTCACCTAACCTGATCTATACTGTATTACGGTTGTGTGTGTGTGTGTGTGTGTGTGTGTGTGTGTGTGTGTGTGTGTGTGTGTGTGTGTGTGTGTGTGTGTGTGTGTGTGTGTGTGTGTGTGCACTGTGTGTGTGCACTGTGGGTCCAGGACGAGGCGACGGGAGTCTGCGTGTGTGTTGCAAGTGTTGCAGGTACCAAGTCACTTTCCATCCCTGATCTACTGTCTGTGCACAGCACATTACCCACATTGCACATTGGGTGCTCATATCCCCTGACGGGTATGGTCTAGTTGCTTTAATTTGGATTCTTTACTGCATAATTAATCAGATAGTTTGATTGTCTGTATGAAATAGAACTACCTTTTATCTCTGCTAAAATATTCATGAGTGTTCTTGTTCTTCCTTCTTGCAAATGATCAGAAGCATCGCCTGGAAATTCTCAATTAATTTGGAAAATCATGAATTTTTGCAACGGCAGAAAGACCCCAAAAATATATACCACAGAGAAAAAGCCAGGAGTGTTTAACTCTTAAGATCCTCACTCTAAGTGAGGTCGTATGTACCTTCATTTACAGTACTTTATACAGGTATATAGTGACAAATTAACCATTTAAACCCTAGTGACTGTGGTCCCCCAGGCCACTAGATCCACTGGTATTTCCCTCTACACCAAAATCTCCAAACATAGCATATCTACAAGCTCACGTGACACGTTGCAGGCCTGTAGATCTTCAATTCTAGCTGCATGTACACCCCAGCATAGGGTTGCAAGATATCATATGGTTCAAACCTGAATAAATGAGTGGAGAAACATAACAAATCTGCAGGCATGATGCAATTAAGCAATTAGCATCCTCATGCTCTGTGGCATAAATATAGACATGCTGAGCAGGCCCAGTGGACTGGGAGTTTTAGATCAAGAAAATATGTACGTGAAAGAGGGTTCATTATTGGGTCATGGATGGCAGGAGTTTCAGTCACAAAGAAGTCTGCTCAACTGGCTGCTGTTTCAATAGGAACAGTGACTAAAGTGACATCTGCATGTCCATCTATGGGAAAGATATCAGTCGTATTTAATTGTAAATTGTGTTGGAAAGCATACATTGGATGACAGTGATGCTTATAGTGTGAAATGTAAGAACAACAGAAGAGCAACTCCTCCTCAGATGACTGAGAATGTAAATGCAGGATGTGATCAGACTGCGTAAGATGTTCTGGTAGGGTTGCAGTGCATACACATCTCATTACAAACACTAATGCACATTAGAGAGTTCAGTGGTGCAGAAAACCATAGACAGAGATGTGGAGAAAGGTTATATGGTCAGATGAGTCATCCTTCACCAATAATGTCCACTAGTGGGTGAGTGAATGTGTGGTGTACAGTACATCAATAGAACGGTACAGGCCTGCATGCTTGACCCCTACAGTGAGGGGGTCTGGTAGCTCTGTTGGGCTGTGAGGGGTCTCTTCCTGGCATGATTTGGGTTGAGTAGGGGGGTAACATCTACATAAATGCCAACAACCTGAACAAGCTGTTGAGGACGGCTAGATCTGTAGTTGGAGTTAAACTGGACAATGTAGACGTGCAGAGGAGAGGATGAGGAGGAAGCTGGATGCTATCCTGATGAAGACCTCTTTAAGAACACATTCACACATTCTCTCTCTCGCACGCACGCACGCACGCGCACACGCACACGCACACACACACGCACACGCACACACACACACACACACACACACACACACACACACACACACACGTCCCCAAGTACAAAATAGATCAAATTGGACAATCCTTGGTGACGCTATAGCTAACGTGCTGCATAACCAAGACCCCATTTGTTCTGTTCTGTTCTTGGATTACACACTCCTGTTGGACTCTGGTACATTTGCATAGTCTACAGAAACTTATACAAGTAAGACGCGCGAGCGCGGGAAGGAAGGCAGCTCGAAAATAACAATACGAAAAATAGAAAGGAATGAGCAATTGTAGAGAAGTGGGTGGTACAGTTAAATTAGTGAGAACAGGGCCGCCACAAGAAGGCTCCATACCGCTAGCCCCATTTTTTTTTTGTCTTTGTAGTTGTTGAAATGTGTTTGGTTTAGGCATGTTGCAGGCTGTTGTGCATTTTAATCAGAGCATTGTCTACATTCCTGCGTTCTTCATGGCCCTTAATTTGCCTTGTTGATTTTCTCAAATCTGGCCCATGTGTTGCTACTAATGTCGGAGGGCAGCAGGCAGAGGCCTTCGGGAGACTTTACTCTGGACTGGAGCATCCCACAAAAGTAATCCCTAGTGAATGTTCGGATGTTCCAATGTCAAGCATCACCTTGTCTCTTGTCCATCCCTGGCTTTTGTGTGGGTGCAATACGTTAGTCCGACAGCGCATTCCTCCGACAGCGCAGTGCTCCGACATTAAACAGTAAACCCGAACCAAACCCGCACCCTAACCATAACCGCACGCGGATGCCACATAGTCGGAGAAAAGGTCTGTCGGATTAACGCATGCCTCCCCTTTTGTGTATGGTGACGGCAAAGGCCAAACAAAGGGGAACCTGTGTTCGGGTACACATCTTCTGTCCTTTCAGCCATCTAATGGTCTGGAATTGGTACGGTGGCTTGTGGCAGAATGTCTGGCTGGAAAGTTGGGCCTGTGTAGATGTCAAAGGTCACGAGGACAACCACAGGGACGGCGGGGGGCTGTGCCCCGTTGGGATCGTAGCGGATCCTTGTGACTGTCCCCAAGGCTCCGTTTGTCAAACCTGCCTCCACCCATAGGTTTTGGCGCAGCATGACACGTGCCCCCTTTGCCAGCTGCAAGACATTCTGCAGGCCCCCTGCATCTTCAATACTGGTCTTGTTAGAATGTGGACCTGCATTGACTGCATGTATGTTGACCTTTGCGCCTGGTAAGCTCTGGAGTCTATGGCTGTTGACTTTTTCTTCAGCCTGATGTGTGTTGGCCAGGATCTGTGCGTCTTTGAAGCTGTGTTTTTCATCACGTGTCAGGTTGGCAAATGATCGGCGGATGAGGAACTGCCAATCGTCTCGTGTGACTGTGCCTTTTCGAAGGCGGCCAAGAACTTCTGTGAAGAGTTTCATTTTCGGTGTGTTGCCAGCAATGCGCTCCACCTTGTCCAGAACGATGGCCTGCTTAAAGGCAGCAAATACTTTTTTTCCTGCACCGCTTAATCCTTGGCGTGCGGCTTTGGCGTACATAGGTAGATCCAAGACAGGTGGTAATTGTCCAAAATCCCCCATGAGCACGACAGAAAATCCGCCAAACCATTCTTGCTTGCGTTCTGGGAAGATTTGTCGCAGGCGCGCATCAATGGCACCAAGGCATCGGCGGCCCAGCATGCTCATTTCATCAATGATTAGCACCTTCAGGCCCTCGGGCTTTGCCTGCATGTTGCCCAGGGCTTCGGGTTGCATCTGTGGCAGAGTGTTGGACAGAGGCACTGGCAGCCTCAAGAGCGAGTGCAATGTCACCCCTGCGATGTTAAAAGCAGCTGTGCCAGTGGGAGCAGCCAGTCTGAGTGCAGCTGTGGCGGCTTCTTCTCCATACCATTTGATAATGTAGGATTTGCCTGTGCCAGCGGTGCCATAGATGAAGATGCGCCTTGTGCGGCGCTCTGTTCCATGGCGCATGGCATCGTCCACGGCCTGGCACAGGGTGTTGAATACCAGTTGCTGTCGCTGGTTGAGCCTAGTTGTGTCTGCGTCGTGGTAATTGACAGGAGCCAGCTTGTACTGTTTTTTTGTTTGTTTCAGGAAATCCTTGGCATCTTGCAGCGCCTGGTCGGAGGAACCTTTGTCCCGCAGCTCCTGCCAACATTGGCTTGGATCAAACTTGGGTCCGCTGTCCTGTTGTTGTGCGAATTCAGTAAGAACCACAACCATGTGCATCCAATAATCTTGAAACTGTTCTGCCAATTCGTCCTTGTCATTTGAGCTGTCGTAGTCCTCTTCTTCAGGTTCGGCATTTCTTCTTAAGCGGTTGAAATCTGATGCCACACTGTGTGGTGCGGAAAAGTTTCCACCGCCTCTTCCAGGGCTTCTTGCCAGGAGCTATGATTGGCAATGAGCTCAGCCTCATTGCGGCAGGGTATGTTCACCATCATTTGGAGCCGGCACCATTCGTCAAACTTGTCGTCTAGGCTGCTTCCACAGTATATTCGGGGGAAAATGCGTGCGATGACTTCCTTTCGACGTGGCACGTACTTGCCCTTGGTGAAATTGCATTGCTCTGTGACTCTGTGGTTCTTTGTGGGGTCTTTCCACGTATATTTCCCACTGGGACTTCTTCACCTTGTTTTCCTCCACACTCCACTCCTTGCTTCCAGTGAGGCTGGCAATTGTGAAGGATCGTGAGCAGAGGTATCCCGGTAAGCCGAGCAGGTGGTGTGTGACTTCCTGGGCGGTGTAGTCTCTGTCGCCGACAGCTCCCACCAACACCTTGTTGTAAGCGTCATGAGAGGTAGTGTTTTCCTCTTTTTGTAAGAGCTCAACAACGTTAAGTGTGTGAGACGGCGGCTCGGATTTGGTGCAGTACTTTGTCAGGTAGTTTACCATTGCGTGGCGGCTGAGGACGGGTTTTATATCCATGTTTGCGCGCCAGCATTCGTAGGCCTGATTTTTGACTGGGTAGGTGTTCATCAAGGGGTCATTTCTTTGAGGGATATGTATGAAATCGCCAGGGGCCCGTCCCTTGTCCGTAAAGTAGGACTTGGCAGTCATGGGCCACGGTGCACCCACCTTGCATTGGTATTTGCCTCATTTTTTTTCAGACAGGTTTGTGTCGAACAGTTTTTGTGTCGGTGAAATTTGCCAAGGCAGCAAGGTCAATAGGTTGTTCGGTGTCAAATTGTTTCCTGCAGGGGTGTGGAAGGTCTTTTGCCAATTGCAGTGGAGGGTTTGCCATGTCAGGAAAACGGTCCGGGTTGGAGAGCATGGCCTCGAGGTGTTCTCGTGAATAGGAGACGGGGTTCCATGCACTAGCAAACGTGTCATAAAAGTCCAGTAGCCGCTGCTGGTCTTCCTTGCGGGTGGGTTCGCTGACAACAGCCTTCACATCATCGAATGGGCATTGGCCCGGCTCCAGCCAGATGACCACATGGGAGTGTATGGAACCGCGTCCTTGCCATTCAAAAATGATCCAATGCTCGTCAACTTTGAATCCTTTCTTGCCGATGGTGGCCATGAAAATGTTCAGGCGTTCGAGGAACCACTCACTGACTAATGCCGGGTTCTCATTTACCCGGCGATTTCGGCCAGCATCGTCAATGGGGTGGTCCGGGGGCTTACCCTCTGACTCAAGTAGTTTCTGCTGTAGGAGGTCCCACTGGATGTCTGCTGAACTCCAAGTCAAAAATAAATGCGGGAGGCCCTTTGCATCTATCATGTCCAGTAGTTCAGAGCGTCACGCACGTTTGCAAGAGGGTGTGCCACTAGGGGTGTGCCGATATATCGTCCCGCGATATATCGCGATACGTTTTCGCGACGATATGTATCGTTTTGGGGAAAAAAAATATCGTTTTTGAAAAGATTTTTTTTTTTTTTTTTTTTTTTTACAATCATAATAATCAGGCATGCAAACGGCCCCGAAGTGAAAAGAGTGACAACATGTTTTTTTTTCGGGTCAGGTGTCATACTATTTGGATTCAAAACGGCTATTGTAGCTGAAAAGCTACAAGTTTGCATGTCTGAATTATGCAAAAACAGAATTATTTGTTTGCATTTTCTTTTTTTCTCCTCCATATATTTTCATAATAAAGTCGAAGTTGTGAGCCAAATATCGTATAGTATCGTTTCGTGAAATTAGTGTATCGGCACACCCCTATGTGCCACGCAAGTGTGAGGCAAAGTGGTGCAACCTCTGACAGGTTGCTTTGTCACCATTGTTTAGAAGGTCGATGAGCTCCTGGAGCGTCATGTCAGCTTGGCCATCCGCATGGTTGACAAAGACTGTACCGGTCATGCGTGTGCGACGTCTCTGCAATATGTTAAAGACATGGTAGCGCCATCGTGCATGCTTGGCGAATCGACCATCCTTCCAGCGCATTAAAAATGCTGCCCAATCGGCCAGGGACACGTCGTGGACTACGTTGTTGTTACCGGCATTGCTTATGTCAGCGGCGCCTGTGGGAAATAAAGTTGGGTACGACATTGTCCAGAGGCCAAGGGTGTTGTACTCAGAAGCTGGTTTTGGGCCGCGTGTGGGCCACTAAAGAACAGGGTGTGGTACTTTGTCGGCGTCCACTTGCGGATGTATGGCATATAGTACTTTGTTCGCCTCCACCCGCGGACCCACCTCATCTGCCAAACCGGTGACGACGGTGTCTCCTGGCTGGACTTCACGGGACTCATCAAAGAGTGGTTCAGCGTCGTCGTTGTCTTCATTGTTGTGCAGAATCTCCAACAGCTCGGTGGGAACCCCGTCTTTGGGTAGTTTTTGGATAACATCTGCCCGGATCGTAATGTCGTATGAGAGGATACGTTGGCCACGAACTATGAAGTCCTTGTGCGTGTTGTTGCTGCTCTCCTTCCGCACGATGAGTATGTTGGCATCAC
Organism: Gymnoscopelus microlampas; assembly: GCF_963454915.1. NCBI lineage: Eukaryota > Metazoa > Chordata > Actinopteri > Myctophiformes > Myctophidae > Gymnoscopelus > Gymnoscopelus microlampas. Next base: position 6,324,360 of record NC_139952.1, read on the forward strand.
GTGGACTCCAAGGAAGGTCGCTTACAAAGGTTTGAATGTCCTGTTGAAAGGCGATGACGTGGTTTCGGTATCCGATCTGACCACCGGCACGTAGGCGACAAACATACATGCACAGCAAGAAACGCGCGATGAGCATTTCTTCCAAGAAGGTGAGGTGGGAGAGCTCAGGGGGGACGGTGGCGTCTGGCTGCATGCCGTTGTCGGTGCTCCATTTTCTTGGCTGCTGCTTGTCAGAGTGGCAGGTGGTGCAAAGGTGTTGGTGGTTGAGTGTGAGGCCCAGGCGTTTGCGGTGACAGCAGGCACACTCGTGAAATCTGAGTTGGCGTTCAGCTTCTATGAACTCCTGCTGAGGTGTCGGCAGAGGTGGTTTAGGGCGTGCGGCTCTTGAGTGCCGCATCGTGTCAGCATTGTTTTGCCGCAGCCAGGCCCGACTGGCGTCATCCAGTTGTTGGTGGCGGTGCTGGTGGCGTTCAGCATCTTGTTGGCGCAGCTGGGCCCAACTGGCGTCATCCAGTTGTTGGCGGCGGTGCTGGTTGCGTTCAGCATCTTGTTGGCGCAGCTGGGCCCGACTGGCGTCATCCAGTTGTTGGCGGCGGTGCTGGTTGCGTTCAGCATTTTGTTGGCGCAGCTGGGCCAGGCTTTCGTCATCCAGTTGTTGGTGGCGGTGCTGGTTGCTTTTCTTTTTTTTGCCGCAGCTGGGCCAGGCTTTCGTCATCCAGTTGTTGGCGGCGGTGCTGGTGGCGTTCAGCATCTTGTTGGCGCAGCTGGGCCAGGCTTTTGTCGTTTTTTGTTTTGCGTAGACGCTGCATCCGTTCCCTGTTGAGACGGCGGCGATGCTCTTGTTTATTCTCCTCTGGGTTATCAGCACCTGCATTAGGCATTGGGCTGTTTGATGGTCGTTTGTTTTTGCGTAGACGCTGCATCCGTTCCCTGTTGAGACGGCGGCGACGCTCTTGTTTACTCTCCTCTGGGCTATCAGCACCTGCATTAGGCATTGGGCTGTTTGATGGTCGTCTGCTGGTGGAGGGCTGGGACTGTGACATGGTGTCTATGTATCAGGTCAGTAGCTGAAGTATAGTCCGGGCTAGAGCTCATAGAAGATGGTCAAGTGTCCTCAAACTAGTTTTCAACTTGCCATCCGGCCTGAAATATGCACAAATGACATGGAATTCTTAGATATCCCAATAGATGAACTTGTGTAGATGCTTTTAGATGTGTTATTTTTTACTGTAGTTGGTATATTTCTCTCAGAGGAGTGTAATTAGTCACCCAGGGGCAGGCGGATTTCAACCATGTTTTTTTTTGGGGGGGCAAACTGTCCTCAAACTAAGGCGTTTTCAACTTGCCATCTGGCCTGAAATCTGCACAAATGACATGGAATTCTTAGATATCCCAATAGATGAACTCATGTAGATGCTTGTAGATGTGTTATTCTTTACTGTAGCTGCTATATTTATCTCAGAGGAGTGTAATTAGTCACCCAGGGGCAGGCGGATTTCAGAATTTTTTTGTTGTTTTTGGGCAAACTGTCCTCAAACTAAGGCGTTTTCAACTTGCCATCCGGCCTGAAATATGCACAAATGACATGGAATTCTTAGATATCCCAATAGATGAACTTGTGTAGATGCTTGTAGATGTGTTATTTTTGACTGTAGCTGCTATATTTTTCTCAGAGGAGTGTAATTAGTCACCCAGGGGCAGGCGGATTTCAGGCATGTTTTTTTTTGGGGGGGGGGGCAAATTGTCCTCAAACTAAGGCGTTTTCAACTTGCCATCCGGCCTGAAATCTGCACAAATGACATGGAATTCTTAGATATCCCAATAGATGAACTCGTGTAGATGCTTTATGTGTTGTTTTTGACTGTAGCTGCTATATTTTTCTCAGAGGAGTGTAATTAGTCACCCAGGGGCAGGCGGATTTCAGCAATTTTTTGTTGTTTTTGGGCAAACTGTCCTGAAACTAAGGCGTTTTCAACTTGCCATCCGGCCTGAAATCTGCACAAATGACATGGAATTCTTAGATATCCCAATAGATGAACTTGTGTAGATGCTTGTAGATGTGTTATTTTTGACTGTAGCTGCTATATTTTTCTCAGAGGAGTGTAATTAGTCACCCAGGGGCAGGCGGATTTTAGCAATTTTTTGTTGTTTTTGGGCAAACTGTCCTGAAACTAAGGCGTTTTCAACTTGCCATCCGGCCTGAAATATGCACAAATGACATGGAATTCTTAGATATCCTAATAGATGAACTCGTGTAGATGCTTGTAGATGTGTTATTTTTGACTGTAGCTGCTATATTTTTCTCAGAGGAGTGTAATTAGTCACCCAGGGGCAGGCGGATTTCAGCAATTTTTTGTTGTTTTTGGGCAAACTGTCCTGAAACTAAGGCGTTTTCAACTTGCCATCCGGCCTGAAATATGCACAAATGACATGGAATTCTTAGATATCCCAATAGATGAACTTGTGTAGATGCTTGTAGATGTGTTATTTTTGACTGTAGCTGCTATATGTTTCTCAGAGGAGTGTAATTAGTCACCCAGGGGCAGGCAGATTTCAGCAATTTGTTTTTGTTTTTGGGCAAACTGTCCTCAAACCAAGGCGTTTTCAACTTGCCATCCGGCCTGAAATATGCACAAATGACATGGAATTCTTAGATATCCCAATAGATGAACTTGTGTAGATGCTTTTAGATGTGTTATTTTTTACTGTAGTTGGTATATTTCTCTCAGAGGAGTGTAATTAGTCACCCAGGGGCAGGCGGATTTCAACCATGTTTTTTTTTGGGGGGGCAAACTGTCCTCAAACTAAGGCGTTTTCAACTTGCCATCTGGCCTGAAATCTGCACAAATGACATGGAATTCTTAGATATCCCAATAGATGAACTCATGTAGATGCTTGTAGATGTGTTATTCTTTACTGTAGCTGCTATATTTATCTCAGAGGAGTGTAATTAGTCACCCAGGGGCAGGCGGATTTCAGGCATGTTTTTTTTTGGGGGGGGGGCAAATTGTCCTCAAACTAAGGCGTTTTCAACTTGCCATCCGGCCTGAAATCTGCACAAATGACATGGAATTCTTAGATATCCCAATAGATGAACTCGTGTAGATGCTTTATGTGTTATTTTTGACTGTAGCTGCTATATTTTTCTCAGAGGAGTGTAATTAGTCACCCAGGGGCAGGCGGATTTCAGCAATTTTTTGTTGTTTTTGGGCAAACTGTCCTGAAACTAAGGCGTTTTCAACTTGCCATCCGGCCTGAAATCTGCACAAATGACATGGAATTCTTAGATATCCCAATAGATGAACTTGTGTAGATGCTTGTAGATGTGTTATTTTTGACTGTAGCTGCTATATTTTTCTCAGAGGAGTGTAATTAGTCACCCAGGGGCAGGCGGATTTTAGCAATTTTTTGTTGTTTTTGGGCAAACTGTCCTGAAACTAAGGCGTTTTCAACTTGCCATCCGGCCTGAAATATGCACAAATGACATGGAATTCTTAGATATCCTAATAGATGAACTCGTGTAGATGCTTGTAGATGTGTTATTTTTGACTGTAGCTGCTATATTTTTCTCAGAGGAGTGTAATTAGTCACCCAGGGGCAGGCGGATTTCAGCAATTTTTTGTTGTTTTTGGGCAAACTGTCCTGAAACTAAGGCGTTTTCAACTTGCCATCCGGCCTGAAATATGCACAAATGACATGGAATTCTTAGATATCCCAATAGATGAACTTGTGTAGATGCTTGTAGATGTGTTATTTTTGACTGTAGCTGCTATATGTTTCTCAGAGGAGTGTAATTAGTCACCCAGGGGCAGGCAGATTTCAGCAATTTGTTTTTGTTTTTGGGCAAACTGTCCTCAAACCAAGGCGTTTTCAACTTGCCATCCGGCCTGAAATATGCACAAATGACATGGAATTCTTAGATATAGATGAACTTGTGTAGATGCTTTTAGATGTATTATTTTTGACTGTAGCTGGTATATTTCTGTCAGAGGAGTGTAATTAGTTTTTTTCAGCCACACTGTAGTGCATGCAGCCAATGAGAGCGTGAGTCACATGGGGGCGCGGCCGCACACATACTGCACACAGAGACACACACAGACAGAGACACACCCCGAGCACGGTTTCTTAGTAAGCTCCACTTGCGCGGCGCGCCTCCTTCCACTGCGTTCGCAACCACCTGCTTTCATGTAAATGCATGTATGTACTGTATGCATGCATTAAGAATCCCATGTAGACTAAAGTTATTCAGATCAATAGAAGGCATACTGTGCATGTATGCTGTCTTGTGCGTACAGTAGAATATCTAATCAAGTCATGTGAGAATACTTTCCTTTTAGGAGGCTTACTGCTGTGAAGTAGCATACATACTGTATATGAACATACACTTCTGTACAGTAAGCATCCCTGTTGAGAATCACTGACCCTGATATGTCAATATTCATATATTTAAAAAAGAAAACTGCTGCAAAAAAACCAAGAGACTTTAAAAACTTTCTGAGATTTTAAAATAGTTTAGCGCATCAGTAGATGTATTGTTAACTAACACGAACACATACTGGGGGAACACACAATTTAAAAGTAGGTCTATAGTTCAATACAGATAGTTTACATATTTTAACGCCTGTGGGTCTTCCCAGTGAGTATGATGCTTGATTAGAGGGCAAAAAGCCAGTTGTATCACATCTTTATCTCAAATCACTCATTTAGAACTAACTAGAGCTAAGCCATGGAGAATTAACATTACATGGTGTGTGTTCTGCATATCTCTAACATGAGGCAATTAGTTCTCATCCAAGGATATAAAAACTCACCACACTGCAAGCATTTACAAAGCCCTGTTCCCACCACACACTGTTCTATATCATCACTGTCGACCAGAAACCTTGCATCTCCATATTTAATGTTTTAGTTTTTTAATGAATTAAATTACTTATCATATACTTTGTCGTACGTACAGTGTCATGCAAGAGTAGCAAAAATAGCAGATTGACAAGCTCACAATGTGTTGCAATGTGACATGTTGTGAGCTTGGAGATCTACTCTTGTAGCATTTTTTGAAAACATGAGCCTTATACTGTACATTTACTACATTGTCAGGTCTGTAAATCCAGTGCACAATATTATGCTGATCAGAGCAATGGTCGCCAAGTTATGGCCATTTGAAATGTAGACAGCTTGTGTGCAATTTAGGACCCTGACGTGGCCCATGGTTTGACTATTGTCATGGCAGACCCCTGAACAGTGTTTCTGTCATGTTTGGTGGAGATTGGAAAAATGCTGTGTCTGTGGCCTCCGAGAGCCCTAACGTGGTAGCCTGGGATCCAGCCTGCTTCGCTACGTTCGGCGGACTTTTGTTTCTCTCTTCGCTTATCAGTCTGGAAAGCCTCCGATTGACTCGTTTTGCAGAACTACACTGGAACTACATATGTTACGTTAGGCAACGTCGTTGCTAATTGGATGTTGTTCAAACGAATGACAAATCACAACGATCACACCGTTTTTTTGGTCCCGCCCCGCACCACAGACCAATCAGAAGCCACGGCACGATTCCAGCCGTATGCCATGTCCCGCCTCACTTGGAGATAGGAGGCATTCCAGACTGAGAAGCGAAGAGAGAAAAAAAAGTCCGCCGGACGTAGCGAAGCAGGCTGGATCCCAGGCTACTAACGTGGCCCCTGGGGACCATTTGCGCGGCCCTTGGTGTGACTATTGTCATGCCATACCCCTGAACAGTGTTTGTACGGATTTAATAGGCTCTATGCACAGCAGCCATATTATCACTTCCTTCACAGGTGTTACCAATGATACTAATGAAGGCTCTTTTCCATTTAGTCTAGCACAGTAGTTTCCACGAACCCCATAACTCTGAGAGTTACACACCTGTAAGGGGCCATTTGGAAGCCCATGAGGGTCCCTGGACCCCAACTGTAGACCCACTGATGTAACATAGTGTTTCCAGTGAGCCAACATGCACAATATCAGCACCCCGACTGTTTGACCAGAATGGAACAGAGCCTTCATTAGTATCATTGGTAACACCTGTGAATGTCTTCATAATATGGCTGCTGTGAATAGAGCCTATAGACACACACGGCCGGAAACGGAAGGCCTACAAATTCACGCCCACTTTTGACACTCGGGGTCCGTTAGAACGATGAACTGCAGCTCTCAATGCAATCTCTATGAGAGGCATTGTAAAATACCGTAATCTCACTGGTTAACTACTGAAGCTGTAGCGATTTTTTTTTGTGTTCTAATAAACTGTCCCATTTGTTTAATTTATCCTTTTTAATGTCCCATATCTGTCATCTCGATATGCTACCCACAATATACTATAATATACTCCATCAGTATGTCAAAACCGCTAGCATCGGAGATTTAGAGTTTAAGTGGTCGCATGGTATATACGTCACGGACGCATCCCTTGAGGTGTTCAATACCCAGAAAACTGGCGAAAGTGTCCGTTTTCAATATGTTTTGGTCATTATCTCTGGAACAGAAGGTCCAATCTGCTCAGTTCAAAGCTTGTTGGATGCGTGACTTTGAGGACATTAAGCACACAATGACACATTTTCGGGTTATTTTTTTATTTTATTTTTAGGGGAGGCGAGATCTTAGTTTGGCAGGCAACCGCCTGTCCTGTCTCTACAGTGGGTACACCACTTGTCAGCGCTCCGCACGCTCCGCGCTCGTAAAGGCAGTGATGTCACTGAAATGCGACAACTTGTTTGTCTGCCGTCTACCCTCTGCTGTGTTAACATTATGGGTAACTTGTTAAAGTGGCAAATTAAATGTGAAACACATCAACTATTAAGAAAACAAGAAGATATGTTGACAAAGACACTCCATACATTTGGAAACATATTTTTATTTAAATCAATATCGTCTCCAGTTAATGTAGGAATATTTTAAAAGTAGGCTAACTCTCATGTCCTCTCATAGGGAATGCATTGAGAGCTGCAGTTCATCGTTCTAACGGACCCCGAGTAGCGGCGCTATCTCAAAAGTGGGCGTGAATTTGTAGGCCTTCCGTTTCCGCCCGTGTGTCTCTATAGGAGCAATGGTGCGCCTCGCAAGTCTGCATGTTATGTTTGTGACGTCCACCCTCTAGGTCATTTCTATATAGGATAATGGTATGCCCAAAATCACCAGGTTGAAAGTGGTTTAGCTTGTCTGTGGGATTTATAAATATTGATGAAAGGTCAATGAAAAGTATTAACATGAGCTTATAACTTGGATCCATTGGAACAAAGGTTATATATAGTTTTTCCATTTCCTGAAAATAAACCATTTGTGACACAAAAGGTTTGCAAAATTAAAAAGGAAAAACTGTTTTAAATCTTGTTTAAGATAAAAACCTAGGCCTACCGATGATGTCACTGGTAGGCAGGTTTGTGAACTGTCCACATGGCCCTCCTCTGAGACACAGAGCAAGTAGACATAAATGGTGCCATCTTATAATGAGCATTAGTGAGGACTATTTATACGATGATAAGGTAAAAAAAAACGGGTGACGTCCTCCTTTAATCATTAGAGAAAATGATTAGAGAAATTACAGCTTTCATCACCCAGCCTTCATTATCCCCGGGTGAAGGGAGTGATTAAAAAGAGTGTGATAACGTGGCATATACATGGCATATATATGAGCTATATATGACACATATATTTCCTATAAATCCACATATATGAACGTGAATATGGCATACAGTATATGCAGCAAATATTCTAAATATATTTGCCCTATATTGACATATATGTTCGTATATTTCCTTTCTGTGTGGGTAGTTCAGTATTCTGTAAAGGTCTTGCAATTATGGTCTGTTATTCCCCAGGTGTTGTGTATCTTATTTTGTAGTAATGTTCTTGTGCCTTCCTGTCTGCCCTTGTAGCTGTTACCTGTCTTGTCTCACCACCCTGCAAATTGTTAACCCTAGTCACCTGTGTCCTGTTTGTCCCAGCCTATCCTGGGTTGATTGTATATGAGCTCACCTGCGTCTAGTTAGTTCCCTGTCTATATATACCCCTCTGATTCAATTTGTGGGTCTCAGTCTGCAAAACAGATGTAAGTCTGACAGTATAGGATTTGCCTTAAGCCAACTGTGTATAGTTGTGTTGCTGCCCTGTTTAGGGAGTCCTTTGATGAGTTTAATGAATATGTTTGAGTTGAACTGTATAAGTTGTTAAACTTTTGGTTTGCTCTTAACCCATTTAGACCTGAGGCCGATTTTAAAAATGCCTTCTAAATCCTGACCAAAGTTTTCCGAAAAAGTTAGAATATTTATTCAAAAATTACAACAAATGTATGTTGCTATATACTGTACATAGCAACAAGAACCCCAAAAGGGGTTCCTGTCCTGAAAAGTGTAGTTACAAATTGGGGGTTCCTGCCCAAAATAGGTTAATTGACGGTGTTAGACCCACCACCGATCAGGATACAAATTCAAAATGAAATATTTTACGAGATGATTGCATGACTGTAGTGAGGGAAATGCAAACCAATCTGTTTCTGATCGAGTGTAGAAATTGTGCATGCGTTCAAAAGTTCGATTTTTCTTCATTTTCCTCTAAATATTAAGATGGGATACAGGCGTCTTTGACAGGTGTCGCAAAGTGGTTAATGTATGTTTTGTAATCAAAATCTACAAAAAAACTTCTAGTGGTGGAAAAAGTACTCAAATGTTTTATCAATACTGCAATGTAGAAATACTCTGCAAGTAAAAGTCTGGAATTCAAAATGTACTTGAGTAAAAGTATTAGTATCAAAATGAACTTGAAATACCAAAAGTAAAAGTACTAAAATGTTTGAAAATGGTATGAAAATAGCAGATCTACTAGCTCACTCAGCTTGTAGATCAGCCATTTTCGAATAGCCTAGGTTTAACATAAGGCTGAAGTGGTTAATGTTAATGTTTTATAATGTAATTTGTATCTGCAACGTAACTGAAGTTTTCAAATTCTAGTGCTACTGCCAGATCCTTTGCCTGATTTGGATGTGCTACCTAATACTTAGGACGTGCTTAGTGCCAGTCCCAAGCCCGGGTAAATTGGGGAAGGTTGCATCAGGAAAGGCGTAAAAAAATATCCATGCACAAATGTATACAATCTGAACCACAATGACATGCATTATAAGTGATTAAGTAAACGTTAAGAATTTCAGAAACTATATGTGAAAAGCACATGTTAAAACAAATTAGTAACAAACTTTTGACACTCTGAAGTTCCTGTTCCTTTGTGTCAAGATGGAAATCACCAGGTTGAGGTGTCGACCACAACAGTCCCAGAAGGGTTGTTCGGCCGAGATATTTGTTCTCACTGAGTTAATTAGAATACCCTTTGTTCCTCCGTGGGAGGCAGTTGGTCTACTGTAAGACACACAATCACAACCAAAATGCCAATCTTAAATTGAGAAAATTACATATAGGAGCCTAGAATTGGAGTAAAACCATTTAAATGAGCACGATTTGATTATCCTTGTCTTAAGATTGATTGAATATTTTATTTGGCAGAAGTGTTAAAAACAGCACAAGTCCATGATGAAACAATAAGCCCTGAGCCCTGACACAGATTTGTTGCTGCTGCTGGACTGATGTTGATGGGCAGGCCATAACCTAGGCATAATGTTGTGTTCTTCCATAACCCTATATTGTATTTTATGCTCTGGAACATCTGACTTGTTGTGGGATGGAAGTGATAACACAATTATAACTTTACTTTCTGACAGGGAGGTATTCTAGCCTGCATGATTTCAGGGAACATGGCAATGGTTCGGGCTGGTTGAAGGTTTGAGGCTGTGGAACTGTGTGCATATAAACCATTCACACAGGGAAGATGAATAAAATGCTGCATAAGTGGTGAACATATAAGAATAATAATGTTGACATTAATGAACAAAGCCCAATCCTGGAACATTCTGTTCTGTTTTCTGATTGAAAAATAGATGATAGACTGACATAAGACAAATCCAACAAATAAAAGTCTCATTATCAACTATACTATATCAACAAAAGGCTAGAATGTAGGCTATGACACTCCCAAAACAATTGTCTCATCCGACCCCACATTCCATCAATGGTAATTCAGATCATTGTGGTGTCGGCATGCGTGTTGTACTGAAGAGTAGAGTAAAAACACAAATACATCAGCATCGCAACGTGAACAGAATGGGGGTTGACAAGAGGAAGCCAGTGCTGGAAGAGAGGAACCTGAGCTGAATACACAATTGAATTTAATAAAAAAGACTAGTTTAAAAGCCCCATTAGAATCCCTTTCATGGACTGCATTTAAATAGCAGAACATTATATATTTGTTTTAGTATTTTGAAACAACTCTATAATGTACTTCACATTCACACATTCAAACATAAAGGGGGAACACAGTTACAAAAACATTCTGCAATTTTGCCAAATCTTCTAAATCAAAGTAGCAGGAAATAGCAGATCAACAAGCCCACGAGTCACAATGCATTGTGGTTCGTTGTGAGGTAGAGGATTTTAATGCCTATAGCCTCTGGTGGACAGTTACTTTACCCCTGTGCCTCCTGATAAACACTGGAGTGTTTTGTGTTTTCATCTGGTTGTTTGTGTAATCTGTGTTCTTGTAACCCTTTTTTTTTTTTTGGAAACCCGCTTTCCAGTCTGTCTTTTGGGGTGACACACTCTCACCCCCAGGTGACAGCCATCTTGTTACCCAGTGCTCATGTTTCTCTGCTCACTCAAGCTGTATCTTGTCTGTGTCTGTTTTTGTATTAGTTTTTGTCACAGTACTATTGCACATTTGTGAGATTTGTCCTCTGCCTTTACCTATCCTAACTGCTCCCAGGAGCAGTTAAGAGGTATCTTTCTCAGGGGCACTTGACTGGGGCATGAATCAGGGACCTTCTGATTCCTAGTCTCTACCCATTCAGCTATGGCCGCCCCATTCAATGTTCCTTGTTTGCTGAACTCCCAGTAAAAAAAACGGTCTCTGCACTTGGGTCCACCTTGCTTCACTGCCCGGTGACAGAAGGAGATATGCAGTTCATATGTCTGGAACTGGTTGCATGTCTCTGTGTAAAACCCAGTTCATAAGCCCAGTTTATAGTCCCCAAATAAACTAGGTGGACATATCGGGGTCCGCCCGGACATGAGCAAAAAAACAGTAGTACACTTTAAAACATTTTGTCTAAAAGGTCCGTCCAAAAAAGTACTTGCGGTCCTGTTTCCATTAAGGTCCTTAGAATCCAATTCATTCATAAACATATAAAGTAGCACCAACAGCTCAAATATCATCACAAAAATATGGGGGGGGGGGGGGGGGGCGTTTGTCTAAGAAAGAAGTGGTACTACCTCCCCCCTTTTGAGAATTTACCCATGTTTGTTTTATGGGTGGGTGGTACCAGATCATCGTTAACACTTCCTCTAGTATTGTGGCTGTGGGGGTCGCAAACCTTTTGGAGGTATTTAATCAGATATGTGGGTATTGAGGGCAATTTTGAAGATCAATCCCATTTTTTCTTTAACCCTGTCCTCTACCCTGAGCTATCCTATGCTAGCAATATGTGAGGGAAAAAGGTAGGTCATGGGCCCCAGGCCAAGAAGTAGTCGAATCAGTTTGTTTTGGGCGGTTTGAAGCTTATTCTTTATTGACATTGAGATGTTGGAGTACCAGGAGGTGCAAGCATAGTCAAAAAGGGGCTGAACCAGGGCCCCTGAGTCAAGTCAAGTTAATTTTATTTATAAAGCACATTTAAAAACAACCAGGTTGACCAAAGTGCTGTACAGCATGATAAAAACAACATAAAAAATAAACAGCATTGCAAAAACATTTCAAAAACAGCAAAAGTTAAAACAATGACAGACCACAGGATAAGTGTATGGGGGGGGGGGGGGGGTGCAGACTAGATGGAGAAACATCTAGGGTGGATCAAAAGCTAGGGAGAAGAATTGTGTTTTGAGTCGGGTTTTGAAAGTGTCCAGGGAGGGGGCGAACCTAACAGTGGATGGAAGGCTGTTCCACAGATTTGGGCCAGCCACGGAAAAGGCTTGGTTGCCTTTTTGCCTCAACCGGGCGTTCAGAACCTTGAGAAGCCTCTGGTCAGAGGATCTCAATGGCCGGGTGCTGTCCGGGGGGCCCAGCAGTTCAGCGATGTAGGGTGGTGCTAGTCCATTTAGTGCTTTAAAAACAAATAAAATAATTTAAAAATCTATTCTAAATCTGACTGGCAGCCAATGGAGGGAGACCAGTACAGGGGTGATATGGTCCCGCCTACGGGTGCCAGTCAGCAGTCTGGCGGCAGCATTTTGTACAAGCCGGAGGCGGGATAGGGAAGAATTAGCAACCCCTGTGTATAGAGAGTTGCCAGCCGGGACGTGACAAGGGCATGGATCACTTTCTCAAGGTCGTGGGCTGATAGGAAGGATTTTATTTTTGCAATTTGCCTAATTTGGAAGAAGCTTCCCTTAACCACAGAGTTTATTTGTTTATTGAATTTTAGGGCAGAGTCAAATAAAACACCAAGGTTTTGTATGTGTGTTTTTATGAAGGGGGACAAAGATGCGAGGGAAGCAGAGATCTCTGCGGTTTTGTCTGGGGGGTAAAAGAGTGCAATTTCAGTTTTATCGTCATTTAGCTTGAGAGAATTAGTGGACATCCAGGACTTGATTTCAGAGAGACTGTCAAACAGGGGTATGGGAATGGGTTCTGTTATGCTTTAGTGGGAGGTACAACTGGGTATCATCTGCATAGAGATGGAAAGAGATGCCATGTTTACGGATAATGGATCCTAGGGGAAGTATGTAGAGTGAAAAAAGGATGGGCCCAAGAATTGATCCCTGGGGGACCCAGCAGGTGAGGGGGGCAGGAGAGGATGAGACAGTACCGGTCTCGACTGACTAGAATTACCAATGTGCAATGGAATTAATAGCATGGAATGAATTAAACTATTGAGTAAATAGTCAATTATTATACACATATTTATTTTATACATGGCAGTGGTGTACATATATGTCACATTCTGTATCAAAAGCGGGTCAGATGTATGTTCACTTGTCTAAATCAGACACACATCAGACAAAATATGAGTCTGGAACAATAGTTTTCACAGAGTGGCATACTTTAAATAAAGCATCAAATCATGCATTCTTAACCAAAGGGCTGTGTGATCCAAGAGATGTTAAGTTAGAAGCTTGGTAAATACCAGAAAAGTTTGAATCATTTGCATGTAGAGTATGTAGAATTTGTCTTTTGCATGTTACCCATCCTAAGTATTATAGGAGCAGTGGCTGCAATTAATACGTCACATAGGGAGCAAGTAAGGGTTAAGTATCTTGGGTTCAAACATTCACAGACATCCTCTCTACCCACTCAGCTATGGATGGCTTGTCACTCCTTTCCAATGGCTTATAAAGCAGTGAGCAATTTCCTTGGAAAGGAGTGACAAGTCATAGCTGAGCCATAGCTGAGTGGGTAGAGAGGATGTCTGTGAATGTCTCAGAATGAGGAAGTGGAATACCGGTGCCGGTGTGAATTTGTTGTGAAAGGCAAGGATAGTATTGGCACATGATGCATTGAGGTCATAGGTTTACAAGCATCTATCTGAAAATGTGTCTCTAAGCTCTAGGGCATGTCTTAAGCATCAGCTGTCAGATTCATGGCTTTAAAGGCCTCTGCAAAACCCTCAAACTCTGCAGGCACCATCTCAGGTCCATGGTGCCGGGCAGATTCACCATCAGTCTTTACTACTGTAAATGTCAATGGGAGACAGCCATATTCTTGCTATAACCAATGCCAGCATTTTTCCATGTCCAATAATAACAACAGGCAGTCCATTGTACCAGCCCACAAAGTCTTTGGCAGAGTACAGCAAAGACCTTCTCCTGTTTCCCTCTGCTCCATAGCTCAGTATGACTGCATGATAAGCTTCCTGCAGTTCCCGCCCTGTCCCGTGTTCACATTGCCATAGAAACTACAGCAGGGGTGCTGTGCTGTTTGTGTAAGGGTGTTATAGGGTGTTGATGACGTTCTTCACTTCAGGATGGTCAGGGGCTACTCCAAACCTGACCAGGCCAAAGGGGACAGGAAGTCTTTCATAAATATCATAAATGCCCACTTCCACATCTTCCCGGGTCTTGATCAGGTGCTGGGCAGTGTAGAAACCTGCTGGACCACCTCCAACAATACACACCTTTGGGTCGGAAGCTTACTGTAAGTTACCAGTCAAAAAACTACAGCAGTTTATTCATACACTTCTTCTCCCTGAGGTGCACAATAATGTAAGCATTTAATCTGGCAAATTATCACTTTATGGGTGCTTATCTTTGCAATTCCTACAGTATTGGCAATTTCACATTAGCTATTTATAAATGTTTCTCTGGCACTGACATCTGAAATGAAACATAATGGATTACCTTGGGAATTAGCCATGCCTTCTCCAATGGAGTCTTCTGGATTCTACAAGTCCAAGCTGGGTAATCACTTTGTTTGTAAGTCTAGTATTGGTTGGGATCATTTATTTACATTAATTATTTCTTAATTATTCACTGGCATTGAAATCTGAAATCATACATAGTAACGGATACCAAGCCTTCTCCAATGGAGTCTTCTGAATTCTACAAGTCCTAACTTTAAGTTGTCTCAAAACCTGAACTTAAGTGTTTAAATATAGTAGCTCACGCTGCACCTGAACCTGGAAGAGAGAAACAATAATGTCAGTTTATTATTCCTTTAACAATGAACAGCAACCAAAACCAAAGTTTTGCAGAAGGATTATTTATCGTGTGATTTGCTAAACACAATACCAAGTCATTCAGAAGGTTAATATATCAATGTAAAGTTGAGTGTGTCAGAAAAAAAATATTGATATTTTTTTATGTGATCATTACCATAACCACCTCCTGCTCCTGAACGAGGGCGAAGAGCTGGCAGTGCAGCTCCATGTCCAGCATGTCCCAGTAAGCAGGTTCCACTGCTGGAGCCAAGCTGCCGCCATTTGGAGAATGGACCGCAGCAGGTAGTGGTGTTGTTTTGTGGGTTGCTGGAGTGGTGGCGAGCTCTGTCGGAGCCATCCACGCACCGGGTCTGACGTCACCTCCATACAACAGACCCAGTGGGGAGAGTAGATCGATACAATGAGAATAAAGTTGTCTAGGAAGCAACACAGGTAAACAGAACATTTTTGGCCCGTAGGGCTTTCTGTAGAACCGGTGCGTTCCCCGGGTGGGCGAAGTCGTCCTCATCCAAGGCCATCAAAATCAATGGGTCTTGGTCCATGGTGTCTTCGAAGG
Source organism: Gymnoscopelus microlampas (assembly GCF_963454915.1). Lineage (NCBI taxonomy): Eukaryota > Metazoa > Chordata > Actinopteri > Myctophiformes > Myctophidae > Gymnoscopelus > Gymnoscopelus microlampas. The sequence goes on from NC_139952.1 coordinate 6,339,620, forward strand.
TAGATTTGACTGTTCTTAAACACGTCAAACAGTGTTTTCCAGCGCTTTGTGGTTTGTAACACAGGGTTATGTATGCAGCGTCTTCTGCTTCTGCAAGAAAACTGAGCATGAATGCAGGCTGGTACGGTGAGATACATACATCCCTTAAGCTACTTATGATCAAGCCGCAAGCTTCATCCTCTACCTTGCCTGTGGGCACTGCACCCGCTCCATCACCTGACCCCTCAAGTCTGTTGACAGCCAATCGGATGGCGGCTGCTCTGGTGCGGTTGGAGGAGGAGGGTAGGACCTCGAGGGGACTCCTGAAGAAGCGTAAACCCCAAACACTTCATCTCTCCCGCTCCCTCTCTCCAGGGGGCTCCAGGGCGGTCTTAAGCATCAGCTCTGTCAGACGCTTCCTTGGCCTCTGCTCCTCTTTAAGGGCCTCTGCAACGGCCTCAAACTCGGCAGGCACCATCTCAGGTCTGGTGCCGGGCAGATTCACCATCTCTCTGAGCTCCTTAATTGTGAAGGATACTTGTATGGATCCTCTCCTGCCCATGAGCAGCACCCTGCAGACCCTGCTCTATGCAAGGGCATCCAGGGTGTGCTGAGTGCTATCAGTCATTACTACTCTAAATGCCAATGGGAGATAGCAATATTCTTGCTGTATCCTATGCCAGCATTTGTCCATGTCCAAGAATAATGGCTGTTTAATTACTTTAATTTGGCTGTGTTTGAACTTGGCTGTTAGCAGGCAGTCCATTGTACAGCCCACAAAGTCTTTGGCAGATTGTATCAGCAAGACCTTGGCACCCCCATTCTCTTGTTTACTTACACTTGCTCAATAGCTCAGTATGACGTGCTGCAGGGCTGGTGTGTTGTTTGTGTAATGGTATTGCTTGAACTTGGGTTTAACTGGCTGTTAGCAGTCCATTGTACCAGCCCACAACTTCTTGGCAGAGTACACACCAGCGAAGTCGTCCTCATCCAAGGCCATCAAAATCAGTGGGTCTTGGTCCATGGTGTCTTCGAAGGTAGATTTGACTGTTCTTAAACACGACAAACAGCGTTTTCCAGCGCTTTGTGGTTTGTAACACAGGGTTATGTATGCAGCGTCTTCTGCTTCTGCAAGAAAACTGAGCATGAATGCAGGCTGGTACGGTGAGATACATACAACCCTTGTGCTACTTATGATCAAGCCGCAAGCTTCATCCTCTACCTTGCCTGTGGGCACTGCACCCACTCCCATCACCTTCCCCCTCAAGTCTGTTGACAGCCAATCGGATGGCGGCTGCTCTGGTGAGGTCGGAGGAGGAGGGTAGGACCTCGAGGGGACTCCTGAAGAAGCGTAAACCCCAAACACTGCATATCTCCCGCTCCCTCTCTCCAGGGGGCTCCAGGGCGGTGTTAAGCATCAGCTCTGTCAGACGCTTCCTTGGCCTCTGCTCCTCTTTAAGGGCCTCTGCAACGCCCTCAAACTCGACAGGCACCATCTCAGGTCTGGTGCCGGGCAGATTCACCATCTCTCTAAGCTCCTTAATTGTCAAGGATACTTGTATGGATCCTCTCCTGCCCATGAGCAGCACCCTGCAGACCCATGAACAGAATAATGGCTGTTTCATTACTTTAATTTGGCTGTGTTTGAACTTGGCTGTTAGCAGGCAGTCCATTGTACAGCCCACAAAGTCTTTGGCAGATTGTATCAGCAAGACCTTGGCACCCCCATTCTCTTGTTTACTTACACTTGCTCAATAGCTCAGTATGACGTGCTGCAGGGCTGGTGTGTTGTTTGTGTAATGGTATTGCTTGAACTTGGGTTTAACTGGCTGTTAGCCGGTAGTCCATTGTACCAGCCCACAACGTCTTGGCAGAGTACACACCAGCAAGACCTTCTCCTGGCACCCCCATTCCTGTTTCCCTCTTCTCCAAAGCTCAGTATGACTGCATGATAAGCTTCCTGCAGTTCGTGTCCTGTCCCATGTTCACATTGCCATAGAAACTACAGCAGGGGTGCTGTGCTGTTTGTTTAAGGGTGTTATATAGGGTGTTGATGACATTCTTCACTTCAGGATGGTCAGGGGCCACTCCAAACCTGACCAGGCCAAAGGGGACAGGAAGTCTTTAATAAATGTCATAAATGTCCACCTCCACATCTTGTCGGGTTTTGATCAGGTGCTGAGCAGTGTAGAAACCTGCTGGACCACCTCCAACAATACGGAGACCAACTCCAACAATTTCGAAATCCCAATATAATAATGGGCCGTCGGAATAATGACATGGCACCCAACAATACACACCTTTAGGTCGGAAGCATACTAAAAGTTACCTGACAATCAATGTACATCCTGAAACTACAGCAGTTTAGCCATGCACTTCTTCTCGGGAGGCATGAGGTGCACAATGATTTAAGCATTTCATCTGGTAAATTATCATTTTATGGGTTATCTTTGCAATTCCTACAGTATTGGCTATTTGTACTAGCTATTTACAAATGATTCACTGGCATTGACATCTGAAATGAAACAATGGAATACCTTGGGAATTAGCCATGCCTTCTCCAATGAAGTCTTCTGAATTCTACAAGTTCAAGCTGGGTGGTCATTTTGTTTGCTGGTCTAATAGCATTGGTTAGGAGGAGAATTTATTTGCATTATTTATTTCCAAATTATTCACTGGCATTGAAATCTGAAATAATACAAGGTAATGGATACCTTGGGAATTTACCAATGAAGTCTTCTGAAAAGTATAACCTTACGTTGTCTCACAACCTGAACTTAAATATAATAGCTCACGCTGCAACTGAGCCTGGAAGGGGTAAACAATCATGTCAGTTTATAAAAATGTTTCAGCTGTGAAACCCCAAAATATTGCTTTTATTTTTACTTCTTGGCAATAACTTTGATACCGTTGGAAAGCCTGTTTATTTCCCTTTCCATTTGTAAGGAACATGCATTTGTGGAATGAGCAGCGTACCTGAGTATGTGGGTTGCAACCATGCAAATATGTGCTGCCAATGCCAAACAGCTTGTTCCTTAACACATTCGGTGCCAAAGTTGTATTAAAAAAGTGACGTTGAGTACCAGAGATCTCACCGTTTGTAACCGCTACGCTGTTTACAGGGGGGGCATACGTAAGTCCGACATCCCCTTTCTCCGACTACGTGGCATCCGCGTGCGGTTAGGGTTAGGGTTCGGGTTTGGTATAGGGTTAGTATAGTAAACGTCGGAGGCATGCGCTGTCGGAGGAATGGTCTGTCGGACTAACGTATTGCACCCGTTTACAGCTGCAGACTCCACGACGAGCACCCGATTGTAAACGATATATGTGTGCACGATTGTGGATGGTCCTGGCTAACGCCTGGAACAATAACATCTCTCACGCGAGTCACCACAGTGGAGTGATCTCGGATCGAAAATTAGTGGTTTTCACCACTGTAAAAAGTTAAGGAAATATGAAGTATTTTTTGCAAGGAGATAGAATGGGGGTGGACGGGAGCCAGTTTTTTTGGCACGGTGATCCATCTGTTCCTTTCTTTTCAGAGTCACCGGACATTCAAGGCTACTCAATAGGACAGGGTCCAATAACGTTATGGCTTGCATGTGGATCTCAGCTTTCATGTAGCCAGTTATTAAGTCAGTTATCTATGACATATCTATAATGTATGACTCCATATTTGGGGAAGATTTTAGTACTATCTGGCCACCATTGTCTTTCATTATAACAATACATGTAAATATTCTTTCAAATAGACAGACTCACAGATCCATTTCTAGTTAGCTCACCTCCTACATACATACATACATACATACATACATAGGCGTACATGCATAGCTACGAGAGGTCGTGTTAGGCCGGTATTTGGCGGTTTTGGAGGGTTTTTTTTATGACAAAAGACAGAAAATATAATTCCCTCTGGACATCTAGGCTGGTAAACAAACAAACAAACAAACAAACAAACAACAAAACATCTCAAATCTAAGAAATGTTGGTACGAGGTTAGGGTTAGTCTTAGTTATAATGTGTGTTGCCTGACTAATGCAGTCTCAAAATAGTGGGCCATCAGACTAATGGCATAGCACCGACCACAACCCTAACACAAATCTGGATACATACATAGAATACATGGTCCCATCCCATAAAACATTACTTGAATTGAAAATCTCTAGGACGAGACTCTGCAAAGAGTGAAGAGTTCCTTTTACATTTTACAAATAAAATAGAAGCTATTAGGCAGAAGTTTAACCCTGAGCCCAGAGTCCTCGGGGTATGCCCTCCCCCCTGTGCACTGCTGACCCATTTTGAACTGGTTCCCCTGCCAACCCTTGAAGAAATTATTTCCCAGATGAAATCCTCCACCATTATATGTCTGTTGGACATTATCCCAATCAGAGTTTTAAGGATATTTTACATCCAATAGGTCCCAATATTTTATCTTACTTTCTTTTATTATTTTGCTGTCTGTTTGTTTGTACTCACGACCTTTAATGTGCCCTTATGTGGTCGAGTTGTGTCTTTTACAAAAAGTGGTCAGCCCCTTTTTTCCTGCATTATTGACAATTATGTTAGAACATTAAATCATTCATTTCTTATGCTATGGGCTGGAAATATATATATAATATTTATTTATTTCTTATTACTTAGGAATGTCACATGCATGTACGTTTTTAGCTGTTAAACCTTTATTAAAGCTTAGACATTTATTGAAGCGTAGACATTTATTAAAGCTTATCCATTTCATTCTTGCAATATCTACACATTCTTGTTACCCTTAGCTTGGTACAGACTATACATTTGTTATTACTTTATACTATTGTTTCTTAAGTTTAGGACAATTACTCAGTTTATTTTACATCTCTAATTAATCATTACCTGATTTATTTATTTTTGAAACAATTGGTTAACCGTTTTATTATATCCAGACTTTGTTTGTTAAACTTTGTAACACTATTATCCTCACACAGGATTTTCTACCATAGCCCCAGCCTGTTTGCCAGAAGCGTAATTTGGATATGATAGCCTTTTCACCCTACTGTGGGGCATGTTGTATGTCCTTAAAAGATGGGCACACAATCCCAATGTTTAGTGCTTGAAGAGTACATTGTTATCTGTCACTTAGTATGTTAAATGTTTTTATTTAAACATATGTATTATTTTCACTTTGACGTATAATAGGTTCTTTGACCAATATGCCACTGTTAACGGGTGTACTGCAGCGTTGCACAGTTTGTGTTTCGTAACTTAGTTTACTAGTCCTTTCACCCTGTGTCTAGCAGGAGGCAGCCTTGTATGGTTTATCAATTTGCTAGGCACAGAGTGAGTGTAAATTAAATTTTGCTCTGTTGAAAAGGTGTTTTAACAGACTTTAATGGGTATTTTTCCCAAACCGGGAATGCTATGTAAGTTACCCGACACTTTATTTTTGTCTTAAAGTTGGCGTGGTGCTAGACCAGGTGACCAGACTTAACACCGTGCCAGCTTCTTGGTTATGTTTTTATGGACTGTTTATGCAGGTTGCTTGTGCAGGACTTATTTGGTATGGCTTCCAGATACTGGCTTCACAAGTTGCGACATTACATTTAAAGCACATTGATAGCACATTTATAGCATTTCTTTCAATATGCCATGGCTCGACACCCAATACCATACATTTTCAACACTTATCGTACAACAGTAGCATCCCTTTGTTCAGGTCTGATAATTTTCATGCTTTTATCCCATGCGCACTCGACCAATATGGCCCGTATATCCTGAAGGCACTTTTTACTTAGTACGTTCCGATAAATCCGGAATCTTGTCCTTTCAGTTGCACATAGGTACGTCTATTAATAGGCTTTGTGTATATTATAGTGCAGAGCTAGTACGGACCCATCTTCAGGGTTCCCTTTGTGATCATCTTACAGCTCTGCCCGGCCTTTGAAAGGGTTAAAACATTTGCTACTGCTTTTTGTTATGTGTCGAGCCCCTGCATATTATATTCCACATTACGGTTATAAAACCCCTTTTACACAGTTTTATCACTTTAAAGAACGGATGTTAGGCAGTTCAGGACTTTCCCACATATCTTCACCAGGACTATCATTTGCTACTTGTCTATGCTTTATTTATTGTAAAAAAAATATAAATAATATATTTAAAACAATAATCTGACCTTTTCTATTCTTTGATGCGCATCTTTTCCTGTTCAGATGTAAGCCGGAACTTCCTGCCACCGCCCGCCTCCGTCTTAGTGAATCCTTTTCGTCAACGCCAAATGTTGTGAGATTGTGGAATGCGTGCAAAGAGAGAAAGACGGACAACGACTGTATCGTAGCGTTCAGTTTATTGCAGACAGAAAAGGTTCACAGCACAGCCTGGTTTGCAGAGTAGAGTAGGACTGATCGCGATCAGCCCCAAGGAAGCTTAAGGCTCAACGGTTAAAGTCAGAGACTTTATACCAACCTAAAAGGTCAGTCATTAGATCAACTAACAGATTGGAAGACAGACAACAAGATCATGCGCCCGTTAACCGGTGTAGCAATACAGAATGCTATCGCAACACTGTCTAACCTCACTTCTCTGTCCAGCTACCAGCTCTGGAATGTCCCTCATTTAGGAACGGCACCGCTCTGTTACCTGACTCCTGTCATGAGTCTGCGTGTGTGCTTGTGAAGCAAGCAGGAGAGACAGAGAGATGGAGAAATAGAGAGAGAGCCCTTCTCTGCCTACTCTTCAGAGGCCTTCATATAAAGTTCATATAAAGTGTTTACATGTTATTGATCATGCATTATTTCATAACACTGTTATTTTACTTAGACAAAAAAAACTAAAATCTGTCGTTTCCATTGTAGAAAAAGAAAATCAGCTGTACAACTGGGGCAGCGGTGGAACGGTTGTGGTTGTCAAGTTTACTTGTGCTTCTTCTTCTTGAGGGTTTCCTGAGGTTTCTGGCTGACTTCCCCGCAGGTCTCTGGTACCGTCGGCTGCCAGGGGAGAGGGTTGGTTCTGGGCAGCGTCAACTAAAAAAACACAATGAGACGAGGGGGAGAAAAGATGTGGTTAGATTATGGTAATGATGACCAACTGGTGATATATGCCATTATGGTCACATACTTTAAAAATAATCACTGCCTCAATTCCTCATCGGTATGGTCAATAATAGACACACTTAGCATTAATACATTGCCTGCCAATAACGCATATATGCGTTTTTTAGAATCCATCACTTGCCTGCCAATAACGCATATATGCGTTTTTAGGACTCATATCTCCTTGACCCAAAGACCAAGGAGATATGATTTTCCGAAGATCTAGACTCCTATCCACTTCCTTGTTAACTTAAAAATTCTGTATCCTGAGTACTTTTTTAATTTCAATGAAAAATCTCTGGCAGAAAACTGCAAAAAATCTGAAATAATTAGGGCAGGGTAAGTGTTAAGATCATCTTTTGACTTTTCCCCTAAGGTGATGATGAAAGATGATGCACACTTCTAGATTGCTACCAGTAGGGGGCTATTGAACCATGTCTAGGGCATGACAGTTCACATGTTGCAAACTTCTACTCATAAAAACTGCTTAAAACATGACCAGGTAGAGGGGGTGAAGAAGGGGGGGGGGGGGTTTGGGGCGGGACATAAACTACTAGAACCCTTGCATTAGTGATGGGCCGATACCACATTTCTTCAATTCAATACCGATATTTTTGGGGGCAATTTTCCGATACCGGAAACGGAACCGGCCGTAAACCGGAAACGAAGCCGGACATGGCCGTAAACCGGAAACGGAAGTACTAACACGGAACCGGAAATTACCATAAACCGGAAACGGAAGTACATTAAAAAATATCTATACTTTTTTTTTAAAATATCGATACCAAACTATATTCAGACAATCGATCGATATGCACATCACTACCTAGCATCCCTACATTTACCAAAAATGGTAGATCTAGAGGCTCACAATGACATTGTAGATCTGCTACTTTTGGCATAGATATTTTGGTGTAGAGCGGAAAAAGAGCAGACTAAGTACAGAGCCGAAGGTCACGTTTACTAAGCATTGTGTGCAAAGCATTGTCTGAAAATACACATTCATTTGAATTCAACATATTAATGGTAGGGTAAGTGATAGTTTTGGGTATTTTGGGGTTTTGGGTTAAAACAAAAAGCTTTTTGTTAAAAGTTTAAAGCTCTATATTCTATGGCGGCGGAGGAGAACCTTGAAGACAGAAAAACATCCACTTTAATACACTTATATGAACTAAAAATACATTCTTATTGACCCAATAAGACCTGGAACGCATCTGTGTCATTTTTTATTTGAGCTAAAAAATCATTATTTTACACTTTGGCTATTCAAAAATAGCCGCACTTGTAAATCTGCTATTTTTGAAAAAAACATGAAAGTGTGCAAATCTTTGAATACATATTGTTTTAAAGCGAACATTTTTAACTCAAATCTTTGCTTCTGGGGGTCCCTGGAACAAAATATTTTGAGATGGGGGTCGGTGGCCAAATACATATCATTTTGGGGGTCCTTGACATGAAACATTTTTTTTTCAGAATACTGTTGGGATTTAGAAGACATTTATAGAATCGGCTTCAGGTCTTAATGGGTTAATCATAGATGATTATATAAGAACATGGCCTGGTGTTCCTGATCAGATATAAAATTGCAGATATATATATTATTCAATGAATACAAGAACACAAGATAATGACTTACTTATTTTTTACTCCCAAATCCCCCCTTGATATTGAAATGGAACTCTCTTGGTGGTGGGATGTTGGCTGGTGGTGGTGGGTTGTTGTTTCCTGGCTGTTGGTTGTTGGCTGGCACCCACACCCATGACCCATAATTCAGGGGCAATGGGTGTGACTGGTGGTGCTCTTCCTGGGGTACTGGTGCTTGGCGTATTATCACAACGCGCTGGGTAGGGCGCTCATAACCCATCTCGAAGTGCAGATATGGGCCCACCGCCATGACCACGTTGACCACGTTGTTCATCATCATGGGCATCATCGTGGGCGCGCCATGAAGAGGAAGGTAGACGGGGTCAGCGTCCGGGGACCCACCAGCAGCGTCGGGGGAAGCGTCGGGGGTAGGTGGCGGGGCCGCGCCCGGGGACCCACCAGCAGCGTCGGGGGTAGGTGGCGGGGCAGCGCCCGGGGACCCACCAGCAGCGTCGGGGGAAGCGTCGGGGGTAGGTGGCGGGGCCGCGCCCGGGGACCCACCAGCAGCGTCGGGGGTAGGTGGCAGCAAGGGCGGCCAGGTATTCCTCCGATTCCGTGTCATGTGGCCCCACACGCGGGCGCGGCCCCACGTATTCCAGCGGGGACCCACCAGCAGTGTCGGGGGAAGCGTCGGGGGTAGGTGGCGGGACCGCGCCCGGGGACCCACCAGCATCGCCGTCGGGGTTTCTCTGCAAGAGAAGAAAGAGAAGAAAAACATTAACAAATTAACGGAAGTTACGAATGTAACTATGGTTCTGTGAATTCCTGGATGACTGCCAGTAGGCAGCTAACAGTAGTGAATAATGCCTCTCGCGCTCCGCGCAGGTCGAGTATTTATATAAACAAAGTCATGTGACGTGTAGGCTACCTGTGCTTCCGCCGTCCCGGCTACATAAGCACATGATAGCCTACGCGCGGCCTCTAAGAATCTTCTCGCCCTGAAAGATTCCGAGTGACCAGTATTACTGGCAGTCATCCAGGAATTCACAGAACCATAGTTACATTCGTAACTTCCGTTCTGTTTCATTCCCTCCTGACTGCCAGTAGGCAGTTAACAGTAGTGGATGACTTATACCACAAGTGTCAAGAGGAATTGCACCCACCTCCTAGTCTGCCGTAGCAGCCAGTGGCAGGATTATTCACTACTGTTAACTCCCTACTGGCAGTAAGGAGGGAATGAAACAGAAGTACAATTATAAATAACACATGTTTTAGGATTTTCAGTGGTGGAACTGGGTTCTGAAAGAGTGTTGAAAAAAAGCACAACATTTCTGATAGCAATCAGTGTTAGTGTTTGCTCAGTAACAGGGGTCTCCCTGTCTCTCTAGCTCTAAAGTAAACAGAAATGCATTTTCAGGCTGGTATACAAACGTTTACAAAATAATTGTTTATTCTAAAAAAATACATTTTGCTCTTCACAAGAACAAATAAGTATATATGTCAGAGGTAGATTGGCATTCCAGGTAGAATGGAAGTGGAGCGCTTGTTTTTAGGCTCGGTGCGGGGCTGCGATGCGAGTAGGACGGCGACAACAACAACAACACGGATGTACACACATACCAGCTTCAGTGGCGCACTTCGATAATCATTAGACTCCCCATCCACTACCAGTGGAAGTCTGGGTTTGACTCCCGCTTGGGACATTACTTTTTCAAACAACCGCGGACTCCTTTTTTTCGCCGATAAAGTATAGTTTTGGACCATGACGGAGGCGCGCCGAATCAGCAGACCTTGAGGCTGAGGAAGTCGCGCCCGAGCGCCTCCAGGCGCGAGTGCCCGCGACGACCAGCCGATGGTCTGCTGATTCGAATCAGCGCCGTTCGAGTTACCGATAGGGACAGAATCGTAAATTATGTTGTGGGGACTGCATTTGCCCCTCTATGGTTTGCCCCATTGAACTGCCACTCTCACTCCGCTGTATTAGCGGAGTGAGAGGACTCTCTCACTCCGCTAATACAGCTCCGAGATGAGGTTCTATGTCGTTCTCATCCAGGATCGGTGGAACGTCCGCCAAGGCTCCGCTGTTTACCCTTTTGTATAAATCGTATCCCAAAACTAATGGTAGAGTCCAAACCGCACGGATGTTTAAGGTTTGGTCGGGGGCATAATATTTTAGGTCGGGAGCGAAACTACCCGTTTAAATCGCTTATTTAGTCAGCCTGTGGCCATGTTTCCCATTCAACCCGGAAAACCCCCCTACGTCCGCTGCCAGTACTGCTCCCGGTTTGGCTACAATGGGAAACCTGGAAACTGGCGAGCTCTCGTTCTCTGCCATTTCGCTTGATGAGGAGGAAATATGACCCAGGGTTTTCTTTTTTATATATCTGTGCCAACAAAATGAGGGCCATCTTTTTAAAAACTAACGGATTACTTATTTGAAAACGTAACTAGTAACGAAGTACTCCAATGGCTAATCTAACGCGTTAGGTTACTCCGTTACCCAAAAAAGTATTCCGTTACAGTAACGGCGGTAGTTTTACCGCCGTTACCCCCAACACTGTACATGCCAAGTATTAGTATAACAATCATGTTAGTTTAGTGTGCAACTTACCCAAATAATGAGGATGCGAAATGGTTTCGGGTTCTCAGTCTCACCCCATTTATCTGAAAGATCATTTACAGAAAGGTTAATAATGATTGGACTATATGCTGGAATTACATACAGGGTTGCTGGAATGGAAAATTATTGGAAAATTATTTGACATGACTAAATTGTGTTACCAGAACATGATTAAAATATTTATAAATAAATGGAATGATCAGTGGTGGAAAGTAACTAATTACGTTTACTTAAGTACTGTACTTAAGTAACATTTTGAGGTATTTGTACTTTACTTGAGTATTTCCAATTTCCAATACTCTCACTTCTACTCCACTACATCTCGGAGGCAAATATTGTACTTTTACTCCACTACATTTGATAGAGTTAGTCTTGTTGATCATAATTTGTCAAGTGTCAGAAACCTGCTTAAAATGTCATCTCTGATATAATATGCTTCTATTTCTCCTATTCTACTTCTGTGCAAGGCCGCTGAGCTGGTTCTGTTTGAGATAACACTCTCCTTAGAGTCCCACTAACTTTGTTTTGCTCTGATGGGTTCAGCCTGGTATGTTAACAATAACACTAGGAGGTTAATCTCAGACTGTTTTCAGCACAATACATCACGTTGTTCTTCTCTACGATAACCATTCTTTTCAGTGCCACGCAGTGACCACTGACCAGTGACCGGTCAGAGCTGTCACACCATCATCATCATCTTCATCATCTACAATCCTCATCTTCAACTGACAACATCATCACTCTCCACCAATGGCAGGATTACATCTCCGATGGGTGGACGCTCGATGTGTTTTCCATGATGTCATATGTTTATGTTAACGGATGCTGTTAAAATCCAGTGCTTTCTCTGTTCAACGTGAGAGACACGACCGATGATGCCTGCAATACCTGTGATACTGTAACCTTAATACCTGTGATACTGTAACCATGATATCATAATAAATTATGATATAATGAAACACACATTAACCACTTTAACACTATTTTATACATAGGCTATTTTCAAATATTTAGTACTTTTACTTTTGGTACTTTAAGTACATTTTGATGCCAATACTTTTGTACTTTTACTCAAGTAAATGTTTAATTCTGGACTTTTACTTGTAACAGAGTATTTTTATATTGCAGTATTGGTAGGCTACTTTTACTTAATATAACACTTACTTAGAATAACATGACATTTGGGTAAAAAAAAAACCATCACATTAAAAACTCTATGGTGTACACCCCGATGGACGCTTCAAGCACTTCGGTGGATAGGCGAGTCCCACAATGCAACGCGAGCCAGAGCCAGCCTGAGCCAACCTGATAGCAGCAGAGATATACAAATCTAACAGCAGAGTAAAAACAAGCATTTCTCATTCTGACACTTCCAAAGTGTTTATTGGAACCTCAAGTCAAATACAGAACGACTTGATAAGTGCTGTTGGTGATGTGATGGATGATGCCATTAAAGAATAAATAAATAAAGCATAATTTGTAGCTCTAATGCTGGACGAAACATCTGATGTGAGCAATGCTGCGCAGTTATCGATTGTTCTTCGTTACATAACAGACAGTGGCGTACACGAGCGGTTCATTAAATTTGTGGATGTGTCGGGGAACAAACGGACAGAACAGGTAGCAACCCTGGTCCGTGGATTCTTGGAGGAATATGCATGCACAGACAAACTTGTAACCCAGTGCTACGATGGTGCTCCCGTTATGGCATCGGGGCTGAACGGGGTCCAAGCCAAAGTGAAGGAAAAGATTCTCCAGGCGCTTTTCATACATTGTTATGCACATGTCCTTAATTTGTTATTATCACAAGGTGTAGCCTAGGTAAAATTAGAGAATGCAAAATTCTTCTCACACCTTTCTTCCATGGCCGCATTTTTTACTAAATCGCCTAAACGAACGCAACTGCTCGATGAGATATGCCAGAAATTTCTAAAAACTAATGAGTAGGCTACCTTTAGTACTTTAAGTACATTTTGACACCAATACTTTTGTACTTTTACTCAAGTCAATTTTGAATTCTTGTAATTGTGACAGAGTATTTCTACATTGCAGTATTTATACTTTTACAGTATTTACAAGACTACAGCTTGCGCGCTTTGTAACTTGCACAAGGTACTTTTCCCCTTCATGACGTTTGGTGGATAAGTTAAATGATATGTATTGGAATTGCCATTATTGGTCAGAAATGCATATGTTTTGACATTATGTTAGAGATGGTTATGTAATGTTTCCGGCCGGGTATGGTCTGTCTGACTGGTGGTCTGGGCAGTCGCCAGTCGGTAGGAGAGGGCTTTGTTTAAGATCTTGTAGTTAGCCGTTCCCAATCAATTATATATATTATATTATATTATATTATATATTGCAGCACAGCTTGTAGCTGTCCCAGAGTTGGGTTGAATTGTGTGGTATTTATTACTGTATTGTATGTGTATGGAGTATGGTGATATAGTGCCTTCTACTGGCCTGCTGTAGCAGATATCACGTGACACCAATCACAGCAGCATTGAGTTCACATGTTGGGTTTGAGCAGGGCAGAACGAACAAAGTTTCAGAGCTGAAAGGAGCTCTGTCTATGCTAAGAAGAGTCAACAAAATATAAATACAGATACATAAGATAAAAATAACTTAACACTCCTAGCTATTCTGTGCAGAAGGCGCACACGGTATGTCACCTATTTATTTTGTTTGTCTGTACAATGATAATTGTTATTGTTTGTTTGTGTGTGTTTATGCAACGTGGACATTTAATCAATATGGACATTTCATTGATCATTTAATGGACATTTAAAATGACAGCTTGACTGATTTACAATTCATGACGTTTATAACTTGTGTTAAAAGATATTTTATTTGCTTTATGTTATTATTTATTGCATTCAGTTTTTCACGGTGTCTCTCTTGGGAGAAATACAAAGCCCTTGTGAACATCAGGTGGAGCTTGGTTTACTCTTCCTCAGAAAAAGACAGTTTAGGAGCAGTTATACAGCTGCTTCCAATAGCAATCACCATCATCAAGCCGGCTGGGTAGTGTGTGTTTAGTAGTGTTTGTTTTGCATCATGTTTTCTGTACATGTGTAGTGTACATGCATCTGACAACATGTTTAGGTAACAACAAAAAGGACTGCAATGGTTTTTAAACATGTTTATTCATTGACACTGCATGAAGAAGTTGATTTTATTGTTGGTCACCTCACCTCTCTCCTCGGCAGTGGTGGAAAAAGTACTACATTTCTTTTCTTAAGTAAAAGTATCAATATGTAGAAACACTGTTACAATGGTAATCAAAATGTACTTGAGTAAATATACAAAAGTATTAGCATCAAAATGTACTTGTAAGTAGTACCAAAAGTAAAAGTACTCATTATGCAGAGTGTCCTGTTTCACAAGGTACCATAAAATGTTTCAAAAATCTTTTGAAGCTTGTAGATCGGTATTTTCAAATAGCCAAAGTTTAAATAGGACTGAAGAGATTAATGTATGTTTTGTAATACTAAAGTAACTAGTAACTAAAGTTTTCAAATAATTGTAGTGGAGTAGAAAGTACAATATTTGCCTCTGAGATGTAGTGGAGTACAAGTAAAAGTATTGAAAATTGGAAATACTCCAGTAAAGTAAAAGTACCTCCAAATATGTCAAAATTAAGTACAGTACTTCAGTATATGTACTTAGCTACTTTACACCACTGCTGCAGTGCTGAGCTGGCTATTAGGATAAATCAATCCTGTTAATCTGGTTGTGTGTGATAGAATTTGTTTTGAAAATACCCAATCTACAAGCTCACAACGCCTCGCTTTGCGAAAATACCCAAAATGTGAAAATATGTTATCAATATTTATCTTGGTTAATTAATTTTGTAATTTAAAATGCCCAGGTGATATTCTCTACCATAACATTCCTTGGCTAATTAGAAGGGAACATTAGCTAAATGCAGAGTTATGTCCTTAATGGTATCCAGATTGAAGTGACTGTCTAAATATGTTTAATGCAGAAAACATACACATTGTTGTGATAAACTAGCTTAATTTAAGTTCCTCCTTGTTTGTTTTGCTTTGTGTTGTAGGTAACTGGAAGAGATGTTGATGGCATCAAACATTTTGCTGAGCTTCTATGTCAGACAAAGGTGGGTGTCTACTCCTCTCTAACCTCTTTCTCTGTTCCTCTTGTTCCCCGTTGCCTTTCCAATCTTCTATCTTCTCATCTCTACTTTTTCCTCATCTCCTGTCTCCATTCTCCTCTTTCTCCTGTCCTGTGCTTTTTATTTTTGATCTCTTTTTCTATTCTTTGCCCTTCTGTCTTCCCCTTTCCTCTACTCTCCCCTTAGATGTAATTTTCTCTTCTCCTTCACTATACAGTCTTGGATATGTACAATAAAAAAATGTGCCGGGAAGTTATTAAACACAAATTATAAATACGTGTTGATATCCATTCCTTAGTGTTATATCCACTGTCTTCCAGACCACAGAGCCAACACACAGCTAGTGCCTTTGTCTTCAGGGACTGCCAGTCATCTTGGGGAACGATCATTCTGCCTTCTTCATGACCTGCTCCGGACCGTAAGTAACTTAATTAGTTGTAAATGTTACAGGTGTTCAGTTATTTTAAGCCATAATGAAGACTGCCACTAATTTCCAGAGTTATTCAGTGTGTTCCCAAAACTTTTACTTATATCTTATGGCCAAACTGATGTGAACTGAAAACAGTTTTTAATAACTGCCTGCCAAGTTACAAAGCATTTGTTGCACACTTTTGCAACCAGTACTTCCAGATGATAGTAGATAATAGATAGATCCAGATGTGGCAGTTCATGAACAGTTAATTTAAGACTGGTATAATAATATAATGATTCCTTTCATTGCAGTTTATCTTATAAAATGCTTTCCATTATAAACAGTACGTTTTGCACAGCATTATCTAACTGGTATGATTATGTCCTCTCATTGTCAATTTGTTTCTTTCTGTGTCAGGATGTAACTGACAAGGACCGGTACAGTCAAACTTCAGTGGGAGCACTCTGCCGATCAAGAACATCCTCACCTCAACCTATCCAGATTCGGGATCATCTGTTCGGTTTGCCATGTTATGGGGGAGTCTACTGGTTTGATTATGGCAAACTAGCGCAATGAAAATTGGTTTTAAACGGGAACCTCAGGTACTGAACAATTCTCAAAACTGTTCAGTGTGAAATGTCTCACCCTGTGGCTTTTGTCATACACCCCCTTACATTGGTGCCAGCACAGATGAAAAGGTTAATGACCCTATGCAGCTCCTAGTTTTGGGCTAAGTAGCCATGTGGCCCATAGGGCAGGAGCCTATCTCCTGTTTGTGTAGTGTGAGGCAGTTTGATGTACATGTGCACCCCCTATACATAATGCTAGTATGTCACATGGACTTACCCCCAATCCAACTCTTTATGCTGAATGCTAAGCAGGGAGGCATTGGGTCCCATTTTTATAGTATTTGGTATGACCCGGCCAGGGGATTGAACCCCGAC
Organism: Gymnoscopelus microlampas; assembly: GCF_963454915.1. Classification (NCBI taxonomy): domain Eukaryota; kingdom Metazoa; phylum Chordata; class Actinopteri; order Myctophiformes; family Myctophidae; genus Gymnoscopelus; species Gymnoscopelus microlampas. The sequence continues at coordinate 6,356,361 of NC_139952.1, forward strand.
CTCCCATTCTGGCAGGACTAGGAGAAGTGGGTGCAAATACTTGTCAGTTTTTCTGCACCTTCGACCAGTACATCAGCATGGATTCAGATGGTTACAGCCTCCCAGATGACATGAAAACCCTCTTCTGAAGGAGAATGATGTGATTAACATTACATATTGCGGTCCTCCATTATCTCAATCACAATCTTCCTGGGACCAGTGAGGTGATTCATGGCTTTGTAGTCTATGTCCAGAACATCCTCCTATAATCCTCATCATCATTTGAGAAACCTCTGCGGTGGTGGTGAGCCCAAAACTGTATGCCCGGTTCTCCTCAGTGGCTGGAGCACTTGATCTGAAATTGCACACAGCCATTGACCATTACCATCTGAACGCAACCGTTTTTCAATATCACCAAATCTCAGCTGTTTATTAGCGTTTTGTGTAAAAGAATGTCGCCATGGTTACGGGGCTGCCCAGCTATGGGACAAACTGCCTTCCGGGTTGCCAGATCATGTGCACATAATATCCCCCCACGGATGCGTCGACCGGGTATGGACTAGTTGTGATAATGTATGGAAACTACAATCCTGGCACACCTGGGACAGATGCAGAGGAGGAGGTATGAAAGAGAGAGAATCACAAAATGATATGAAATCTAATGATTTGACCCACTCATTATATTCTGAGAATGATACTCCAAAGTCATTTACTTGTGTAAGCCTTTTATAGAAGTGCTGCTTTTTACATTTATTTGCTTCATTGTTGTTATACCCGTGAGAGAAGTCATTTTAAAGTCTTACAGTACCATGCTAATGCAGCAACAGGGGATCTTTTGGGGATAATGGCAAAATGATATGATTTCATACAAAAGAAACAGGATATACATTTTCAATACAATTCTGGCAGCTACATCAAGATAAATATGAAAGGTATTAGATAATGTAACAACCTTCAAAATAGCTATATACAAAATATAGTTATAATGGAGACAAAATTAATGAAAATTAATAGAAACACATGACAATACAAAAAATAAATGATATGTTACAGTACATGTGGGAAACAGTAGGCTACGAGTGAGAAAAATAGAGCGGGGACTCAGGTGTGCCCATTTTCGTGTGGTGTGATATGTTGTCTAGTCTTGGCTTGCTGGAATAAGATAAAGGATACTAGCCACACTTTCAGTACTAGAACAACTTTTATTTACAATTGCCCCAAGTAACAATATGTGAACACGGGATGTTTTATTGTTGTGATTCTTATTTTCTTTTTCTTAAAGCCAAAATCAGATTTACACTTGACAAATGGGTTGAAAATCTATTCTGCATTTGTGCGAATTAACTTCAGTATTGTTAGGACAAGATACAGTAGGATATCGTCTCTGTCGGGTGTAAACCTCATATGTCCAAAACTGTTACTTTACCAGGATTCAAATCAAAAGGTAGCAAATTAAAAGGTAGCAAAAGTAGCAGATCTATAAGCTCGAAACGTGTCGCGTCACATTTCGAGCTTGTGGATCTGCTACTTTTGATGCTTTTGTGTGACGCTGTAGTATGATAAAGTAGGGTACTAGGGTGTCATTTTGCGAGAAAACAAAGTTAAATTATGGAGATAAGAGGTTTCTGCCCGACAGCAACGATATGCCTTTATTGATCCCCGTGGTGAAGTTCAGGTGTTAGTTGGGGCAGCAATAGCAGTAAGCGTGAAACATACAGTAGTAGATAAGTTAAGAATAAAGATAAAATGAAAGATTCTTACATCTGCACTGTACAAGTTTAAACATTACATTCATTAATTCTGTCAAAGTAGCCTACTACAGGCAAATTTGGTTTAAAATCAGCAAATCCACCCCTTTATCCATTGTCCCACTGCATAATTTCTAATGGCTCTGGGTTTTAGTGTGAAAATCTTGCACTGGACTTGCACTGCAGAGGCCATTGTTAAAATACCAGCATTCATGTTAAGCACAATTCATGATGTTAATATAACAGAACATAAGCTGACCACTTAACTGCTGTTGTAAAATTGGCTTAAATATTTAGTTATCTCTCCTAGTTTGATCGCTACAAATATAAAATTGCATTGGCAGTCAAGTGTATGTTCACTACCACTGGATGTCATTGTGCATGAACATATTTTACATTTAAAAAAACAAACATTGTTTATCATTTTTATTAATTTGACATGAGTCCCTGGCACAAAACATTTTTAGATGGGACAAGTTGAATGGCTTCCTCATCGAATTAATGAAGTTGAGTGGCTTCCTCTCAGTCTTCGACGTCCTCTTCTGAAGAAATCTAGTCAAAGAGACCGAAGCCCATGAATTTTATTGACTTAAGAGACTTAAGTTTTACTCTTTTACTGTTATTGACTTTTTGAACATGTTTATCATTTTTATTGACTTTTGATAGAAAAACGTAGCAATGTAGCAATACTCTGTTACAAGTACACGTCCAGAATTCAAACTTAAATGTTTTTGGTCCAATCATTTTGTACTCAAGTACACATTTTGAAATATTTTGCATGGGCATGACCGTGGTCAAGGGAATGCCAATGGACGCCATGTCCCCGGCCAGAGGGGACAAAGCCGCCACAGACAAACCCAATGGCAGACGGTGACTGGACAGCAAGGGCCTGGCTGGGGGCCTCTGCCGTTGGCACCGATGGTGTAGAAGTCCTGGAGCCAGTGCAGGCTCGTCAGGCTTTCGTCACTGGTATGTAAAAACAGTCACACAGAGTTTGTGAGTGTGAAATATAGGGATATTGAGCGAATAATAGAAAAATAACCAATACTTACTCAGAAATGCATCATGTATCAAAAGGAAACAGGAAAGCACAAAGGGAACCAAAATAACTACTAAAACGAAGCTCCAGCATGCCTCTCAGCCAACAAATGGAGTAGGCCATTAGTTCAGGTGTGGTGCTAATCAGCTCTAATCAGTTCAGTACAGGTGCCTATTTATTGCCAATTTATATTAACACATTTTCCCGAGCTCCTCTCTAGAGAGCAGCCAGATAACATTTTAATTGGTAAGAATACACCACTGCCCGTCGGTCCGTGAGTCCGCGACCAAATGGACCCAACCGTTCCTTAAACACACACATAAATAATATAGCACAGTGCAGTAGGGGGCACATAAACTATGAGAAACATTTGTCAGTTGGCAACCTGGCTATAGCCAACAAAGAAAAGTCCTTCTGTTTTTATTATTAATTGTTATTAAATGTGCACATTTAAAACGAATTAAATGAGAATGTGTATAATTACCTGCATGGGCAGCAAGGAGAGGGCCCTCAAACAAAGAGACCGCTGATGTCGACCTCGTATAAAGCTGGATCTGGAGGAAAAAACAAGGGACAGGGTTAGTGACAGATAGATCTCATTATGTGCCAAGTCTCACTATTAGAAGAACAATTCATTTCAACAACTTTCAAAGACGCACAAGCAAATCAATGTGCCCTTTCCACTTCAATGGTCATATCCCCGAGTTTATATTTCTATTAATCAAAGCCTCAGCTTTATACAGTACTTTACGTAAGTAAATGTACTTAGTTACTTTCCACCACTGGTGTTTACCTGCTCGAACAGCCGTCACTTACATTGATAGGGACTCCATTATTGACGAGGATCTGGTATGTTAGCCAACATTCACGCTCTGCCAAAAAAACAAAAGGGAACCAAGGAAAATTCTGCTGCTGAAAAGCAAACGCCATCTTAGATCTTGGATTTTTTTGGGCGTCGGATGCCTAATGTTCGTGATCTGGACTAATGTATCGGTCTGATTAGCAGCTAGCACCAATGAGTTCAAATCTTCCGTTAGAGAAGATGTACGTTAGAGAAGAGCTCTGATTGGTGGAGCCGTCCGCTGATCAAGTAGCTTCACCAATCAGGTCGCTCAACTCTCATCCAACCAGCGTTGCCATGTCGGCGTATTATAAGCGACTTTGGTGGATTATGCAGTGGTAAGATATCAGGCCAGGGTGGTGGTCTCTCAGACGCTGAACCGCTCCTTTCTCTCTACCCAACATGGCTGGGGCTCCATCAGTTGCAATTGACACAACTTTCTTCACATCTATCCCTTTTTCATTCAGCATTTCTGATATTACTTTGTAAATATCTTTCCCCCTTGTTTGTCCACTGCGGTTTGCCAGGCCCAACACATCTTCAATAAACTCCCCCTTCGCCTCATGATAATATATCACAAACACCAACAACTGAGCATTATCAGTGGTGTCAGTGGACTCATCCACTGCTAGGGAAATACACTCTGCGTTTTGTATTCCATCACAAAGCTGTTTGGACAAATCACCAGCCAGTATTTCTGTACGTCTGGTGGCTGTGGAGTCTTGAGAGTGGAATTCTCTTCATTTTTGCTGTCATCTCCTCTTTTTCTTTTCCTTCGAACATGGTGTCCATCACTTCAATTAAACATTCCTTAATTATCTCTGCATCAGAAAATGGCTTTTTGTGCTTACCCAAAACCCATGACACTCTGAGTAAGCACTCCGTTACTTTTTGTTGTTCTGTCATAGATGACACAATAATATTGGTTGAACCTTGATAGGACTTTTTCATCTCGATTTTTTCTGTTCTTAGCTCTGAATTAGGAGGAAATTCCACTTCAAAAGATTTGTGCTCTGTCACATAATGGCGTTTAACATTTTCACTCTTCACCAGAGCTACAGTCTTTAAGCATATTAGACACATTGGTTTGTCACTTGATGGAGGTAGGATGAAAGCATATTTGTCAGTCCATTCTTCTTTGAACCTCCGATTTTCACTGTCCACCTTTCTCTTACTAGCAAACTTAGAACATGCCATTGTGATAAACACTCAAAATGCAGTCTTAACAGTTGATGAAGTGCTGCTGCTACAAGGAAACAAACTTACTGATTGCAAAATTTAAACCTGCTGCGTTCGTTCTGTCTGCTACTGAACTCTCAGTGACCCCAGCTAACAGCCAATCGTTCTCATGGAGATGACAGCCCACAATACAAGTGTGCGCACACACTCACACATACATACACGTGCGCGCGCACGCACAAACACACACTCACACACACAAACACACACACACACACACACAAACACACACACACACACACACACACACACACACACACACACACAGTCAGTCCACATTCAAAGTGCTGCATGCAGTGAATACAACGGACAATTGTGACTCGCGATCGCGGTAACTCGCAGATTAATAGCCTAGAAATTATTTATTGGGGGGGGGGGGGTGTATATATATATATATATATATATATATATATATATATATATTTTTTTTTAATTATAATTTTCCCAGGGTCCGCAGAGAGGTGTCCCGCGGTCCGGTCATGGACCGCGGTCCGCCTGTTGAGTACCCCTGCTGTACTCTATCTATTATTTGTAGTGATGTCTTAGCTGCTACTCCATACACTATACACCCATAATCTATTGCTGACCTCATAATTGCCCTGTATATGCCCATTAATGCTTGTTTATCTGCCCCCCACTCACATCCGGCAACAGCTCGCATCAGATTTATTCCTTTCTTACATTTTGTCTCTAGGTTTTTCAAGTGTACTTTCCATGCTAGCTTCATGCTGTCGTCCAACTATTTGACTATTGGGTAAAATTAAGAACTTATGACTTATGATTGCGAGATCAAACTATATGGACAAACTCTGTCTCGGACTGATTTATGCCCTGCACCTGGACTAAACCCAAGTGCATGAAAAACACTATTTGGCAGGCAATGCTGAATAGCATTAGCTGAAGATTTTTTCCTCTCAACTAAATAGTTGAGAGGAAAAAATCTTCAGCTAAGACACAGGTTGAAGAAGACCCCTGCTTAAATAAGCAGGGGTCTTCTTCAACCTGTGTCTCTATTCAAGTATTTCTCAAACTCTTTGGGAGCAAAAGGAGTAAAGAAAAGCTTATTCATTACATTTTCAGTAGACCTGCTTTACATGCAATGCAATGTATTGTCAAATTAACAATTTCAAGAATTGCTTAGGGCACATCCCACAGAAAGGCCTCGAACCTGTATCTCAGGTGCTACCAGTAGCTCTCTGAGCAGCTCAACAGGCACTCATTCTAAGTAGGCCTACGAACATATCAGCAGCTGTTCAGTATTAGCTGCTAAGTGTTTTTCATGCACTTGGGGTAAATTGTACTGTGTGTGTGTGTGTGTGTGTGTGTGTGTGTGTGTGTGTGTGTGTGTGTGTGTGTGTGTGTGTGTGTGTGTGTGTGTGTGTGTGTGTGTGTGTGTGTGTGTGTTGTGAAGTACAGTTGTGAACTGCATGTGTGCACTATGCGTACACAGTATGTGTATAGACTATATGATACTGCATCAAATCAAACCAGTACCATGAAATGTACACTGCAAACAGTATAGCAAAGTTATTATTCTAAAAGTGCAACATACTACTGCTTTAGATATCCACTTACTGTATTTACCCACAAATCTTTAAAGAAGTTGGCCGAAGGTCATTCTGCTACAAAGCTTCATCTGATTGGAATGATCGTCCTCTATCTCCTAGATCCATTTTGTCGCTTCAGGACTTCCCTATATTTATATCTTGATACAACTCGTTTACGCTTCTAAATTGACTGTACTGGTAGGGATATATACACTGATGTATTTGTATTGTACCATTCTTTCTCTTCTGTTGTTTAACAGCTGATGGTGGTGATGGGTGGGAGAGGGTGAGCTAGCTGTTAGCTTCATCTGTTTATGAATGTATCTGTATACTTGTATTGTATTGTATGTATCTATCCATGTCTGTTGTTCATCTTTTTATGGGACCCCTCGGAAATTAGATGCTGCATCTCAAGGGGCTACCCCTTCATAGAAATCTGAAATTATCAAGTGCTTATTCTTTTACTGTTTGGAACCCCTTTTTATACTGCCAACTCAAGGTGCAGCACATTTTTTAAACACAATGTTTGTTTTCAAATGAAAAAAATGAAATAAACAGAAGAATAATGTACTTTTTTGCTTTTGCCTTTTTGTTTAAGATTCTATGTGGAGTAATTGGGTCAATTGTTGTTAGATATTATTTTAGTTAAATCAATTTGCCATTTAGTATATTTATGCTGAAATTGCTTTTTTAAGTTAAATTAATTTTCAAGTGTTCATTACACAACTTTTTAGGTCAACCTGGTTCCTCAAAATATTTAAGTTTATTTCGCTTATCTGGGCTTAATTAAAATAGAGGATCATCTCAGATAGTAGACCTATGCTAGTATCAAAACTAGCAACTCAATTCCTGTTTAAGCAAACCTCAACTCACTCTGTGAAAACATCAAAAAGAAACCAAATACAAATGTATTCAATTAACTATTCAAAATATTTGATCACAATTGTACAATTGTACTGTCATACGTCTTACCTTGGTGCCAGCACAGACACAAAGGTTTATGACCCTATGCAGCTCCTAGTTTGGGGCTAGCAGAAGTTAAATCCGCAGGCATCTGTAATGGTTCTGAGACGGGGCGTGTCAAATGTGTGAATGGCCAGCCAAAACTGACCCCAAGAAGTCATGAATTCTACTGATTTCAGGATTATATTCAACGCCACGGTTGAAATACCAATGTATGATCAGCCTCACCTCTATACTACTGCCTGAATTTGAATGGTATGGTGGAATTCACTGTCTGCTCATCCACATGGGAAAAGTATTACAGTGCAACTGCACTGTTGTCCTAAAGAACAATATTAACACAATTCTCTGAACAGTTGTGTTAATATTGAGAGCTCTAAACCTTCGAGCTGTCTAGTATTTGCACACCAAATCATCCTACATAAAGCAAGTGATTATAGCACTCATTCAAATCCACATCCCCTTGAATGCTTCCACGGGTCACACAGCACTGGTTTGCAAACGTGGGGTGTGGGAGACCCCAGGGGTGTTCGAGGGTGCATCCATTCGGTTCCATTTGTACACTCCCAGAGTTCCATTAATACTGAAGACTCTAATGCATATCTAACTGGGGCCCTTGCAATTAAAAAGACTGATAATGCATGTAACAGTGCTGTGTGGTGTGGATAGTGGTTGTAATAGAACTTTGAGCATTTACATTTTATGTTACTCATTTACTTTCCATACAGGACAGGTGACTGACTTTACATAACAGTATTGAAGCAAAACATATAAGTCACTTGTACCAACTTTCTACTCATCTGAGTCATTCCTTCACATTCCTCAAACCTGTCGTCTACCAACAGACACAGATAAAAAAGACAAAAAATAAACCCTGAAGAGAAAAGAATGCAACAGGCCACTGTTGTCAACAAACTGACATTGTTGAAAAGGACACAGATAACTCAAGTCATATTTACAATTGTATTTTAATAAATATCTACAGCATTGTCTTAATCAAAATATTTACACTTACAAACATTAGTATCAAAAGCTAGCCGATTACTTGGTGATGAGTAAAAAAAAGAAAATTCATCTGAAAGTATAATTTTAATAAATATCTACTGCATTATCTTAATCAAAAATATTTTCACTTAGAAAGCAAACAAATTAGCATCAATATCTAGAATGAGATATACATTAAATCAAATCATTCTGTGGTCAATAATTGTTTTTATGAAAGATATCTAGCACTTAATATTGATCAGTGGCTCATATTCAGACCTTTCAAATATACAATCATTAATACCACATGCAAGCATACACATTCAAATCAAAAGTTCAATGATTAATCAAAACATTTGCACTTATAACAAACAAATTAGCATCATCAATATCTAGAATGTGAATGTGTGCCTTTACCTGGTGATGAATAAAAAAAAAATCATCTGAAAGTTGTGGTTACATCACCCCTACATCAGGACACATTGTCAACTTTAAAGAAATAAAGTAGCTTTTCAGTGTGTAATCCTTGGTGATGGTCATGTTGCTGTCCAGGCCCACCTGATCACACAGGCTTTAGGGCTGCAGCCATGGGCACCAAGCTCTGGGGGCCAAAAATGGCTATAACAGCGTAAAAATATTGTCCTGCTGTTGGGCTGCTGAGGTAGCAGCAAAACGGTGCCACCGGCCAACACAAGGGCTAATCCAACCCTTGTTGGGACTGCACATGATTGGAGGTGGCCTTTGGTGGTGCAGGTCCTCTCCTGTTGTACAGTAGCTACTGTTCATCCCTCTGGCTCCTTCCTGAACTCCTGACTTCACCACATATTGTGGCAGCGGTGGCCTAGTGGTTAGAGGGGCGGCCTTGATACCGGAAGGTCCCTAGTTCGATTCCCCAATTCATCACATCGATCATGAATCACCGCTGAATAGCCCTTGAGCAAGGCTTCCATGCAGGGTCCGGCTGGAAACAAGTTTCGTACTTAGTCCGACACCCTGGGTAAACAACAAACTTTGCTTTGCTTTACAGCGACTAGGGGGAAAACACAGTCACACAGAGTTAGTGAGAGTGATAGAGTGAGAGTTCAGCAAAGTCCACACCACGACTATAACGAAGACAATAGTGAACAATATACAGTTTTAGTTAAGAGAAACTTAACAGAGAGACATACAGACAGAAGGATGTAAATCCCATGACTCTAACCGACTCTAACCAAATTACAATCTGAGGATGATGGAGGAGGAGTAGGACCCCCCCCCCCCCCCCTTTCATCAAAGGGTTCAATAAAAGAGTAAGAACCCATTGTCTCAATGGGTGAATAAAGGTTAGATACAAATACAAAATAACATGTTTGTGCTGTCAGGCAGATACCTACCAAAACCGTTACTTTTCAGTAACCTCCATGACTTCCATCTGCATCTTCCTGGGGCCAGTCAAGATGAGGTGGTTGATGGCCTTGTAGTCCATTTCCAGAACGCTCTGGTTATTGATGGCAACTACAAGCTGACACACCTGGGACAGATACAGAGGGAGAGGAAGGGGTATGGTGGAGAGAGAGAGGGAGAGAAAAACACAAAATGACTTGAAATTAAATGATTTGACCCACTTTTCACTATATTCTGAGAATGATACTCCAAAGTCATGAAGGCTTATAGCCATCTACTTATGTAAGCCTTTGTGGAAGTGCTGCTTTTTTACTTTTTTACTATACATTTACTTGCGTCAGTCTGGTTCCACCCGAGAGAGAAGTCAGTGTGTGTGTGTGTGTCTGGTTCCACCCGAGAGAGAAGTCAGTGTGTGTGTGTGTGTGTGTGTGTGTGTGTGTGTGTGTGTGTGTGTGTGTGTGTGTGTGTGCACGTAGAGGCGGGTGTATCTCTTGAGCAGAGCTTGATGAATTGTGTGTTCAGAGTTGCAAGTGAATTATTGTGGGTACGTACTCTTAACATTTTCTTCCTGTAGGGTCCTGCTGGTTGCTGTAGTTCCTTTGGAGTTACGGTTTTCTTCAGGACTGCAAATTGAAACTGGTATCATCATGATTGTCTGACAACTTTATTTTGTTGGGATTCATCTCTTCTACAGGATTGCAGTGATCAAACTCACACTATAAGTAGATTGCATATAGAGCCCGCCCACCATATTAAACTTTTGTATGACACTGGCATTGGCAAAATATGCAGCCGAACCCAGTTTTTAACCACTCCCATCCTGGTGTCCCTACTTTGGGCGTGGCATCATTATAGGTGAAACTTTTGGTTAGATAAAATAAAGTTCAATGTGATTATGTTTCTAAATGTTATGTGTTAATATAAGTCCTAAAATTTGGTTTCTGACCCAAAAATCGGTTGGGCTCTAATTGCTAAACTGAGAGAGATGGATTGCACACTCAGATTCCATGCAGTAGACCAACACTATTTTAACACATTCTATTGAATAATTATTATGTTATGAATATAATAAAGTAGAGAATGGGCTCTGTGCAAGTTCTCCTTACCTGATTTGGGGTTGGTGAGCATGGTAAAGGAGGCGGTCGGTGTGGTGTGTGGATCCTCTCCTGTTGAACTGCACGTGAATGGAGGAGGCGGTCGGGGGGGCTGGTCCTCTGCCATACAGTCTCTGCAGCATGGCTCTTGTGTTGGGGAAGAGGGAGGTGGCCTTGGGTGGTGCAGGTCCTTTCCTGTTGTACAGTAGTTTCCTAGCGTACTGTTTATCCCTCTGGCTCCTTCCTTAACTCCTACTGACTTCACCACAGCGACTAGGGGAAAATCACAGTCACACAGAGAGTTAGTGAGTGAGAGTTAAGCAAAGTCCACACCACAACTAGAACAAAGACAATATACAGTTGTAGTTAAGAGAAACCTAACTGAAAGACAGACAGACAGACAGACAGACAGACAGACATTACTTGATGTTAAAAGTTAAAACTGCAAGTGAGACAGTAGCAGGTTTCTCTGGGAGGCCTAATGCATGCGGAGGAACATGGAATAACTCCCAGATCCAACCTGTACCTGTTGCTATCGCATCAACAGAGATCACCCTCCCCTACTTAACTTACTGTAAACTTAACTCTACAACGCCCAGATGCCCCATAATGAATTAGATAGATACAGACAGACATTTCTCTTTTTTTGCATTTTTCCTTATTATCTTAACTATTTCTAATACGAAGTAGTCAGCCAACAGGAAAAAAAGTCAACAACCACCCCTTAACTTACCTTAAACGACCTATCAATATCACAACATTATAACAAACAATGGGAGCAGCAGTGTGCCCCAGAGGCGAGGACACACACTGGCATCCACCAACCTGATCCTATCACGATGCACTGACATCAGAGGCATCCTCTGAACCTGCAGATTTCACAGATTACTCCCTTGTGAAGAATAATATCAACATCAAATCAACTCACAAACTGTGCCTCCTCTTCAGATGGTGCCTCCTCCACAGTGTTTCCTCCAGCACCTATACTCCAATCCCGGCGCCTCCTGTCCCTCCTCTCTGTCAGGTGGTGCCAGCTCCTTTCCAGGTGCTCCCTGCGCCTCCACTTGGTGGTTTTCCTCCATCTCTGAGTGGGTGTTTCAACATCCCACGTCTGTCTGTGTTACAGTCTTAGACGTGTCTTGCTTCGAGGAGGTGTCGAGCTGCGTAGAAGGGGAAGGCTCCCCGTCGCTAAGGACGAAACGTACCTTCTCTCCAGGGAAGCTGGCATGTGTGTGTGTGTGTGTGTGTGTGTGTGTGTGTGTGTGTGTGTGTGTGTGTGTGTGTGTGTGTGTGTGTGTGTGTGTGTGTGTGTGTGTGCGCGCGCGCGTGCGCGCCTGGTCAATCAGAACGCATGAATTGACAGTTGTGTGACTTTGGAATGCTTGTCCCAGAGTTTATAACTCTGTATTTGATGGAAAATGGACCATTGGTAGTGTGATAGTGGACAGGGTAATGTATAGTAACCAGTATTGTACTTAATGTATTTGGAGAGAAAAAAATTAAGTAATTATTAAGAATTTAAGTTCAAGACTTACTTGAAAGTAAAAACTGTGAGTAAAAAAGCTCACTGTGTCTGTAGTGATGTTGATCTGATAGACCGAGGGTCCCAAGACTGCACTTTGAAAACCACTGTCTTCTTTGTAATGAATGAGGGCAGTGGTGACGTTAGAATGAACTAAGACTAACTAAGTAAAAGTTGTTGTGATGTTGTTTTTACTCTTGTATAATTAAGCTGGCAAATCTGACAAAGTAGCCTAGTTTACATGCATTTGAGAAATCTACAGAAAAAAAAAACATCACCACTATCCAAAACGGTAACAGGATAGGTGGAAATTAGGGAAATCTGGGCACCTCGATGTAAAATTGGCTATTTTGTAATACAAAATGTTTAAAAAAAAAGAAAAACGATTTGAAAAATGATCTTATTGCTAAGACCTGTATATCCAGTCATTTTGGGGCATAAACAAGAAGTTGAAGGATAAAATTAAGTCTGATAATGATGTACCATGCATGTTCACATCATGTATACAGGATTGATATCCTGTATCCCTGCAAACTGTTTAAAACTAAGTAACCGTTAGTTGTTTTTGTTATCGGCAGGCCCCAATTCAGATTATCAGAAAACACAAATACATTGAATTGACTACATTTCAAACCTATGCTATGGCATCAACCATTAATAACATATGTGACAAGTTGACATATGCTTGATATAGGCCCTCTGACCTAGCTTACGGTTAGCTACCTAGCGTTAGCCTACCTTGTTAACATATTTCAATAGGTTGATTTAGAGGAATTGTTATTTATGTCCACAGTAATGCCTTTATAAACATCATTACCTGATATTCTTCTTTGCTGCCAATTGTTGCTTCAACGAAATTATTTTAAAGCTCCATATTCGGTCTTTGCTGCCAATAGGCAACATGAGGCATGTTTTATCATGTTAATGAAACAGGATCATTGTTGCAAACCATATAAGTCACTTGTACCAACTTTCTACTCATCTGAGTCATTCCTTCACAGTCCTCAAACCTGTCGTCTACCAACAGACACAGATAAAAAAAGACAAAAAATAAACCCTGAAGAGAAAAGAATGCAACAGGCCACTGTTGTCAACAAACTGACATTGTTGAAAAGGACACAGATAACTCAAGTCATATTTAAGATTGTATTTTAATAAATATCTACAGCATTGTCTTAATCAAAATATTTACACTTACAAACATTTGTATCAAAAGCTAGCCCATTACTTGGTGATGAGTAAAAAAATAAAATTCATCTGAAAGTATAATTTTAATAAATATCTACTGCATTATCTTAATCAAAAATATTTTCACTTAGAAAGCAAACAAATTAGCATCAATATCTAGAATGAGATATACATTAAATCAAATCATTCTGTGGTCAATAATTGTTTTTATGAAAGATATCTAGCACTTAAAGGGCAAGACCACTTTGGTAGAGGTTTGGGTTGTGTAGTTACCTCGCCATGATGTAACTCCAAAGGTGGGCAAGAAATAAAAAATAATTGCTCCATTGATTAGAAATTGATAATTCAAAATATGCTCCTTATTGACTTACATTGTACAGTAAAACTGCTCTCAAAGTCACTCTTTTAGCACAAAAACGAACGCAAACAAAGTTGATTCAGACAATATAGAACATCACCAAACCCAGTACTGTTTTTTTTTTAATAAAAATGTCAACTTCCTGTTGATTTTGCCATTTTTAATAAGTAGAAAACCCGGACTGGATCGGCGGATCCGGATCCAGATCTTCAAATTGTAAAATCAACAGGAAGTTGACATTTTTATTAAAAAAACAAACAGTACTGGGTTTGGTGATGTTCTATATTGTCTGAATCAGCTATGTTTGGGTTCATTTATGTGCTAAAAGAGTGACTTTAAGAGCTGTTTTACCATACAATGTAAGTCAATGAGGAGCATATTTTGAATTATCAATTTCTAATCACTGGAGCAATTATTTTTGATTTCTTGCCCACCTTTGGAGTTACATCATGGCGAGGTAAATACACAACCCAAACCTCTACCAAAGTGGTCTTACCCTTTAATATGGATCAGTGGCTCATATTCAGACCTTTCAAATATACAATCATTAATACCACATGCAAGCATACACATTCAAATCAAAAGTTCAATGATTAATCAAAACATTTGCACTTATAACAAACAAATTAGCATCATCAATATCTAGAATGTGAATGTGTGCCTTTACCTGGTGATGAATAAAAAAAAAATCATCTGAAAGTTGTGGTTACATCACCCCTACATCAGGACACATTGTCAACTTTAAAGAAATAAAGTAGCTTTTCAGTGTGTAATCCTTGGTGATGGTCATGTTGCTGTCCAGGCCCGCCTGATCACACAGGCTTTAGGGCTGCAGCCATGGGCACCAAGCTCTGGGGGCCAAAAATGGCTTTAACAGCGTACAAATATTGTCCTGCTGTTGGGCTGCTGAGGTAGCGGCAAAACGGTGCCACCGGCCAACACAAGGGCTAATCCAACCCTTGTTGGGACTGCACATGATTGGAGGTGGCCTTTGGTGGTGCAGGTCTTCTCCTGTTGTACAGTAGCTACTGTTCATCCCTCTGGCTCCTTCCTGAACTCCTGACTTCACCACAGCGACTAGGGGGAAAACAGTCACACAGAGTTAGTGAGTGAGTGAGTGAGTGAGTGAGTGAGTGAGTGAGTGAGTGAGTGAGTGAGTGTGTGAGAGTGATAGTTCAGCAAAGTCCACACCACGACTATAACAAAGACAATAGTGAACAGTATACAGTTTTAGTTAAGAGAAACTTAACAGAGAGACATACAGACAGAAGGATGTAAATCCCATGACTCTAACCGACTCTAACCAAATTACAATCTGAGGATGATGGAGGAGGAGTAGGACCCCCCCCCCCCCCTTTCATCAAAGGGTTCAATAAAAGAGTAAGAACCCATTGTCTCAATGGGTGAATAAAGGTTAGATACAAATACAAAATAACATGTTTGTGCTGTCAGGCAGATACCTACCAAAACCGTTACTTTTCAGTAACCTCCATGACTTCCATCTGCATCTTCCTGGGGCCAGTCAAGATGAGGTGGTTGATGGCCTTGTAGTCCATTTCCAGAACGCTCTGGTTATTGATGGCAACTACAAGCTGACACACCTGGGACAGATACAGAGGGAGAGGAAGGGGTATGGTGGGGAGAGAGAGAGGGAGAGAAAAACACAAAATGACTTGAAATTAAATGATTTGACCCACTTTTCACTATATTCTGAGAATGATACTCCAAAGTCATGAAGGCTTATAGCCATTTACTTATGTAAGCCTTTGTGGAAGTGCTGCTTTTTTACTTTTTTACTATACATTTACTTGCTTCAGTCTGGTTCCACCCGAGAGAGAAGTCAGTGTGTGTGTGTGTGTGTGTGTGTGTGTGTGTGTGTGTGTGTGTGTGTGTGTGTGTGTGTGTGTGTGTGTGTGTGTGTGTGTGTGTGTGTGTGTGTGTGTGCACACACGTAGAGGCGGGTGTATCTCTTGAGCAGAGCTTGATGAATTGTGTGTTCAGAGTTGCAAGTGAATTATTGTGGCTACGTACTCTTAACATTTTCTTCCTGTAGGGTCCTGCTGGTTGCTGTAGTTCCTTTGGAGTTACGGTTTTCTTCAGGACTGCAAATTGAAACTGGTATCATCATGATTGTCTGACAACTTTATTTTGTTGGGATTCATCTCTTCTACAGGATTGCAGTGATCAAACTCACACTATAAGTAGATTGCATATAGAGCCCGCCCACCATATTAAACTTTTGTATGACACTGGCATTGGCAAAATATGCAGCCGAACCCAGTTTTTAACCACTCCCATCCTGGTGTCCCTACTTTGGGCGTGGCATCATTATAGGTGAAACTTTTGGTTAGATAAAATAAAGTTCAATGTGATTATGTTTCTAAATGTTATGTGTTAATATAAGTCCTAAAATTTGGTTTCTGACCCAAAAATCAGTTGGGCTCTAATTGCTAAATTGAGAGAGATGGATTGCACACTCAGATTCCATGCAGTAGACCAACACTATTTTAACACATTCTATTGAATAATTATTATGTTATGAATATAATAAAGTAGAGAATGGGCTCTGTGCAAGTTCTCCTTACCTGATTTGGGGTTGGTGAGCATGGTAAAGGAGGCGGTCGGTGTGGTGTGTGGATCCTCTCCTGTTGAACTGCACGTGAATGGAGGAGGCGGTCGGGGGGGCTGGTCCTCTGCCATACAGTCACTGCAGCATGGCTCTTGTGTTGGGGAGGAGGGAGGTGGCCTTGGGTGGTGCAGGTCCTTTCCTGTTGTACAGTAGTTTCCTAGCGTACTGTTTATCCCTCTGGCTCCTTCCTTAACTCCTACTGACTTCACCACAGCGACTAGGGGAAAATCACAGTCACACAGAGAGTTAGTGAGTGAGAGTTAAGCAAAGTCCACACCACAACTAGAACAAAGACAATATACAGTTGTAGTTAAGAGAAACCTAACAGAAAGACAGACAGACAGACAGACAGACAGACAGACAGACAGACAGACAGACAGACAGACAGACAGACAGACAGACAGACAGACAGACATTACTTGATGTTAAAAGTTAAAACTGCAAGTGAGACAGTAGCAGGTTTCTCTGGGAGGCCTAATGCATGCGGAGGAACATGGAATAACTCCCAGATCCAACCTGCACCAGTTGCTATCGCATCAACAGAGATCACCCTCCCCTACTTAACTTACTGTAAACTTAACTCTACAACCCCCAGATGCCCCATAATGAATTAGATAGATACAGACAGACATTTATCTTTTTTTGCATTTTTTTAATACGAAGTAGTCAGCCAACAGGAAAAAAAGTCAACAACCACCCCTTAACTTACCTTAAACGACCTATCAATATCACAACATTATAACAAACAATGGGAGCAGCAGTGTGCCCCAGAGGCGAGGACACACACTGGCATCCACCAACCTGATCCTATCACGATGCACTGACATCAGAGGCATCCTCTGAACCTGCAGATTTCACAGATTACTCCCTTGTGAAGAATAATATCAACATCAAATCAACTCACAAACTGTGCCTCCTCTTCAAATGGTGCCTCCTCCACAGTGTTTCCTCCAGCACCTATACTCCAATCCCGGCGCCTCCGGTCCCTCCTCTCTGTCAGGTGGTGCCAGCTCCTTTCCAGGTGCTCCCTGCGCCTCCACTTGGTGGTTTTCCTCCATCTCTGAGTGGGTGTTTCAACATCCCACGTCTGTCTGTGTTACAGTCTTAGACGTGTCTTGCTTCGAGGAGGTGTCGAGCTGCGTAGAAGGGGAAGGCTCCCCGTCGCTAAGGACGAAACGTACCTTCTCTCCAGGGAAGCTGGCATGTGTGTGTGTGTGTGTGTGTGTGTGTGTGTGTGTGTGTGTGTGTGTGTGTGTGTGTGTGTGTGTGTGTCATACATTATCTTTGATAATAAGTTTTATTGTTGTGTATTTCCCGACATATAATAGTTTGTAAACATTGTTTTTAAATAAAACATAGGCTATGGGTGGGAAAAAAGGCTATGGTTTGGAAGTGAAATTGCTTTTACCTTTGCATTGTTGAGAGGCCCATCTATGTGTCATGCACATTTGGGGCAGATCAGACTTTTTTTAATTTTTTTATGGCCCCCTCCTTGCAAACCTTGGATCTATTAGTCATAGCCATTTGGAATGGAATCTGAAAAATATTTCTGAGATATCTGCTGTGAGTTTATGAGGTTTATTGATCAGCAAGCCGCTGTTTTACACCTACTATATCAGCCTCTTCAGAGCGTAACAGTGGCCGGCCGCAATGTTTTTCACCTGCGCAGGTTCCACAGATAGAAATTGCTTTCAAAAGGGTGGTGCAGAGGTCAAGTGCCTGCCCACCACAGGTTGTGGGATCGAATCCACCGTGGTTTGTCGAGCGTCTATACGAACACAAGTGGCCCGTGTTCAGGGGAGGGAAGCAGGGCGGATAGGGAGTATTTAGTATCACTGCAGGTACTCCTATGGGCTGGGGCGGCGCCTGTCAGCAGGGAGTGTTGCATGGGCGGGAGGAGTAGGACGGAGGCTCTATGTCCTCCCTGTGGGGGCTCCTCAATGGCAGGCAAGTCAGTATAATGTAGGATACAACAGCAGTGTCAACGTGTTGTTATTGTCTCCGCCAGGCTGAAAGGCATGGCGAGAGAGTATGTTTTACCCCCTGTTCGTCCGTCCGTGTGTCCTTTCCATGTGCGAGCAGCTAATCTCCGGCACCATTGGCCTGGTCGCTGCGAAACTGTGCACACACACTCCCTGGATGCCAATTTTCACATGGGCCTGTTATAGCGCCACCAGGAGGCCGATTTGTGCAAAACCATTTTTTGTATATTACTCCTACAGATTTTATCCAAACATCATGCAAATCGGTACACAGTATATCTCCAGTCATGTGATCAACACAGATCTGTCTGTTTTCCCATATTATATACTTTTTGGTATGCTTTCTAGTACTTTTGGATATTTTTGAGTACTGTTGGATACTTTTGAGTACGCTTTTGGGTCCTTTTATGTACATTTGGGTATTTTTGTAGAGCTTTGATTGCACACAGCCATTGACCATATACCATGTGCACGGAACACCGAAGCCCGTTTTTCGCTTCCCCCAAATGTCAGCTGTTTATTAGCCTTTTTGTGTTCGCTGGCTCCCGGGTTGCCAAATCATGTGCCTGAAACAAGCGCCGGTGTTGCCACATCCGTGAAACAAGCGGACCATGCTCATATCCCCCGATGGGTATGGTCTACTGTTTTGAAAGGAGCAGATCTACAAGCTCACAACGCATCTTAATGTGACACATTGTGAGCTGGTAGATCTCAATAGCAAATAGGTTTAAAGTGGTTAAACTGATTTTTATGCCATTGGCATTTTATGCCAACTCCTTATATGGTTATGTCTGAGTCAAAGTAACGTGGCCCTCCAAGTAGGCAAATCTAATATAGGATGAGGAGTGAGAACCTCTCAAGGATTATTCATCAGTTTCATAGTTTTATAGTGTTCAGTTCCAATTTTGTCAGCTCTTTCATTTGTTTCACTACTAATTGTAATTGTTTATCCATCCTGTACACGTTCTCACTTAAAATTGGTATCCTGAACTGATAATATTTACTAGAGAGCTGGAGAGACGCGGAGAGACCCCTGTTATTGGATAAACACTCTACAGTAATGCTTACTATCGGGATATAGAGCTTTACGTTTTAATCAGAAAACGTTTCCCCCCCAAAGAAAACAATACATAAATGAACGTACACCTCCTGTAAGTAGATCTAATGCTGAAATGGTTTCCTACACCTCCCCTAAGCAACCCTGACAAAGATAAAACTCTTATTGATCTGAGCTCTACAGTCTCACAGTGACTTGCCGTATTTTCTCAGCTGTTATAAAATATAAGTATTATTTGGTTTGATGAATTAGGTTAGTGGAAGTAATCTGGTGTGATACAACTCAATGCACCGTCCAGCAGCTGCTGTTAGTGCTCTTTGACTCTCTGCTCCGCTGTTGTTTTCTGATTAAATTCACAATCTGACATCATTGATTTGTTTGGCCTCAGTCAGTAATGGAAAGTTAATGAAAAGCCATGCTTGGTCGACAGGAACGAACTTGTATAAGAAATAATGAAAAGTGTTTATAAGAAGCTCAAACTGAATCCTTCTGCAAGGCTACAGGATAAGATGTCCCACCAACAGGTTGAACACCTTAACCCTGGTGTCCCTATTTTGGACATGCTTTGGACATGCTTTTCGATTAGCCTAAGATAAAATAGGGCTTAGGTGTTTAATATCACGCAAGCTCCAAATACGAACTAGAATCGGTTTTAAACCCATCCCTCAAACTGCTCAGCAACAAAAAAAACATTTGGTCCTATTTTGCTTTCAAGAACTATGTTTGAAGACTGAGAGGTACTTTCCCCCCCCCAATTATTACAGTTGAATGCAATCAATTTCTTGTGTCCCAGACTTTGGTTGTTCTATAATGTATCTTGTTATTTCTAAGTAACAACATTGGACTCCAAGGCCACAATATGTGCAACATGACCGAAGTGACCTTTTCATTCTGAACGAGTTTAAAGGCTTCACAGAGCAGGGCGTCCAACAAATACTGTGCATTTGTGACGCCTTTGACATTTGCTCAAACCTTTCATGTTCTATTCTCTTTGCTGCGCTGTCTCACCTTTCAGTAATGCTGTTCTTTGCAGCTCATTCTTGGTCAGAAATGGTGGAAAAGAGAATCTTCTGAACGCCTGGAGTCACAATCAGTAAAGAACCCCCTTTGAAGTCACATACTAAAGAACTGCATTGAGATGCTGTATGGTAATTCCTTTACAGCAGCCATACAGGATCATTCATTACCATCTTGATGTTTCAGATGTCATCGCTGTCGGTTGGAAACCTTGTTACTTTTCAGGAATTGACAGTTTTTAAGATGCTTGATTCTGTATTCAGATATTTGACATGTAACTTCAAACTCCATGTTAGATTCATTTAAAACACCCGTCCTTGGTTTTGGTGACATTCTTATACGTGAGGTGGCCATGTTTTTTCAATTACTTTTTTTTCCTTTTTTTTTGATAATAACTTGTGATAAAAAGTTAAAGCCCGAGTAGACGTTAAAATTACCCCAAACATGTTTGAAAGTGAAATATCTCTTTAACGGAGGACGACGGCCGGGTGGACCTCTGGCGTCACGTTCATGTCATCATGACTCAGCCATAACCATATCAGGAGTTCCCAATGCAGCTACGCCCAAATATCAAGTCTGTTGTTCAACCTCAATGTGTCGTCATGGCATCAGGCGCAAACAAATCAGTCATTTCCATAGATGGGCACAAAAGAGGGCATGCCCATGTATGGGCCATATATTGATGGCATCAGGGATCTGCAGTATATGGGCATAAAAGGGACATGGATTGACAGATACAGAGGTCTCCATATATGGGCATATCAGTCGGATCGGCTGTGCGGCGTAGTTGTGAGGGCCGCGTAGCGGCTCGAACTCTAGATGTAACCTCTCGTTTATAAAACCCACAGACCGTAACGTATTTCAACCTGGTTATAACCTCATTACATGCAAATATTGTATTTGCCTTCACTTTTTTGTGTGACACCTATATATTATATATATATTAGGCGAAATATGGAGAGGTTTCTGCCCGACAGCGATGATATACTGTAGTGGACTCTAGGATGTGTATCAAAACCTTTACAACATAGCAGCAACATCATTTATACTTTGCAGATGAGTTTTACACTTGAGATTGATTCACTTGTGGGATCTGGAATCTGTTAATAATGCTTGCATAACGTAAGCTGATCAACCTGGCTCCGATCTCTAACAAAATTAAATGAATCTACCTGGTATTAGAGATTACTGTAACATCATTGAAGTTCATTGACGCAAAATATGTACTGGCAACCCCAGATTTCACCACAATACTGTATGTCCCTACTGTGTGTCAAGTGGAAATATACTGTATATTTGATGCAGTGGTGTAGTCTAGGTAGACAGACAAGAATTGCAAAATATGTAGAAACAATATCAATACAGTATCAACAACATACTACAACAACAACAACAATAACAACAACAACAACAACAACAACAACTACATATATATGTAGTTGTTGTTGCTGTATAGCCAGGGGTGTCAAACTGGCGGCCAATTGGGCCACATAGGGCCCACAGAGGTGTTCAATCCAGGCTGTGGGTTGATTTTGGGATGAAGAAAATGAATATTATATTGTAACGGCCGAGAAGTGCAACGCCTCGAGCTGGAGTCGAATTTATGACCCACGGCTCACCAGTCTAGCCATCAACCCCCTGCACCAAAGAAGCTAGCACCCTCAGTTGAGGAAGTTGTGACATACTGTAGGCAACGCTACAATATATATATATATATATATATATATATATATATATATATATATATATATATATATATATATATATATATATATATATATATATTAATTATTATGTATGTTATGAAATAGGACAGTTGCTTTCAGGTTGAGATCTGGCTGCTACAGTATCTCTCCTCTGCTGTTGGTTTGTTGTGGGTATTTAGTAAACAATAGATTCTAGTTATCCAACTATTAATACTAGTAAACAATAGATACTGGTAAAACAGCATCTATTGGGGGTTTGATGTGACTCATCATAAAAACCCAGTCTGTCCAGCACCTAAACAAGGTGCTTATGTTAATATTATATTATTATGCAAGACCACAACCAAACTGACTCAGGGTGGCAGCCAGACACCATACATGTTTGATCAATCAGGTCAGTCAAGGTTATGGATCATCCTCTGCAGTCCCCATGGTGTGTTCTGTAACACAAACAGAGCTCACACAGTGAATGTTATGAAAAGTGTGAATGGAAAAGAGATGCTTTCTCCTGAAAAATGCATTAATGTACCTGGTATGTCAGTTATTACTGAAAGTAGAAATTGCTGTGCACAAAACTATATACAGTATATTATTACTTTCCCTTGTGCATTTTTAAGTAGGTATTATGGAAAGCCTGGAGCTTTCACAGTGCATTGTACTTGTTGTCAGAGTACAAAAAGTAGCACGTAGATTACACTGGTTGGATGTACTGTCAATAATGGCAATGGTACGTTAATAAGATTTCAATTTCAATTCGACAACTCCATACCAGACCTGTCAGCCAATCAATTTCAGTAAACAGTCTTTAGTCAGTGAAGTACGTACATAAGCAGTTACCTAATAGACCCTCTGCTCTGGTTGGCTGCAGGCCCTTTCAAATAATGTTTCAACAACAAATCACACTGAAATAAATAAGTTTGAAGTTAATCACCTGTGTAACAACGGTACAATTTCCAAGACATTTTTCAAGCACTCACACACATTTGTTGTTTACATAAAATTAGGCCAGTGGTGTCTCTTGAATAACTGTGATGTGCGCCTGCTGCAGATTAAAATAACTCGCCAGGGTTTGTGTGAATTTCCTGTAATAATTTTGTCCGCCTACTCTATCCCTTTAAGGTTGGGTTGTTTAAACTCATTTAAATGGTTATTTTCAGCTCAACCATAATGTTGATATACATTCGAGATTCAAAGAGGTTTGTCTCTCACTCATACATGTACAGTATGTGCAGTGAAATGCTCTGTGAAACAATACAGTATGCTATTAACTAGGTAAACCCTATAGTTGACAGGGCTATACTAGGTCCGCTCCTTGTTCCTCTACACCAAATCTATTTTCTGAAATTAGCTGATCTACTAGCTCACACATTGTAGTGACGTGTTGTGTGCTTGTCGATCAGCTATATTCGCAGAATGTTTGCCCCATGGCGACACTAGGGTTCATGTCGTTGACAAACAAGCTAAAATAACATGGTATAAAATAAGTTAAGGAAAGTGGAGGACGCACTAAATCTCATGGAATGTGGGGGGGTGTAGGCATCGACTTCCCTGATTGGCCAACCCAACCCATCGGCTTCACGGATTGGCCAAGCTTTGTGCCACACTTGTGCCGCTGCACCAACATAAGTGGTAGCGTGCAGAGCAGAACTATTCTTCTACATGGCAATGCATAACATGTCTCTGTCTGTCTGTCCCAACTTGCATCTTTCCCAACTTATCATTCACGAGTAGGCCCGATGCCTGTTTATAAATAACCCATTGATTGTAACACCTAACCTCCTGTACTTCTCCGTACTGTGGTAACGCCGTAACACATTGAGTACTCTAACAATGGGTACAGTGTGTAGGTACAACAGGTATTGTTTAACCAGGTGGGGCATGCATTCCAAACTTGCATCTTGATAATGCAAGCTTCTGTTTTTTTTTAGCAAGACAGCAGTGGTGAGAGCAGCAGCATCCGCATGTGCAGCAGTAGTGCAAACTTCCAGTTAAATAGAGCGGTCTGAGAATGAAATAAAAGTGTGAGTGGATGTGAACATGGAGCTGAGGCGGCCCAATGGGCGGCCAGCAACAACTGCACTGAGTTCCCTGAAATATCTTTCCCTGCGCATGTCTGTGCCAAGCACAGTGCCCCAACCATAACTTCGGCAACAGCGGCCGACGCAGGCCTACTGTCGGTCCACTGCGGGTCCGTGCGGCGGATTAGGAAACACTGCCACGGCTGTTGTCGGCAGTCACCAGCCCGCCACGTCTGATGCCGCTTCCGGAGAATGCACTCGCTCTCCCTCTTTAACCCGCCAACACCTTGCATTGTGTCAGCAATGCAAGGGTTAACCTCTCTGGATATTAGTGCTCTGTACTTTTCCCCCCCAGCTACACCAAATGTCCTCACCATAGACAGCCAATCTACAGGCTCAACGACACATTGTGAGCTTGTAGATCAGCACTTTTTGTGTTGCTAATCTACCCCCAGAATATGGATGCTGGGGTTAAATTGGTTAACATGGCCCCAGAAGTGTTTTTCAGATGATCATGCAATTAATCTACCATCAACCAGGGTATTATGCTTTTGGTTACATTTTACCCCTTATAAAACGTACACCACTTTATAGTACTGGCATCACTTTTTGGGGTAAATGTTCTAGTAGTAAGCATATAGAATTGTGTGAAATATTTAGCCTCCTGTAAGAACACCTGAAAGGCAAACAACTTGTTATGTTCATGTCTAGATGTAGCCTTTTATTTAGCTTTTCCACTCACTCATGTAGGCAGAAAGGCATTTCGCCTTTACATGCCACAATATCTGATGTTTCTATGCAGATGTTATGAAAACTAAAACAAACCGTCAGGCCAATAAGCAGCAACACAACTTTATTAGTTCATAATAAGATGTGAAAAAAAAAAAAAAAAAAAAATATATATATATATATATATATATATATATATATATATATATATATATATATATATATAAATATATATATATATATATGTATATATATATAATATATATATATGTATATATATATATATATATGTATATATATTCGTATTTACATATATATATATATACATATATATATATACATATATATATATATATATATATACATATATATATATAAAAACAGTACGGTGTACATCAAATATAGCGGGGAAATTACCATGGTGTTATATAAAGAGTCTTTCCATGGTGTTATTATGCTTCCTATTTTGTATTGTATGCCCTGTCAGTCTGTCCTGTTAACGGTGCTTGTACACCTGTACAATAGCCTGCACTATGCAGAAAAACAAACACAACGTTGCTGTGTAATCAGAGAGTCCCACCCAAAGAGTATACAATCACATCTATACAGTGGTACAGACAATACTGCTCTACAAAGCCACAGTGCAGTATCTAGGTGGATAATCAAACCGATAAATTGGGCTTCAGTTCTTGAGGTAATTGTTTATCCCCCAAAATCATGAGGGATAATTTGACCTTTGAGAGAAATAACTAAGTCAGTGTGTGCAAAAACAGTTTCTACACTTTGGCTTTGTTCGGCAGAAAATTCCCCACACAATATTTCCAAGGGTTAGCTGTTGCAACAAATTGTACAGCTAAGGGGCTTTTCCCTTGTATTAATTTGAATGTTCTTTTTCAGATCGCACTTTTGACTTAAGCTGTTGCCACAAACAGTACAGCTAAGGGCTTTCCCCCTGTATGAATCCTCATGTGCTGCTTCAGACTACTTCTTTGACTAAATCTGTGAGTTGTGGGAGTTGTGGTCAGTGAATGTATAGCTTTTAAAATTTAAGGATCATTACCATGGTGTTCTATAAAGGGTCTTGCCATGGTGTGATTAGGCTTCCCTTTTAAATTACATATTTATGCAATGTCAATATGTCCTGTAAATGGCGCTTGCACGCCTGTACAATAGCCTGCACTATGCAGAACAATAACAGTACAACTAAAGGGCTTTTTCCCCAGTATGAATTCTCATGTGCTGCTTCAGACTAGCCATTAGACTAAATCTGTTGCCACAAACGTTACGGCTAAAGGGGTTTCCCCCCTGAATGAACCCTCATGTGCTGCTTCAGAGAACCCTTTTGACTAAAGCTGCTGCCACAAACTGTACAGGGAAAGGGCTTTTCCCCTGTATGAAACTTCATGTGCTGCTTCAGAATACTTGTTTTCCTAAAGCTCCTGCCACAAACTGTACAGGTAAATGGCTTTTCCCCTGTATGGATACGCATGTGCGTCTGCAAATGGTGATTTAGACGAAAGCTGTTGCCACACACACTACAGTTAAAAGGCTTTTCCCCTGTATGGATACGCATGTGCATCTGCAAATGTTGATTTTGACTAAAGCTGTTGCCACAATCTGTACAGCTAAAGGGCTTTTCCCCTGTATGAATCATCATGTGCTGCTTGAGAAGACTTTTTCGACTAAAGCTGTTGCCACAATCTGGACAAATAAAAGGCTTTTCCCCTGTATGGATACGCATGTGCATCTGCAAATGTTGATTTTGACTAAAGCTGTTGCCACAATCTGTACAGCTAAAGGGCTTTTCCCCTGTATGGATACGCATGTGCATCTGCAAATGTTGATTTTGACTAAAGCTGTTGCCACAATCTGTACAGCTAAAGGGCTTTTCTTTTGTATGAATCATCATGTGCTGCTTGAGAAGCCATTTTCGACTAAAGCTGTTGCCGCAATCTGTACAGCTAAAAGGCTTTTCCCCTGTATGAATCCTCATGTGCTGCTTGAGAAGACATTTTCGACTAAAGCTGTTGCCACAATCTGTACAAATAAAGGGCTTTTCCCCTCTTTGAGTCTTCATGGATGGACATTGTTTTGATGATTTCACACCGTGGAACAGCTTGTTGCTCATAGACAATCTTTGTCCTTCCACATGTGTCTTGTGTGATTGCAGTGTGTTTAAAACTGACTGGGCTTCCCTGGTCTCCTCCCACTCATCACTGTCTTCAGTATCAGATTCAGAACAGTGTGAGGAGAGAAGCTGAGCATCGCTAGTTGGTTGTGATGTTTCACGGTCCCCTGCACCAGCCTGTATTTGTTTGTGTACAGATGAGGTGCTGGCTGGAGGGTCTGTTTGTTTGTTTGCAATATCTTCACTTTTCACTGGTAGTAATGTCAACATTGTCCCATCAGCCTCCAATTGGACCTCCTGTTCCTCTTTAATCTGTGGATGTCCTGGTTCCTTCTGGATCAGTCTGGGAAGCCTCTCCTTCTGTTCAGGTGAAGACTCTTCACACACAGGGACACAGTCTAGGTGGAGGAAAAATAATGTTATGGTTAGGGTTAGGCATGGCACTCATAGAGGTCTGAGGTCTTCCAACAATATTAACTAAGGCCGGGCCGTTAACGCCGTTACCGGGCTAAGTTAACGCGGACTCTTATCGTGCGATAAAAAAAATACCGCCGTTAATCTATTCTCAAAGTTGGGTCTGGGAGCCAAAACATTAGCTGATGTAGCTGGGCGAATTACTCTGTGTCTGTGTGTGACTGCAATGCGTGTGTGTGTGTGTGTGGGTGTGGGTGTGGGTGTGGGGGGGGGGGAGGTAGGTGTCGGGTTTCACATGGTGTACAGACGTGCGCGCCTCTCAGTCATTTCACTCAGACAGAGAGAGGCTGAGTAGTATGTGTCGGTGCGAGCGAGTTGCTCCACTCGTTAATTCATTTGCTTCAGGTGTGTAAGCCCAGCGCAGCTTATTAAAGTGGTCATTGGACAAAAGCAGAGCCTCCGCGACCGTGTTGGTGAACAAACATAGCAGTAGTTGGGCGCTGTTTGGTAATACTTGTTGCTGTAGAGCATGCTAATGAGTGCTACATGCTAACAACAACAAACAAATGTATGCTATTAAGCGTGCGGGTGCACACACACACACACACACACACACACACACACACACACACACACACACACACACACACACACACACACACACACACACACACACACACACACACACACACACACACACACACACAATGTAGCCTACTCTCAGAGAGTCAATATGGTTTTAGAACTAACAGATTAACATCTCAGGCATTGATGGAATCCATTGAAAGAATCACAGTTGCAATTGGAATATTAATTTACCCCAAAAAAGCTTTTGACACTATCTATCACACCATATTAATAAACAAACTGGAGAAAATTGGTATTAGAGGCATTGCAGTAGACTGGATTAAAACAAAGTTATTTGGACAGACGTCAACAGTTTGTGAAGCTGGGTAAATACAGCTCAAATCATTTGGGCGTCTCCCAGGGGTCAGTATTGGGGCCCAAACATTTTATTCAATTATTCAATATCAATGATATTTGCCAAGTTTCTAAGCTGCTGTCACTGGTACTTTTTGCAGTTGACACACATGTTTTTTGCTCTGGGGATTATCCAGATGATAATATAAAATAATTTGGAATAAACAGGGATTTTTTTTTCAAATGCAGTGTTTACACATGTTTTTCAGACTGGATAAAAGTTTTTTTTATCGATCATATCGACATCGGTTATATCGGTTATCGGTCATAACAGCAATATATCATATCGGATATCGATATCGGCCAAAATCCCATCGGTGCATCCCTAGAACACATATTTTGAATGCCTTCGGCAGACTTCAAATGAGCCATTTTAATCTAGATTAATCTAGATTAACTCCAGGATTGCAGATAGATTAATCTAGATTACAAAAATTAATCTATGCCCACCTCTAATATTAACCATTTGTATTTGACAATGTGGCAATGAACATGCAATGTTTCATCATGAGCATGGCGGAGCATGGAATCATATTTGGGTGCCTTTCCTCAGTATGCATGCTGAGTACATCCAAATGAATTAATGTCTGAAATTATTTATTGGGAATAAACCCTTCAGATGCACCGCCTCGTTTTCAAGGGGATTCACAAAATACACCTCATATATTACCTCCTCATATAACATATTTCTATAGACATCAAACAACACATTTAATGAAATAACCCTTACTTTGTGTTAGAAATCTGCTGACACTTTTGGTGTTAGTGGGTCAAATTTGACCCGTTATTTAACGAAATATTATATATATATTGTCTGTCCCCCACCTCATAGCTGACTTGTTATGTGTTATGCATTCATATCCATGTTATCACTATTTAAAATATTTTATTTTGGGTCAGGGTTAAGGTTTCATCTTTCAATATAGCTCATTTTCAATAATACAAATGTAAAAATTCACTCATTACATTTCCTATAATAATTAAGCTATCTGGCTATAATAGACTAATATTAGAATACACTTCCAAAACTAAATGACTTGTTTTTGCTTTGTTTTTTGACTTGTTTTTGTTACCTTTCAAAGTGTTAATATTATTAACAATTGTGACATCTGTGGTGTTACGGGTCAAAATGTACCCATATACCATAGAAGGTAAAAAGTCATTTATTTTTCATAAACCCAACATTTATTTTACTCCTAATATAAAAGGCAAATTGAGGACAAGTTTCTCTCTCTCAAACATGTAAACGTTGAATAGTGACAATTTGGGGGAATTGTAACACCTCAGATGTCACTTTTTTTTTTAAAGACCATCAGAATTAACTAAAATGGTGATACTTAATGTTGTTGAGTTAAAATAGCTGTTTCTGAGGATATCATGAAGCCTAACACAATGGTAGGGTTAATGAATCCAAAGAATGGTAGAGCTTAGTATCCTAAGTAAGCACCCAATGGGAGTGGTGTGCTGAGTGGGAAGTCGGTCGGTCCAGAAATATAGAAATCCACAAATCCCTGTAGTAGTAACTTCAAACTCCATTTTAACCATGTTAGATTCATTTAAAACACCCGTCCTTGGTTTTGGTGACATTCTTATACGTGAGGTGGCCATGTTTTTTCAATTACTTTTTTTTCCTTTTTTTTTTGATAATAACTTGTGATAAAAAGTTATAGCTCGAGTAGACGTTAAAATTACCCCAAACATGTTTGAAAGTGAAATATCTCTTTAACGGAGGACGACGGCCGGGTGGACCTCTGGCGTCACGTTCATGTCATCATGACTCAGCCATAACCATATCAGGAGTTCCCAATGCAGCTACGCCCAAATATCAAGTCTGTTGTTCAACCTCAATGTGTCGTCATGGCATCAGGTGCAAACAAATCAGTCATTTCCATAGATGGGCACAAAAGAGGGCATGCCCATGTATGGGCCATATATTGATGGCATCAGGGATCTGCAGTATATGGGCATAAAAGGGACATGGATTGACAGATACAGAGGTCTCCATATATGGGCATATCAGTCGGATCGGCTGTGCGGCGTAGTTGTGAGGGCCGCGTAGCGGCTCGAACTCTAGATGTAACCTCTCGTTTATAAAACCCACAGACCGTAACGTATTTCAACCTGGTTATAACCTCATTACATGCAAATATTGTATTTGCCTTCACTTTTTTTGTGTGACACCTATATATTATATATATATTAGGTGAAATATGGAGAGGTTTCTGCCCGACAGCGATGATATACTGTAGTGGACTCTAGGATGTGTATCAAAACCTTTACAACATAGCAGCAACATCATTTATACTTTGCAGATGAGTTTTACACTTGAGATTGATTCACTTGTGGGATCTGGAATCTGTTAATAATGCTTGCATAACGTAAGCTGATCGACAAGTACCTGGCTCCGATCTCTAACAAAATTAAATGAATCTACCTGGTATTAGAGATTACTGTAACATCATTGAAGTTCATTGACGCAGAATATGTACTGGCAACCCCAGATTTCACCACAATACTGTATGTCCTTACTGTGTGTCAAGTGGAAATATACTGTATATTTGATGCAGTGGTGTAGTCTAGGTAGACAGACAGACAAGAATTGCAAAATATGTAGAAACAATATCAATACAGTATCAACAACATACTACAACAACAACAATAACAACAACAACAACAACAACAACAACAACTACATATATATGTAGTTGTTGTTGCTGTATAGCCAGGGGTGTCAAACTGGCGGCCAATTGGGCCACATAGGGCCCACAGAGGTGTTCAATCCAGGCTGTGGGTTGATTTTGGGATGAAGAAAATGAATATTATATTGTAAAGGCCGAGAAGTGCAACGCCTCGAGCTGGAGTCAAACTTATGACCCACGGCTCACCAGTCTAGCCATCAACCCCCTGCACTAAAGAAGCTAGCACCCTCAGTTGAGGAAGTTGTGACATACTGTAGGCAACGCTACAATATATATATATTCATTATTATGTATGTGTGGCCCCTAAGGGATCATTTGGGTCAAAAGACTATAACGCATTAAGCATTACCCCCCCCCCCATTTAAAACAGACAGACTTTTATTAAATGCCAGCAGCAGCAATAAAAACTGTTTTGTGCCTGTGACAGTAAAAGGACAGCAGAGGGCGCAGTGAGGTTTAATGAGTAAGCTCCCTGCTCTTACGTGAAACAGGAAATAGTATTCAGATCAGTCTAGTCAGGATTCAGTCAGAGACAACTGAATGTAAACAGACACTATACTGAATGTATGTTTCAACTGTGTTTCACAGGTAAGAGCTGCTATAAGGACAAGATAGTATAAAAGGATAATATGCATAAATGGGGATCTGAAGGGGGCAGCGATGTGGATGAGTGTGTTGTTATGATCAGTGAGTTTACCCTGGTGTTTACTGTTTAGCATTAGCACTTAGCAGGCTAACACTACAACACAGAGACAGACACTGTGATTAAGTGAGGATGTGAAATGTCTATACTATCACCAACATAATCTGTGCAGTTTGCTAATACAGAGTTGGTTTGTTTTGGAGGATATACGACTATCTGGAGTTTGAACATATTAATGTTGATGTTACATTTGCAAAAGCTATGTTTGTTCCTGCTGTGTTTCTCAGCTAATGACTATAAGAAACAGGGGCAATTAGGCTGTTGGTTTATTGAATATTATTAAGTTGAATGATCATTGCACTGAGAAGGTGTTTATTGAAAATATGTTGTTCAATGTTATTTCTATGTCAAGGGGCATTTGGACAGGGACAAGAGTAGATTGCTGTGAGCAGCCATGATAAGGGATTGCTTATGTACTGTTACTGTATTAAACGTGAAACAGGAAATAGTATTCAGATCAGTCTAGTCAGGATTCAGTCAGAGACAACTGAATGTAAACAGACACTATACTGAATGTATGTTTCAACTGTGTTTCACAGATACCCCCCTACCCTGAAAACTAAATAAATGTGTTGCACCGGATTGAGGAACCTTCTTCTTTACATATGTGTAACATATTTTGGCGAACCAGCCCAAGACGAGACACCAGAGGTCTCATAAATAGCCGAGCCTTCATCAACCTTCTGTGATGGATAACAGCCAGCTCCTGCGTGATCGAGTGAGCGCAGCCCTGTGGCAGCTGAGGGAGGAGTTTCTCATGGATGTCTGCAGGCACATGAAATGTGGCCTGGACAGTGAAGACCCCCGCAGTAAGTCCAGAAGGGCACTCATCAAGATGGCAGAGAGCGTGATGGACCAGATTGAGAAAGATGAAGAGGAGGATGTGATTTGTCAGTATTTAACTGATATACTCAAATATATGGAGAAAGGAAAAAAAGAATGCCTTCATCCAGAAAAAGACCAAACCCCAGAGGAGCCTGCTCCAACGAAAGGACGTGAGGAGAAATACTTCTGGCCAAACAAACCTCCCCAGAAGACCACAGCCTCTCCACTCAAGAGCCGACAAGAACCAACATATGCACTGCCCGAAGTAACATTGAGGAGGGAGTTTAAAATCTGTGGGCAAATTGGAGAAAGTGGACAGAAGGAGAAATTATCCTATCTCAGCTTAGTCCGCCAGATTGAGATGGGGATAGACAAAGGACACACAGAGACTGAGATTGTGGAAGCTGTGATCAGGGCTGTCAGTGCAGGCCTTCCCCTGAGAGACATGTTGGAGATAAAGCGTGGGCTGACCCTCACATCACTACTCACCATCCTGAAGGGTCACTACAAGGTTGACAGCTCCACTGACCTCTACCACCAGCTTATAAACATCTCTCAGGATCCTAGAGAGACCCCCCTGAACTTTATATTCCGGGCGATTGAGCTGAAGGAGAAGCTGTTGTGGAAAGCGGAAAATGAGGAAAATGATGAACAGTACAGCAGAATCACCATTCAGCGCAAGTTTCTCCGCTCAATTGAAACTGGGCTATTGATTGACTCTGTGAAATTCCATATCCTACCCCTTCTCAGAGATGTGAGCACAACAGATGAAGAACTAATACAGAGAGTAAATGAAGCTGCCAAGGTTGAAAATGAGAGGCAGGAGAAACGGAAACGGGTCAATGCTTTTAAGAATCCCAAAGTACAGGAGCTACAGTCTGAAATCCAGACAGACTCCACACCAGCTCAAACCCCCCCTTCACCAAAGGAGTCCAGTGTAGCAGTGGCGGTCAAAACAGTGAAAGGAAAAGAGACTAAAACTGACAGCATTAATACACAGCAGCTCATGGATGAGCTTCGCACAGAAATGAAGCAGATGTTCCTCACAGTAATGGAGACAAGCCGCCGCCCTCCCGGACCGAGGCAGCGAGAGAAAGGCTGCCAAAAGTGTAGAGAAGAGGGGGTGGGTGAAGATTGTTCACACTGCTTCAAATGTGGGCAAGAGGGCCACCTATCGCGTGGCTGTAGAGTACAGAGAGCATCGTCGGGAAACGGCCAAGGACTACTGAGGCGGGACTACCGGTAGTTCAGAATAAAGCGTCCCAAAGCAAACAGTTTTCAGCCAGCCCAACAACTCTGGCCATGACAGCACCTAGAGAAATGGCAGCAGAGAACTCATCAGCTGTAAATGCAGTTCAGTATCTACCCCCAAAGCAACAGTCACGATTAGTGGGCCTTGTAGGAAACAGATGTATGGTGAACTGTTTTATGGACAACCATCCAGTTAAAGTATTGTGGGACACAGGGGCACAGTCCAGCATAGTAAATGAGCCCTGGCGACAGATCCACCTACCCCACACAGTTACCCGCCCTATTTCAGAGCTCTTGGAGGGGGAGACCCTGATAGTCCTCGCTGCCAATGACACCCCCATTCCCTATATTGGCTGGATTGAGGTCAGCTTCCGGCTGGACAGCCACTCCCATATGACAAGCAACCTACAAGTGCCAATGCTTGTGTCAAGCGATCCTGCAGTGGCCAGTGACCCCATCATAGGCTATAATGTCATCGAGGCCATCATCAACAGACATGAGGGGAAGACTAAAGATGGAAGAAAGCAGCTAACACACAAAGTGAGTAAAGCATTTGCCATAACAGCTAAAACTGCTCAGAATGTGGTGAAGCTCATGCAGAACGGTGTTCCAGACCCAGAGACTGGCGTGGTGCGCACAGGTGGAAAAGTGGTGTTCTTGCCAGCCAATCAAGTCACTACTGTCTACATCCGAGCACATGTGAGTTTACAAGCTAGAGGCCGAGACATGCATTTTTCACCTGACATACTTAACCCCACACCAGAGGGCGTGGTCCTCAATGATGTGCTGGTGCAGGTCCCAGAAAAGAAAGTACCGTATGTACCAATACCCATGACAAACACCACTAACCACATAATCTGCCTGGACCGTCACCAAGTTGTTGGACACTTAGAATCAGTCAAAACAGTGTACTCAGCAGCCATTCAGACCAAAGATCAGCAGCCGTCACCTGAACAGACAAACAGTACAAAGTCCAAGTCCAATGGGGCAACAGACATGTCACACCCTGCACCACAGTCCGGTAACAAGCAAGAGGAGAGACCAGTGACATGGGACCCCCCTGTGGAACTCAACCACCTTCCAGAGGGTCAGCAGAGAGCAGCAAAGACAATGTTGAGAGAGGAGTGTCAGGCCTTTGCATTCAACAGCGACGATATAGGCTACATACCTTCCCTTCGGATGCACATCACCCTCAACGACACCAGTCCAGTGCAAAAGACCTACATGTCTGTCCCAAAGCCTCTCCACAATGAAGTAAAGGAATACCTGCAGGATCTGCTGAACAAGGGGTGGATCACTCCATCACGGTCACCATATTCATCGCCTGTGGTATGCGTACGAAAGAAAGATGGAAGCCTGCGCCTCTGTTGTGACTTCAGAGAACTAAACCGCAAGTCAGTGCCAGACCGGCATCCCATACCGAGGATCCAAGACATGCTGGATGCACTGGGGGGAAGTTCAATGTTTTCGGTGTTAGACCAGGGAAAGGCTTACCACCAGGGCTACCACCTGCAGAATTCCAGAGAAGCATGGAACATTGCATGGCTGGCCTGAGAGACACGGTCTGCCTCCCGTACCTAGATGACAACCTAGTACACAGCAGCAGCTTTGAAGAACACCTGGAGCATGTCCGTTTAGTCCTCCAGCGCTGCAAGGAGCATGGTGTTAAGTTAACTCCGAAGAAGTGTGAGCTGTTTAAACCCAGTGTGCGATTTCTGGGCAGGCGGGTGACCGGAGAAGGTTACACCATGGACCCCACGGAGATGGCACCTGTGATGAATCTGAAGGGAAGAACAATTGCCACTGTCGGTGATCTACGCCAGGTGCTAGGGTTCCTATCTTACTATAGGCCTTATATCCCCAATTTCTCCCGCGTGGCCCTTCCACTGTACAGCCTACTAGCCATCCCAAACCCTGTAGAGCACACCCCTGACCCACAAGCAGAAAGACACAAGAAAACAGTGAAGAAAAATAAAGGTCATTTACCATCACGCTCACCCATACAGTGGACCAACTCTCACCAGGAAGTGTTGAACCAGCTGATTGATGCCCTCACAAAGCCCCCTATCCTTGGATATCCTGACTTCACTCAGCCCTTTGTGTTACATTGTGACGCATCCCAGGTTGGTTTGGGTGCTGTATTGTATCAGCGTCAGCAAGGGAAGATGAGAGTGATAGCGTATGGCTCCCGCACCCTGAGTCCGTCCGAGAAGAGGTACCATCTGCATTCCGGGAAGCTGGAGTTTTTAGCGTTAAAGTGGGCCATTTGTGAACGCTTCCGTGACTACTTGTTCCATGCTTCATCATTTGTTGTTTACACAGACAACAATCCATTGACATATGTGCTCACTACTGCAAAACTCAATGCGACGGGGCACAGATGGGTGGCGGAGTTAGCAGATTACAACTTCATCATACGCTATCGCCCTGGGAAAAACAACGCAGATGCTGATGGGCTGTCTCGGATGCCATTGGACATAGAGGACTACATGAGAAGCTGTACAGCAGAGGCAAGTCAAGAGGCAATCAGTGCGTCCATGGAAAGCGTGATGGTGGAAAGGAGCACCCCGTGTCAAGGCGTTGGAGTGGTTCACATTGACGCCTTGAGCCTTGTGAAAGACTGTGAGACTGGCCAGCCTCTCACCTCAGCACAAATACGCAAAGCTCAGGAAGAGGATGACATCATATCCAGAGTCCTTTGGTATAAGTCACAGAATAGGAGACCAAGTAGAACTGAGATAAGGACAGAACACCCTGCTGTAGCCACACTACTAAAACAATGGCTAAAGATCCAGGTAGACGAAGATGGTGTCCTGCGCCGCAGAACCTCTCACAGAGAACAGCTGGTGATTCCCAAAGCCTACTGCCCACTGGTTTTCGAAGAATTGCACCAAGACATGGGCCACCTAGGGGTGGAGAGAACACTTGACCTCATCCGAGAAAGGTTCTACTGGCCACAGATGCACAAAGAGGTAGAACATTTTGTTACCAGTGTGTGCGATTGTCTTAAAAGGAAGAAACCGAGCAAGCAGACCCGTGCACCTTTGAGACCTATCCATACCACTTATCCATTTGAGCTAGTCTCAATAGACTTTCTCCATTTGGACAAATGCAAGCATGGCTATGAGTACATCTTGGTGGTCATGGATCATTTTACGAGGTTTGCACAAGCCTACGCTACAAGAAACAAGTCTGCAAAAACGGTGGCAGAAAAGCTCTTTAACGACTTTGCACTTAAGTTCGGTTTTGCTATCGTTTACATCATGACATGGGCAAAGAGTTTGAGAACAACCTGATGACCAGGCTGAAGGACCTCTCAGGCGTTCAGGGCTCCCACACGACACCTTACCACCCACAGGGAAACGGGCAGGTTGAACGATTTAACCGTACCCTATTGTCAATGTTGCGGACCCTAGAAGACAAAGAGAAAGAAGATTGGAAAGAGTCCTTGGCTAAAGTTGTCCATGCATACAACTGTACAAAGAGTGAGGCAACCGGCTATACACCCTACTACCTCCTCTTTGGAAGATCTCCTCGTCTGCCAATCGATCTTCTGTTCAATCTCAAAGCTGATGAGGCCCAGGGCACCTACAAGGACTATGTGAGTCGATGGCAGAAGAGAATGCAAGAAGCATACCAGATAGCTGCCAGTACTGCAGACAAGGGGGCAGCTCGTGGAAAAGCTCACTATGACAAAAAGGTGCAGGGGAGAGACCTCGAGCCAGGCGACCGAGTACTCATCCGTAACCTGACCCCAAGAGGTGGGCCTGGGAAAATCCGGTCGTATTGGGAAAGCCAGGTATACAGAGTGAAAGAAAGGAAAGGTGACAACAGCAGCCCAGTCTATCATGTCATCCCAGAAAATGGCAAAGGGAGGGACAGAGTGGTCCACAGAAACCTCTTGCTGCCGTGCGACCACCTACCCCTAGAGCAGCCACCAAGCAAGACTTCTCAGCCACAACGAGACCCCCAGAGCCCCACAAAGAGGAAGAGACCACAACGCAGAGAGCTACAGCGTCCAGAGTCCGACAGTGACTTCGATGATGACTACGATGAGGACTACGGTGCTACCTACAAGTGGCGTCTCAGATCCAGCAGCAGAAACCAGCCGAGTCAACAGTTGCTGAATCCTCGGGCAGA
The DNA here is from genome assembly GCF_963454915.1 of Gymnoscopelus microlampas. Classification (NCBI taxonomy): domain Eukaryota; kingdom Metazoa; phylum Chordata; class Actinopteri; order Myctophiformes; family Myctophidae; genus Gymnoscopelus; species Gymnoscopelus microlampas. The sequence goes on from NC_139952.1 coordinate 6,394,525, forward strand.
AGCATTCCAGCCACACCAGGGTCCCCAGTACTTGCACCTTGAAGAGGATGTGCCACTACAAAGCGAAGAGGATGTGTCACTACAGAGCGAAGAGGATGTGCCACTACAGCCTCAGAGACCTGAACCAGACCTGGGCAGTCATGTGGGTGGTGAGTTAGAAGCAGATCAGTTACAACCGATAAGACAACACCCACAAAGACAAAGGCACCGGCCGGTGGTACTTAGTTATGACACATTGGGTCAGCCTTCTTTAATCGCCAGACATTGTGACATTAGAGACACTCAGAATAGTGAATGGAAACCCTTATGGCGACCATGGATTGTTGAGGGATTGTGTTGACTTGAACATTCCAGGAAATGTCAGGAGACATTTAATTTTGTGGGGGAGAGTGTGGCCCCTAAGGGATCATTTGGGTCAAAAGACTATAACGCATTAAGCATTACCCCCCCCCCCATTTAAAACAGACAGACTTTTATTAAATGCCAGCAGCAGCAATAAAAACTGTTTTGTGCCTGTGACAGTAAAAGGACAGCAGAGGGCGCAGTGAGGTTTAATGAGTAAGCTCCCTGCTCTTACGTGAAACAGGAAATAGTATTCAGATCAGTCTAGTCAGGATTCAGTCAGAGACAACTGAATGTAAACAGACACTATACTGAATGTATGTTTCAACTGTGTTTCACAGGTAAGAGCTGCTATAAGGACAAGATAGTATAAAAGGATAATATGCATAAATGGGGATCTGAAGGGGGCAGCGATGTGGATGAGTGTGTTGTTATGATCAGTGAGTTTACCCTGGTGTTTACTGTTTAGCATTAGCACTTAGCAGGCTAACACTACAACACAGAGACAGACACTGTGATTAAGTGAGGATGTGAAATGTCTATACTATCACCAACATAATCTGTGCAGTTTGCTAATACAGAGTTGGTTTGTTTTGGAGGATATACGACTATCTGGAGTTTGAACATATTAATGTTGATGTTACATTTGCAAAAGCTATGTTTGTTCCTGCTGTGTTTCTCAGCTAATGACTATAAGAAACAGGGGCAATTAGGCTGTTGGTTTATTGAATATTATTAAGTTGAATGATCATTGCACTGAGAAGGTGTTTATTGAAAATATGTTGTTCAATGTTATTTCTATGTCAAGGGGCATTTGGACAGGGACAAGAGTAGATTGCTGTGAGCAGCCATGATAAGGGATTGCTTATGTACTGTTACTGTATTAAACGTGAAACAGGAAATAGTATTCAGATCAGTCTAGTCAGGATTCAGTCAGAGACAACTGAATGTAAACAGACACTATACTGAATGTATGTTTCAACTGTGTTTCACAGATACCCCCCTACCCTGAAAACTAAATAAATGTGTTGCACCGGATTGAGGAACCTTCTTCTTTACATATGTGTAACATATGTTATGAAATAGGACAGTTGCTTTCAGGTCGAGATCTGGCTGCTACAGTATCTCTCCTCTGCTGTTGGTTTGTTGTGGGTATTTAGTAAACAATAGATTCTAGTTATCCAACTATTGTGCAATACTAGTAAACAATAGATACTGGTAAACCAGCATCTATTGGGGGTTTGATGTGACTCATCATAAAAACCCAGTCTGTCCAGCACCTAAACAAGGTGCTTATGTTAATATTATATTATTATGCAAGACCACAACCAAACTGACTCAGGGCGGCAGCCAGACACCATACATGTTTGATCAATCAGGTCAGTCAAGGTTATGGATCATCCTCTGCAGTCCCCATGGTGTGTTCTGTAACACAAACAGAGCTCACACAGTGAATGTTATGAAAAGTGTGAATGGAAAAGAGATGCTTTCTCCTGAAAAATGCATTAATGTACCTGGTATGTCAGTTATTACTGAAAGTAGAAATTGCTGTGCACAAAACTATATACAGTATATTATTACTTTCCCTTGTGCATTTTTAAGTAGGTATTATGGAAAGCCTGGAGCTTTCACAGTGCATTGTACTTGTTGTCAGAGTACAAAAAGTAGCACGTAGATTACACTGGTTGGATGTACTGTCAAAAATGGCAATGGTACGTTAATAAGATTTCAATTTCAATTCGACAACTCCATACCAGACCTGTCAGCCAATCAATTTCAGTAAACAGTCTTTAGTCAGTGAATACGTACAGAAGCAGTTACCTAATAGACCCTCTGCTCTGGTTGGCTGCAGGCCCTTTCAAAGAATGTTTCAACAACAAATCACACTGAAATAAATAAGTTTGAAGTTAATCACCTGTGTAACAACGGTACAATTTCCAAGACATTTTTCAAGCACTCACACACATTTGTTGTTTACATAAAATTAGGCCAGTGGTGTCTCTTGAATAACTGTGATGTGCGCCTGCTGCAGATTAAAATAACTCGCCAGGGTTTGTGTGAATTTCCTGTAATAATTTTGTCCGCCTACTCTATCCCTTTAAGGTTGGGTTGTTTAAACTCATTTAAATGGTTATTTTCAGCTCAACCATAACGTTGCTATACATTCGAGATTCAAAGAGGTTTGTCTCTCACTCATACATGTACAGTATGTGCAGTGAAATGCTCTGTGAAACAATACAGTATGCTATTAACTAGGTAAACCCTATAGTTGACAGGGCTATACTAGGTCCGCTCCTTGTTCCTCTACACCAAATCTCTTTTCTGAAATTAGCTGATCTACTAGCTCACACATTGTAGTGACGTGTTGTGTGCTTGTCGATCAGCTATATTCGCAGAATGTTTGCCCCATGGCGACACTAGGGTTCATGTCGTTAACAAACAAGCTAAAATAACAGGGTATAAAATAAGTTAAGGAAAGTGGAGGACGCACTAAATCTCATGGAATGTGGGGGGGTGTAGGCATCGACTTCCCTGATTGGCCAACCCAACCCATCGGCTTCACGGATTGGCCAAGCTTTGTGCCACACTAACAATGGGTACAGTGTGTAGGTACAACAGGTATTGTTTAACCAGGTGGGGCATGCATTCCAAACTTGGATCTTGATAATGCAAGCTTCTGTTTTTTTTTAGCAAGACAGCAGTGGTGAGAGCAGCAGCATCCGCATGTGCAGCAGTAGTGCAAACTTCCAGTTAAATAGAGCGGTCTGAGAATGAAATAAAAGTGTGAGTGGATGTGAACATGGAGCTGAGGCGGCCCAATGGGCAGCCAGCAACAACTGCACTGAGTTCCCTGAAATATCTTGCCCTGCGCATGTCTGTGCCAAGCACAGTGCCCCAACCATAACTTCGGCAACAGCGGCCGACGCAGGCCTACTGTCGGTCCACTGCGGGTCCGTGCGGCGGATTAGGAAACACTGCCACGGCTGTTGTCGGCAGTCACCAGCCCGCCACGTCTGACGCCGCTGCCGGAGAATGCACACTGTCAGCAATGCAAGGGTTAACCTCTCTGGATATTAGTGCTCTGTACTTTTCCCCCCCAGCTACACCAAATGTCCTCACCATAGACAGCCAATCTACAGGCTCAACGACACATTGTGAGCTTGTAGATCAGCACTTTTTGTGTTGCTAATCTACCCCCAGAATATGGATGCTGGGGTTAAATTGGTTAACATGGCCCCAGAAGTGTTTTTAAAGTGAAATACCCCTTTAATAATCAGATGATCAAGCAATTAATCTACCATCAACCAGGGTATTATGCTTTTGGTTACATTTTACCCCTTATAAAACATACACCACTTTATAGTACTGGCATCACTTTTTGGGGTAAATGTTCTAGTAGTAAGCATATAGAATTGTGTGAAATATTTAGCCTCCTGTAAGAACACCTGAAAGGCAAACAACTTGTTATGTTCATGTCTAGATGTAGCCTTTTATTTTGCTTTTCCACTCACTCATGTAGGCAGAAAGGCATTTCGCCTTTACATGCCACAATATCTGATGTTTCTATGCAGATGTTATGAAAACTAAAACAAACCGTCAGGCCAATAAGCAGCAACACAACTTTATTAGTTCATAATAAGATGTGGAAAAAATCTGTTACATCACAACTAAAGCAAATACATGTCAACATAAAATGTTTTTAAATATATATATATATATATATATATATATATATATATATATATATATATATATATATATATATATATATATATATATATGATATGTATATAAAAACAGTACGGTGTACATCAAAAATAGTGGGGAAATTACCATGGTGTTATATAAAGAGTCTTTCCATGGTGTTATTATGCTTCCTATTTTGTATTGTATGCCCTGTCAGTCTGTCCTGTTAACGGTGCTTGTACACCTGTACAATAGCCTGCACTATGCAGAAAAACAAACACAACGTTGCTGTGTAATCAGAGAGTCCCACCCAAAGAGTACAATCACATCTATACAGTGGTACAGACAATACTGCTCTACAAAGCCACAGTGCAGTATCTAGGTGGATAATCAAACTGATAAATTGGGCTTCAGTTCTTGAGGTAATTGTTTATCCCCCAAAATCATGAGGGCTAATTTGACCTTTGAGAGAAATAACTAAGTCAGTGTGTGCAAAAACAGTTTCTACACTTTTGCTTTGTTCGGCAGAAGATTCCCCACACAATATTTCCAAGGGTTAGCTGTTGCAACAAATTGTACAGCTAAGGGGCTTTTCCCTTGTATTAATTTGAATGTTCTTTTTCAGATCGCACTTTTGACTTAAGCTGTTGCCACAAACAGTACAGCTAAGGGCTTTCCCCCTGTATGAATCCTCATGTGCTGCTTCAGACTACTTCTTTGACTAAATCTGTGAGTTGTGGGAGTTGTGGTCAGTGAATGTATAGCTTTTAAAATTTAAGGATCATTACCATGGTGTTCTATAAAGGGTCTTGCCATGGTGTGATTAGGCTTCCTTTTTAAATTACATATTTATGCAATGTCAATATGTCCTGTAAATGGCGCTTGCACGCCTGTACAATAGCCTGCACTATGCAGAACAATAACAGTACAACTAAAGGGCTTTTTCCCCAGTATGAATTCTCATGTGCTGCTTCAGACTAGCCATTAGACTAAATCTGTTGCCACAAACGTTACGGCTAAAGGGGTTTCCCCCCTGAATGAACCCTCATGTGCTGCTTCAGAGAACCCTTTTGACTAAAGCTGCTGCCACAAACTGTACAGGTAAAGGACTTTTCCCCTGTATGAAACTTCATGTGCTGCTTCAGAATACTTGTTTTCCTAAAGCTGCTGCCACAAACTGTACAGGTAAATGGCTTTTCCCCTGTATGGATACGCATGTGCGTCTGCAAATGGTGATTTAGACGAAAGCTGTTGCCACACACACTACAGTTAAAAGGCTTTTCCCCTGTATGGATACGTATGTGCATCTGCAAATGTTGATTTTGACTAAAGCTGTTGCCACAATCTGTACAGCTAAAGGGCTTTTCCCCTGTATGAATCATCATGTGCTGCTTGAGAAGACTTTTTCGACTAAAGCTGTTGCCACAATCTGTACAGCTAAAGGGCTTTTCCCCTGTATGAATCATCATGTGCTGCTTGAGAAGACTTTTTCGGCTAAAGCTGTTGCCACAATCTGGACAAATAAAAGGCTTTTCCCCTGTATGGATACGCATGTGCATCTGCAAATGTTGATTTTGACTAAAGCTCTTGCCACAATCTGTACAGCTAAAGGGCTTTTCCCCTGTATGGATACGCATGTGCATCTGCAAATGTTGATTTTGACTAAAGCTGTTGCCACAATCTGTACAGCTAAAGGGCTTTTCTTTTGTATGAATCATCATGTGCTGCTTGAGAAGCCATTTTCGACTAAAGCTGTTGCCACAATCTGTACAGCTAAAAGGCTTTTCCCCTGTATGAATCCTCATGTGCTGCTTGAGAAGACATTTTCGACTAAAGCTGTTGCCACAATCTGTACAAATAAAGGGCTTTTCCCCTCTTTGAGTCTTCATGGATGGACATTGTTTTGATGATTTCACACTGTGGAACAGCTTGTTGCTCATAGACAATCTTTGTCCTTCCACATGTGTCTTGTGTGATTGCAGTGTGTTTAAAACTGACTGGGCTTCCCTGGTCTCCTCCCACTCATCACTGTCTTCAGTATCAGATTCAGAACAGTGTGAGGAGAGAAGCTGAGCATCGCTAGTTGGTTGTGATGTTTCACGGTCCCCTGCACCAGCCTGTATTTGTTTGTGTACAGATGAGGTGCTGGCTGGAGGGTCTGTTTGTTTGTTTGCAATATCTTCACTTTTCACTGGTAGTAATGTCAACATTGTCCCATCAGCCTCCAATTGGACCTCCTGTTCCTCTTTAATCTGTGGATGTCCTGGTTCCTTCTGGATCAGTCTGGGAAGCCTCTCCTTCTGTTCAGGTGAAGACTCCTCTTCACACACAGGGACACAGTCTAGGTGGAGGAAAAATAATGTTATGGTTAGGGTTAGGCATGGCACTCATAGAGGTCTGAGGTCTTCCAACAATATTAACCATTTGTATTTGACAATGTGGCAATGAACATGCAATGTTTCATCATGAGCATGGCGGAGCATGGCATCATATTTGGGTGCCTTTCCTCAGTATGCATGCTGAGTACATCCAAATGAATTAATGTCTGAAATTATTTATTGGGAATAAACCCTTCAGATGCACCACCTCGTTTTCAAGGGGATTCACAAATTACAAAATACACCTCATATATTACCTCCTCATATAACATATTTCTATAGACATCAAACAACACATTTAATGAAATAACCCTTGCTTTGTGTTAGAAATCTGCTGACACTTTTGGTGTTAGTGGGTCAAATTTGACCTGTTATTTAACGAAATATTATATATATATATTGTCTGTCCCCCACCTCATAGCTGACTTGTTATGTGTTATGCATTCATATCCATGTTATCACTATTTAAAATATTTTATTTTGGGTCAGGGTTAAGGTTTCATCTTTCAATATAGCTCATTTTCAATAATACAAATGTAAAAATTCACTCATTACATTTCCTATAATAATTAAGCTATCTGGCTATAATAGACTGATATTAGAATACACTTCCAAAACTAAATGACTTGTTTTTGCTTTGTTTTTTGACTTGTTTTTGTTACCTTTCAAAGTGTTAATATTATTAACAATTGTGACATCTGTGGTGTTACGGGTTAAAATGTACCCATATACCATAGAAGGTAAAAAGTCATTTATTTTTCATAAACCCAACATTTATTTTACTCCTAATATAAAAGGCAAATTGAGGACAAGTTTCTCTCTCTCAAACATGTAAACGTTGAATAGTGACAATTTGGGGGAATTGTAACACCTCAGATGTCACTTTTTTTTAAAGAGACCATCAGAATTAACTAAAATGGTGATACTGTTGTTGAGTTAAAATAGCTGTTTCTGAGGATATCATGAAGCCTAACACAATGGTAGGGTTAATGAATCCAAAGAATGGTAGAGCTTAGTATCCTAAGTAAGCACCCAATGGGAGTGGTGTGCTGAGTGGGAAGTCGGTCGGTCCAGAAATATAGAAATCCACGAATCCCTGTGTCCGTCCATGTCCCTTTTATGACCATATATGGTTACCCCTGTTGTCACCCCATGGTGAAGCTCTGAAATCAGTTCCAGCAACAACAGTTGATTGCATTTTTTTTGGACAACATGCAAGCATTAGTATTAGTACAGCACTCTCACTTTTGGTGTGTCGTGTGCATGGCATACGAAGACCCTCCTCCTTTATAACCAATTTCAAATCCCTGGCAGCTGATGGCTTTGAGGACACCTCCACAACGCTTGGTGTTGTCATCACCTAAAAAAATAAATCAAATGAACTGTGTGAACAAAATAAATGTATTTAAGTTTATTGGATGTTTAATTGTATCCAGTCTCCTCTTAGAGGCAGCAGATTCCTGTTGATAATTTGGTTTCTGGTGTAAGAAAAACAACAATTGAGTTATGGGCCACAAAAATTAAGCTATACTTAAAAATACATCATATATATTTCATTGACTGGTGTTACCCAGCTATTTGGCCATCTCCTTTTATCACCAATACATCAAATCTCGTCATCAAACATGACAGATCTACAAGCTCACAATATGTTGCCAATGTGTTGACAACAATCACATAGCGTCACAACACAACTCGTTTTGAGCTTGTAGATCTGTTATTTCCGATGCCGGGGTTCATGTGGTCAACATACTTTGATAAGGCCTCATCCAACATATACAATTTGTATCTGAATTACCTGTTTGCTTTTTGGAACATCAGTGTATTCCACAGAGTTAGAAAGATCCAATGGAACTATTTCATCCTTCACATCCAACAGTCCACTGTTAAACCTTACACGTGACAGAGGGATAGAACACGCCTTCAACACTACTGCTGTTGCATTCACCTGTAAATGCAGAAGAAAAATGAAAATGTCATAAAAAAAACACTATATACACACACATTAATAGATAACACACTGTAAATGTTATACACACCTGGTGCTCAACCTTCCTCCTTTTGGATTCTCTACAGGACTGCTCAACTTCCCCGGGTTGGTTCATCTGTAATGATAAATGGCTTGGTATTAAACACGTTTAAAAAGCATACAGTTTACATAGGCCCACTCTTTGACTATAAGGTAAAGTGCAAAGTCTCAACCACACAATTGCAATGTTTACCTTCTTGCAAACTTCTTCCTCAAAGTCAAATCCTTGGATATGGGATGAAAGGTCTGGTTCTCTGTCTTGTCTCATTTGCTGAAAGTACAAACAACATAGTCTACAACAAACGTTATGGTACTTATACCTAAGGAGCCTCTTTCACACATTTAATTCAACCAATCAGAGCAGAGTAAAGGAAGTGGGGGAGCCAAAATGCTTCCAATGGCCCTGGGCTGACATGAGCATTAACATAGCACATCAAATCTGGAAACTTTTTTTTACATCACTAGCCTATATACCATTTGAGCAGAGTTTTGTGTTGTTTGTTGTTGTTGTTTTTAGAAATACACACATGTTGTATTTGAACTATTTTGTTTTGCTACAAAATCACCCGGGTACCCTATCATATTACACCCCTTAGTACACACACTGAATGAATCCTGGACACCTAAAGAGAGAAGCAATCAGTAACAGAAAACTGTCCTCCTGCTATCCAGTACACACAGTCTGGTGATGTAATAACATGTCTTGCATGCTTGCCTGAAACTATTTTATGATGATTTATGTCTAAAAAACTATCACCCAAAAACCTACGCAGCGTAACATTTAAATTGTAATTACTTAAAAACAATAATGACTGACTTGGAAGTCTAAAGGTTAAAGCCCTGCATCCTGATAGTAATCATTGATATAATGCTTGGTAACTCATATAATGCTCAGTAACAGGGGTCTCCTCAGCTCAATTTAATAAACATAACATATAGTTTCAGGTGGGAAAGCAATAAGGAGATAATTGAGAGATGCCATTTATCAATTTGTCAGTTTTATATTGTTCCAGGCAGTAACCAATGTGTTTTGTTTTTTGCTTGTTTGTGTTTCATTTGTTGCTTGTTTATCCTGTATCCTACATGAGTTCTGTCTCCTGATTGCATAAAATTGGTATCCTGACCTGAACATTTATTTTCTGTTCACTAAAGTGCTGGAGAAACACAGAGATCCCAGCTAATGAACAAACACTCTATGTCAGTGATTACTATTGGAATACAGAGCTATGTAACACTTAGTTTAGCTAAACATGTCCCTTACACCCCCTTTAAATATATCAGTGCCAGTTTACAAAAATTAATCCATTTTGGTTGTAGGCTTTGAAACTCTATGTCACCATGTCAATCATTAAACCATTAGAAAACGCAGGTTGTGAATGTTGGGGAATGTTTTGGTGGACGGTTGTCCCATTGTTAACGGACCACATCATTTGCATGAATTCATTTCATTATGATAAGTAGTGAGCATATAGCCCCCACAGTATTGTGCAAATGAAGTGGAAGGTAGGATAAGAACTCATTTGCATTACAATGATTTAGGCTGGAAAATGTTTTGCCTCCAGCAACAACACCTTAAACACACCACACAAATAACTTAAGCTTTTAATCATCCCCATATTGTTTTGTTTTTCATCCCCATAGTTGACCTTTACATAGTTAACCTATTGAGACCTGAAGCCGATTCTACATGTCTCCTAAATCTCAACAGTATTCTCAAAAACATATGTTTCTATATCAGTGGTGCTCAATCTTTTTCATGTCAAGGACCCCCAAAATTATATGTATTTGGCCGCGGACCCCCATCAAAATATGTTGTTCCAGGGAAAAATGTGGGGAAAAATGCAGACCATTGTTTTAGGAAGGTGACAACATGCTTAAACTTATGACAGGATTGAGTTGAATCTCTCAATTCTGCTTTTCCACTCTATACTACTGCCATGTACAGAAAGGCTTTTAACCAAGAATGTCATTTCAACAGACAGACAAACAGTAGAATGTATCTGCTCAAAATAATTTAAACAAATTACAATTGGTGTGATATATTTAGTCAATACATAATACTAACTAAACATGTTCATAGTCAAATCTGCCCTTTCTATTGTGTTAGGACAAAAGAGGTCATCAGAAATGTGGGATGTGGCCATATGCAATTAATCTCACCAACTTGCTGATTAGGGCCATTCAAACGTCCCAGAATGAATTGCCTGTGAATGTGTGGACACTGGTATGGGAGAGTTCTACAAATTCCTTGAAACCAAACATCAATGTACTTCCAAGGTGTTTATGTATCATTACCATTCAAGTGCATTTCACACCCACCCAAACTCCCTCCCTCCCTCCCTCACTCACTCACTCACTCACTATTTGAAAATAGCTGATATACAAGCTCACAATGCTGTTGTGAGCTTGCATGAAGGTGTAGTATTTAAAAATGTAGCATACAACTTTGAATAGGAATATGTATTAGAAATTGCATTTACAACACTGTGATTCCTGCAGATTTTGTCTCATCAATGTAGTTGAAAAGCTGGAAAAGGGGTTCTGTGCGTACCCTTCCACTGTCAAAACACAAACATCACAAGCAAGGACATATTTCCTTGAACCATTGAAAGGAGCACTTCGCCCATTTTCAATCGTATCTTCATATAATTGGTCCTCACTATAATGATCATTATGGCACAACGTCCGTCCACCCACTCTGCATTTCATTGGTGGGCTGGGAACATTTCATAAACGTGCCTACCGGCCTCTGTATTGGGAAATCAGCAGTGGTGTAAAGTACTTTAGTTAGTTACTTTGCAGATATAAATTATTACATTATGAAACATACATAAACTATTTGAAAATAGCCGATCTACAAGCGCAGAACGCGTCGCATCGCAACGCGTTGTGAGCTTGTAGATCAGCTATTTTCAAATATTAAAAGTACATTTTTAATTTCAGACTTTTATTTGTAACGGAGTACTTCTACATTGCAGTATTGATACTTTTACTTAAGTAAAACATTTAAGTACTTTTTCCACCACTGGAAATGAGTGTGCAAAAAGTACTGTTAATTCATAAGTTTTTGTATAGTAATAATAATGTGAAAATCCCAAGGACAATGTTGGGTCTCTGCTCTACATGTAAAGTGTCTTGAGACAACTTGTTGTGATTTGACACTTTGATACAATTGAATTTAATTGAAATGCACACCTGGACTTGGTCTCACGTGCTCACTGTTTCGTCTGAATTATGCAACACTCTGTCCAAAAACATTAGACATTAGAGAGGCATAGGCATGAAATATTTTAGCAGGTACAAAATGTAGCTTTACCGTGGCATTAAATTAACAGTACTCATTGTGTTATTTATTGTGTTTTCTGTAGGTCTCATTTTGCTATGGTTTACTGTTTTTTTTTTTTTAAGGCTTGTGCTGGGTTTCCTTGGAGTTGAAGTAATATCATTTTTGTTTGGTACATTGACTTGACTCGTCTTAAAACTCAAAATAAGATCCATTTAATATGATCTATGCAAGTTTATATCTTCATAAATCAAGATGAGGCTGACATCATAGCATCATAAAGCATAGGCTAAAAAAACTCAACTCCTTCATTTTGTAGTTTAATGAAAGCATGAAGATAATAGTTTTACTCTCAAACATAGTGTTTTATAACGTATTAAAATGCACAGAAGTAGTGTGAGACATTAAAAGCTAAACACTGCAGCATCTTAATGATGGATTTATAATTCACACAGTTAACACAGTAAATGACCTGGGGGGAGAGACTGTAAACGATGTTTAGTTAGGAGGAGAATAAATGTCACTCTGACTAATCTAATAATCTATCCCTCAGATAACTGGCTCTTTAGGTGGCAAATTGAAGTGTGGTGGAGAAGCTTTCAAATGCACAGATCTCACAGTAAAACCAGTTGTATCATGCATACAGTAATTAAGAAACCAAATATGCCCTTTTAAATTAACCCCAACCGTTCAGCTCACCACAGCATCACATATCTGTCTGTTTCAGCCAACTGTATATTCTGTTATATCAAACAGGGAAATGCTCACAGCAAAGCTCATAGACGTGAGCTTGTAGATCAGCTGTTAGTGTTCATGTGGTTTAGAATAAGAACTACTGGATGGATTTGTGTGGTGGAGCTTAAGTGGTCAACTCTTTGAATACCAAGGAAACATTGTAGCCTTGCTGAGTGACACCCTTGGGAGCTTGTCTGTCATTTGTCATCTGGGACATGTTATGGGACGTCTGTATTACCGGGGTAACTGTAGGACATCAGGTGACAGTTAATCTCACCACACTACGATGGCTGTCGAGGATCTAGGAAAATGTTGTGTCTTGTTGTCTGGAGAGTTAAAATGAAAGGTGAAATTTAAGATGAACTATTGACAGCTACATAATGACATATATACCACTGGTGTCTGTCTGCACACTGTAAGAACTACTCCAGTATTATGCTCCGATTATAGTACACAAGCTCCATGTGTCACCAGCAGATGGGGATGTCATACGTCTGGTGGCTAACGATGTGTCCAGTCAGTGAAATGAAAACATACTGCTTTCTGACCACATGTTCTGTATCCATGACTGAGCATGCTGTCCAAAACTCTGTCTGGTTCTTTTTATTTTTTTTAGTTTATTTCGAATATGTTAAAAAAACAGTTTTTTTTTTTGCACTGTCGAAATCACAACAATGAGATGAATATCAGATTAAAATATAGAAAAACGAAACAAAAGTAGAAAAAAAAGGAACATTCTGGAAATGGATCCAATGCATTATTTATTATTTAGTCACAAGCTTGTTAACACTTTTCATTGGTTATATATTTATCAAACTCACAGACACATTGACCACTTTCACTTTCAACATTTAACCAAAATAGTTGAAAATACTGACATTTTACAGATATACGGTAGTGTATAGTTTAGCAGGAGTTTTCCGATATGATTGCATGACCTACAACATCCTCTGATTTATAGGATATACTACTACTACTACTACTACTACTACTACTACTACTAATAATAATAATAATAACTAGAAAATGTGCTCCTCTGAGCACAGGTCTCCGCCAGTACTGTTCCTGATTAATCCTGTCTTACCTATTTATATTACATGATTTGATTTTTGATTTTTTCTTTATTAAAGTGTCATGCTTCCAAAGGAAGCCCAGCCCATATGGACTTACAGGACACTAGTATTTCATTTAACAAACGATGAACCAACATAATAATTCAAAACAATAAACAAACAAATAACAAACTAAAACACTCAAGCTTCCTGCCTTACATATTGTCACGTGTAACTTGACCAATGTTAGCTTGGCTGATGGAAGCTCACTTCAAAAAATATAAATGATTTTTTGAAGTGCGTCACCTATTTATAGGTTTTTATTTCATCATGCGTCTCGCTAGCCTATCAAAAACATTGGTGACAACATATTGTCACGTGTCACGTGAAGCTTGACCAATGTTAGCTTGGCTGAGACGGACACACACACGGAAGGACGGAGACGAAAACATATGTCTCAACCATACTGGCGGAGACAATACTAATGGAATAACTTCACACATATTTGTTTCTATCAGCTTACAGCTACATTACATGTCACTGACTGAACAGGGAAATTCACACCGCTGTGATTTTTCTCTGCAACGTTCTCCACAAATGTGACGGGTTGTTAGCCTGGGACCAGACGAATCTGCCAGTGGCAAAAAAAATTACCCTCTGCGATTTGGGTCTGGCACCGCTCCGTTGTGAATCCATTTCCTGCTCCTGAAGTCTGGGGTGACACATTGTGAGCTTGTAGATCAGCACTTTTTGTGTTGCTAATCTACCCCCAGAATATGGATGCTGGGGTTAAATTGGTTAACATGGCCCCAGAAGTGTTTTTAAAGTGAAATACCCCTTTAATAATCAGATGATCAAGCAATTAATCTACCATCAACCAGGGTATTATGCTTTTGGTTACATTTTACCCCTTATAAAACATACACCACTTTATAGTACTGGCATCACTTTTTGGGGTAAATGTTCTAGTAGTAAGCATATAGAATTGTGTGAAATATTTAGCCTCCTGTAAGAACACCTGAAAGGCAAACAACTTGTTATGTTCATGTCTAGATGTAGCCTTTTATTTTGCTTTTCCACTCACTCATGTAGGCAGAAAGGCATTTCGCCTTTACATGCCACAATATCTGATGTTTCTATGCAGATGTTATGAAAACTAAAACAAACCGTCAGGCCAATAAGCAGCAACACAACTTTATTAGTTCATAATAAGATGTGGAAAAAATCTGTTACATCACAACTAAAGCAAATACATGTCAACATAAAATGTTTTTAATATATATATATATATATATATATATATATATATATATATATATATATATATATATATATATATATATATATATATATATATATATATATATATATGATATGTATATAAAAACAGTACGGTGTACATCAAAAATAGCGGGGAAATTACCATGGTGTTATATAAAGAGTCTTTCCATGGTGTTATTATGCTTCCTATTTTGTATTGTATGCCCTGTCAGTCTGTCCTGTTAACGGTGCTTGTACACCTGTACAATAGCCTGCACTATGCAGAAAAACAAACACAACGTTGCTGTGTAATCAGAGAGTCCCACCCAAAGAGTACAATCACATCTATACAGTGGTTCAGAACAGTGTGAGGAGAGAAGCTGAGCATCGCTAGTTGGTTGTGATGTTTCACGGTCCCCTGCACCAGCCTGTATTTGTTTGTGTACAGATGAGGTGCTGGCTGGAGGGTCTGTTTGTTTGTTTGCAATATCTTCACTTTTCACTGGTAGTAATGTCAACATTGTCCCATCAGCCTCCAATTGGACCTCCTGTTCCTCTTTAATCTGTGGATGTCCTGGTTCCTTCTGGATCAGTCTGGGAAGCCTCTCCTTCTGTTCAGGTGAAGACTCCTCTTCACACACAGGGACACAGTCTAGGTGGAGGAAAAATAATGTTATGGTTAGGGTTAGGCATGGCACTCATAGAGGTCTGAGGTCTTCCAACAATATTAACCATTTGTATTTGACAATGTGGCAATGAACATGCAATGTTTCATCATGAGCATGGCGGAGCATGGCATCATATTTGGGTGCCTTTCCTCAGTATGCATGCTGAGTACATCCAAATGAATTAATGTCTGAAATTATTTATTGGGAATAAACCCTTCAGATGCACCACCTCGTTTTCAAGGGGATTCACAAATTACAAAATACACCTCATATATTACCTCCTCATATAACATATTTCTATAGACATCAAACAACACATTTAATGAAATAACCCTTGCTTTGTGTTAGAAATCTGCTGACACTTTTGGTGTTAGTGGGTCAAATTTGACCTGTTATTTAACGAAATATTATATATATATATTGTCTGTCCCCCACCTCATAGCTGACTTGTTATGTGTTATGCATTCATATCCATGTTATCACTATTTAAAATATTTTATTTTGGGTCAGGGTTAAGGTTTCATCTTTCAATATAGCTCATTTTCAATAATACAAATGTAAAAATTCACTCATTACATTTCCTATAATAATTAAGCTATCTGGCTATAATAGACTGATATTAGAATACACTTCCAAAACTAAATGACTTGTTTTTGCTTTGTTTTTTGACTTGTTTTTGTTACCTTTCAAAGTGTTAATATTATTAACAATTGTGACATCTGTGGTGTTACGGGTTAAAATGTACCCATATACCATAGAAGGTAAAAAGTCATTTATTTTTCATAAACCCAACATTTATTTTACTCCTAATATAAAAGGCAAATTGAGGACAAGTTTCTCTCTCTCAAACATGTAAACGTTGAATAGTGACAATTTGGGGGAATTGTAACACCTCAGATGTCACTTTTTTTTAAAGAGACCATCAGAATTAACTAAAATGGTGATACTGTTGTTGAGTTAAAATAGCTGTTTCTGAGGATATCATGAAGCCTAACACAATGGTAGGGTTAATGAATCCAAAGAATGGTAGAGCTTAGTATCCTAAGTAAGCACCCAATGGGAGTGGTGTGCTGAGTGGGAAGTCGGTCGGTCCAGAAATATAGAAATCCACGAATCCCTGTGTCCGTCCATGTCCCTTTTATGACCATATATGGTTACCCCTGTTGTCACCCCATGGTGAAGCTCTGAAATCAGTTCCAGCAACAACAGTTGATTGCATTTTTTTTGGACAACATGCAAGCATTAGTATTAGTACAGCACTCTCACTTTTGGTGTGTCGTGTGCATGGCATACGAAGACCCTCCTCCTTTATAACCAATTTCAAATCCCTGGCAGCTGATGGCTTTGAGGACACCTCCACAACGCTTGGTGTTGTCATCACCTAAAAAAATAAATCAAATGAACTGTGTGAACAAAATAAATGTATTTAAGTTTATTGGATGTTTAATTGTATCCAGTCTCCTCTTAGAGGCAGCAGATTCCTGTTGATAATTTGGTTTCTGGTGTAAGAAAAACAACAATTGAGTTATGGGCCACAAAAATTAAGCTATACTTAAAAATACATCATATATATTTCATTGACTGGTGTTACCCAGCTATTTGGCCATCTCCTTTTATCACCAATACATCAAATCTCGTCATCAAACATGACAGATCTACAAGCTCACAATATGTTGCCAATGTGTTGACAACAATCACATAGCGTCACAACACAACTCGTTTTGAGCTTGTAGATCTGTTATTTCCGATGCCGGGGTTCATGTGGTCAACATACTTTGATAAGGCCTCATCCAACATATACAATTTGTATCTGAATTACCTGTTTGCTTTTTGGAACATCAGTGTATTCCACAGAGTTAGAAAGATCCAATGGAACTATTTCATCCTTCACATCCAACAGTCCACTGTTAAACCTTACACGTGACAGAGGGATAGAACACGCCTTCAACACTACTGCTGTTGCATTCACCTGTAAATGCAGAAGAAAAATGAAAATGTCATAAAAAAAACACTATATACACACACATTAATAGATAACACACTGTAAATGTTATACACACCTGGTGCTCAACCTTCCTCCTTTTGGATTCTCTACAGGACTGCTCAACTTCCCCGGGTTGGTTCATCTGTAATGATAAATGGCTTGGTATTAAACACGTTTAAAAAGCATACAGTTTACATAGGCCCACTCTTTGACTATAAGGTAAAGTGCAAAGTCTCAACCACACAATTGCAATGTTTACCTTCTTGCAAACTTCTTCCTCAAAGTCAAATCCTTGGATATGGGATGAAAGGTCTGGTTCTCTGTCTTGTCTCATTTGCTGAAAGTACAAACAACATAGTCTACAACAAACGTTATGGTACTTATACCTAAGGAGCCTCTTTCACACATTTAATTCAACCAATCAGAGCAGAGTAAAGGAAGTGGGGGAGCCAAAATGCTTCCAATGGCCCTGGGCTGACATGAGCATTAACATAGCACATCAAATCTGGAAACTTTTTTTTACATCACTAGCCTATATACCATTTGAGCAGAGTTTTGTGTTGTTTGTTGTTGTTGTTTTTAGAAATACACACATGTTGTATTTGAACTATTTTGTTTTGCTACAAAATCACCCGGGTACCCTATCATATTACACCCCTTAGTACACACACTGAATGAATCCTGGACACCTAAAGAGAGAAGCAATCAGTAACAGAAAACTGTCCTCCTGCTATCCAGTACACACAGTCTGGTGATGTAATAACATGTCTTGCATGCTTGCCTGAAACTATTTTATGATGATTTATGTCTAAAAAACTATCACCCAAAAACCTACGCAGCGTAACATTTAAATTGTAATTACTTAAAAACAATAATGACTGACTTGGAAGTCTAAAGGTTAAAGCCCTGCATCCTGATAGTAATCATTGATATAATGCTTGGTAACTCATATAATGCTCAGTAACAGGGGTCTCCTCAGCTCAATTTAATAAACATAACATATAGTTTCAGGTGGGAAAGCAATAAGGAGATAATTGAGAGATGCCATTTATCAATTTGTCAGTTTTATATTGTTCCAGGCAGTAACCAATGTGTTTTGTTTTTTGCTTGTTTGTGTTTCATTTGTTGCTTGTTTATCCTGTATCCTACATGAGTTCTGTCTCCTGATTGCATAAAATTGGTATCCTGACCTGAACATTTATTTTCTGTTCACTAAAGTGCTGGAGAAACACAGAGATCCCAGCTAATGAACAAACACTCTATGTCAGTGATTACTATTGGAATACAGAGCTATGTAACACTTAGTTTAGCTAAACATGTCCCTTACACCCCCTTTAAATATATCAGTGCCAGTTTACAAAAATTAATCCATTTTGGTTGTAGGCTTTGAAACTCTATGTCACCATGTCAATCATTAAACCATTAGAAAACGCAGGTTGTGAATGTTGGGGAATGTTTTGGTGGACGGTTGTCCCATTGTTAACGGACCACATCATTTGCATGAATTCATTTCATTATGATAAGTAGTGAGCATATAGCCCCCACAGTATTGTGCAAATGAAGTGGAAGGTAGGATAAGAACTCATTTGCATTACAATGATTTAGGCTGGAAAATGTTTTGCCTCCAGCAACAACACCTTAAACACACCACACAAATAACTTAAGCTTTTAATCATCCCCATATTGTTTTGTTTTTCATCCCCATAGTTGACCTTTACATAGTTAACCTATTGAGACCTGAAGCCGATTCTACATGTCTCCTAAATCTCAACAGTATTCTCAAAAACATATGTTTCTATATCAGTGGTGCTCAATCTTTTTCATGTCAAGGACCCCCAAAATTATATGTATTTGGCCGCGGACCCCCATCAAAATATGTTGTTCCAGGGAAAAATGTGGGGAAAAATGCAGACCATTGTTTTAGGAAGGTGACAACATGCTTAAACTTATGACAGGATTGAGTTGAATCTCTCAATTCTGCTTTTCCACTCTATACTACTGCCATGTACAGAAAGGCTTTTAACCAAGAATGTCATTTCAACAGACAGACAAACAGTAGAATGTATCTGCTCAAAATAATTTAAACAAATTACAATTGGTGTGATATATTTAGTCAATACATAATACTAACTAAACATGTTCATAGTCAAATCTGCCCTTTCTATTGTGTTAGGACAAAAGAGGTCATCAGAAATGTGGGATGTGGCCATATGCAATTAATCTCACCAACTTGCTGATTAGGGCCATTCAAACGTCCCAGAATGAATTGCCTGTGAATGTGTGGACACTGGTATGGGAGAGTTCTACAAATTCCTTGAAACCAAACATCAATGTACTTCCAAGGTGTTTATGTATCATTACCATTCAAGTGCATTTCACACCCACCCAAACTCCCTCCCTCCCTCCCTCACTCACTCACTCACTCACTATTTGAAAATAGCTGATATACAAGCTCACAATGCTGTTGTGAGCTTGCATGAAGGTGTAGTATTTAAAAATGTAGCATACAACTTTGAATAGGAATATGTATTAGAAATTGCATTTACAACACTGTGATTCCTGCAGATTTTGTCTCATCAATGTAGTTGAAAAGCTGGAAAAGGGGTTCTGTGCGTACCCTTCCACTGTCAAAACACAAACATCACAAGCAAGGACATATTTCCTTGAACCATTGAAAGGAGCACTTCGCCCATTTTCAATCGTATCTTCATATAATTGGTCCTCACTATAATGATCATTATGGCACAACGTCCGTCCACCCACTCTGCATTTCATTGGTGGGCTGGGAACATTTCATAAACGTGCCTACCGGCCTCTGTATTGGGAAATCAGCAGTGGTGTAAAGTACTTTAGTTAGTTACTTTGCAGATATAAATTATTACATTATGAAACATACATAAACTATTTGAAAATAGCCGATCTACAAGCGCAGAACGCGTCGCATCGCAACGCGTTGTGAGCTTGTAGATCAGCTATTTTCAAATATTAAAAGTACATTTTTAATTTCAGACTTTTATTTGTAACGGAGTACTTCTACATTGCAGTATTGATACTTTTACTTAAGTAAAACATTTAAGTACTTTTTCCACCACTGGAAATGAGTGTGCAAAAAGTACTGTTAATTCATAAGTTTTTGTATAGTAATAATAATGTGAAAATCCCAAGGACAATGTTGGGTCTCTGCTCTACATGTAAAGTGTCTTGAGACAACTTGTTGTGATTTGACACTTTGATACAATTGAATTTAATTGAAATGCACACCTGGACTTGGTCTCACGTGCTCACTGTTTCGTCTGAATTATGCAACACTCTGTCCAAAAACATTAGACATTAGAGAGGCATAGGCATGAAATATTTTAGCAGGTACAAAATGTAGCTTTACCGTGGCATTAAATTAACAGTACTCATTGTGTTATTTATTGTGTTTTCTGTAGGTCTCATTTTGCTATGGTTTACTGTTTTTTTTTTTTTAAGGCTTGTGCTGGGTTTCCTTGGAGTTGAAGTAATATCATTTTTGTTTGGTACATTGACTTGACTCGTCTTAAAACTCAAAATAAGATCCATTTAATATGATCTATGCAAGTTTATATCTTCATAAATCAAGATGAGGCTGACATCATAGCATCATAAAGCATAGGCTAAAAAAACTCAACTCCTTCATTTTGTAGTTTAATGAAAGCATGAAGATAATAGTTTTACTCTCAAACATAGTGTTTTATAACGTATTAAAATGCACAGAAGTAGTGTGAGACATTAAAAGCTAAACACTGCAGCATCTTAATGATGGATTTATAATTCACACAGTTAACACAGTAAATGACCTGGGGGGAGAGACTGTAAACGATGTTTAGTTAGGAGGAGAATAAATGTCACTCTGACTAATCTAATAATCTATCCCTCAGATAACTGGCTCTTTAGGTGGCAAATTGAAGTGTGGTGGAGAAGCTTTCAAATGCACAGATCTCACAGTAAAACCAGTTGTATCATGCATACAGTAATTAAGAAACCAAATATGCCCTTTTAAATTAACCCCAACCGTTCAGCTCACCACAGCATCACATATCTGTCTGTTTCAGCCAACTGTATATTCTGTTATATCAAACAGGGAAATGCTCACAGCAAAGCTCATAGACGTGAGCTTGTAGATCAGCTGTTAGTGTTCATGTGGTTTAGAATAAGAACTACTGGATGGATTTGTGTGGTGGAGCTTAAGTGGTCAACTCTTTGAATACCAAGGAAACATTGTAGCCTTGCTGAGTGACACCCTTGGGAGCTTGTCTGTCATTTGTCATCTGGGACATGTTATGGGACGTCTGTATTACCGGGGTAACTGTAGGACATCAGGTGACAGTTAATCTCACCACACTACGATGGCTGTCGAGGATCTAGGAAAATGTTGTGTCTTGTTGTCTGGAGAGTTAAAATGAAAGGTGAAATTTAAGATGAACTATTGACAGCTACATAATGACATATATACCACTGGTGTCTGTCTGCACACTGTAAGAACTACTCCAGTATTATGCTCCGATTATAGTACACAAGCTCCATGTGTCACCAGCAGATGGGGATGTCATACGTCTGGTGGCTAACGATGTGTCCAGTCAGTGAAATGAAAACATACTGCTTTCTGACCACATGTTCTGTATCCATGACTGAGCATGCTGTCCAAAACTCTGTCTGGTTCTTTTTATTTTTTTTAGTTTATTTCGAATATGTTAAAAAAACAGTTTTTTTTTTGCACTGTCGAAATCACAACAATGAGATGAATATCAGATTAAAATATAGAAAAACGAAACAAAAGTAGAAAAAAAAGGAACATTCTGGAAATGGATCCAATGCATTATTTATTATTTAGTCACAAGCTTGTTAACACTTTTCATTGGTTATATATTTATCAAACTCACAGACACATTGACCACTTTCACTTTCAACATTTAACCAAAATAGTTGAAAATACTGACATTTTACAGATATACGGTAGTGTATAGTTTAGCAGGAGTTTTCCGATATGATTGCATGACCTACAACATCCTCTGATTTATAGGATATACTACTACTACTACTACTACTACTACTACTACTACTAATAATAATAATAATAACTAGAAAATGTGCTCCTCTGAGCACAGGTCTCCGCCAGTACTGTTCCTGATTAATCCTGTCTTACCTATTTATATTACATGATTTGATTTTTGATTTTTTCTTTATTAAAGTGTCATGCTTCCAAAGGAAGCCCAGCCCATATGGACTTACAGGACACTAGTATTTCATTTAACAAACGATGAACCAACATAATAATTCAAAACAATAAACAAACAAATAACAAACTAAAACACTCAAGCTTCCTGCCTTACATATTGTCACGTGTAACTTGACCAATGTTAGCTTGGCTGATGGAAGCTCACTTCAAAAAATATAAATGATTTTTTGAAGTGCGTCACCTATTTATAGGTTTTTATTTCATCATGCGTCTCGCTAGCCTATCAAAAACATTGGTGACAACATATTGTCACGTGTCACGTGAAGCTTGACCAATGTTAGCTTGGCTGAGACGGACACACACACGGAAGGACGGAGACGAAAACATATGTCTCAACCATACTGGCGGAGACAATACTAATGGAATAACTTCACACATATTTGTTTCTATCAGCTTACAGCTACATTACATGTCACTGACTGAACAGGGAAATTCACACCGCTGTGATTTTTCTCTGCAACGTTCTCCACAAATGTGACGGGTTGTTAGCCTGGGACCAGACGAATCTGCCAGTGGCAAAAAAAATTACCCTCTGCGATTTGGGTCTGGCACCGCTCCGTTGTGAATCCATTTCCTGCTCCTGAAGTCTGGGGTGACACATTGTGAGCTTGTAGATCAGCACTTTTTGTGTTGCTAATCTACCCCCAGAATATGGATGCTGGGGTTAAATTGGTTAACATGGCCCCAGAAGTGTTTTTAAAGTGAAATACCCCTTTAATAATCAGATGATCAAGCAATTAATCTACCATCAACCAGGGTATTATGCTTTTGGTTACATTTTACCCCTTATAAAACATACACCACTTTATAGTACTGGCATCACTTTTTGGGGTAAATGTTCTAGTAGTAAGCATATAGAATTGTGTGAAATATTTAGCCTCCTGTAAGAACACCTGAAAGGCAAACAACTTGTTATGTTCATGTCTAGATGTAGCCTTTTATTTTGCTTTTCCACTCACTCATGTAGGCAGAAAGGCATTTCGCCTTTACATGCCACAATATCTGATGTTTCTATGCAGATGTTATGAAAACTAAAACAAACCGTCAGGCCAATAAGCAGCAACACAACTTTATTAGTTCATAATAAGATGTGGAAAAAATCTGTTACATCACAACTAAAGCAAATACATGTCAACATAAAATGTTTTTAAATATATATATATATATATATATATATATATATATATATATATATATATATATATATATATATATATATATATATATATATATATGATATGTATATAAAAACAGTACGGTGTACATCAAAAATAGCGGGGAAATTACCATGGTGTTATATAAAGAGTCTTTCCATGGTGTTATTATGCTTCCTATTTTGTATTGTATGCCCTGTCAGTCTGTCCTGTTAACGGTGCTTGTACACCTGTACAATAGCCTGCACTATGCAGAAAAACAAACACAACGTTGCTGTGTAATCAGAGAGTCCCACCCAAAGAGTACAATCACATCTATACAGTGGTACAGACAATACTGCTCTACAAAGCCACAGTGCAGTATCTAGGTGGATAATCAAACTGATAAATTGGGCTTCAGTTCTTGAGGTAATTGTTTATCCCCCAAAATCATGAGGGCTAATTTGACCTTTGAGAGAAATAACTAAGTCAGTGTGTGCAAAAACAGTTTCTACACTTTGGCTTTGTTCGGCAGAAAATTCCCCACACAATATTTCCAAGGGTTAGCTGTTGCAACAAATTGTACAGCTAAGGGGCTTTTCCCTTGTATTAATTTGAATGTTCTTTTTCAGATCGCACTTTTGACTTAAGCTGTTGCCACAAACAGTACAGCTCAGGGCTTTCCCCCTGTATGAATCCTCATGTGCTGCTTCAGACTACTTCTTTGACTAAATCTGTGAGTTGTGGTCAGTGAATGTATAGCTTTTAAAATTTAAGGATCATTACCATGGTGTTCTATAAAGGGTCTTGCCATGGTGTGATTAGGCTTCCCTTTTAAATTACATATTTATGCAATGTCAATATGTCCTGTAAATGGCGCTTGCACGCCTGTACAATAGCCTGCACTATGCAGAACAATAACAGTACAACTAAAGGGCTTTTTCCCCAGTATGAATTCTCATGTGCTGCTTCAGACTAGCCATTAGACTAAATCTGTTGCCACAAACGTTACGGCTAAAGGGGTTTCCCCCCTGAATGAACTCTCATGTGCTGCTTCAGAGAACCCTTTTGACTAAAGCTGCTGCCACAAACTGTACAGGTAAAGGGCTTTTCCCCTGTATGAAACTTCATGTGCTGCTTCAGAATACTTGTTTTCCTAAAGCTCCTGCCACAAACTGTACAGGTAAATGGCTTTTCCCCTGTATGGATACGCATGTGCGTCTGCAAATGGTGATTTAGACGAAAGCTGTTGCCACACACACTACAGTTAAAAGGCTTTTCCCCTGTATGGATACGCATGTGCATCTGCAAATGTTGATTTTGACTAAAGCTGTTGCCACAATCTGTACAGCTAAAGGGCTTTTCCCCTGTATGAATCATCATGTGCTGCTTGAGAAGACTTTTTCGACTAAAGCTGTTGCCACAATCTGTACAGCTAAAGGGCTTTTCCCCTGTATGAATCATCATGTGCTGCTTGAGAAGACTTTTTCGACTAAAGCTGTTGCCACAATCTGGACAAATAAAGGGCTTTCCCCCTGTATGAATCATCATGTGCATCTGCAAATGCTGATTTAGACGAAAGCTGTTGCCACACACACTACAGTTAAAAGGCTTTTCCCCTGTATGGATACGCATGTGCATCTGCAAATGTTGATTTTGACTAAAGCTGTTGCCACAATCTGTACAGCTAAAGGGCTTTTCTTTTGTATGAATCATCATGTGCTGCTTGAGAAGCCATTTTCGACTAAAGCTGTTGCCGCAATCTGTACAGCTAAAAGGCTTTTCCCCTGTATGAATCCTCATGTGCTGCTTGAGAAGACATTTTCGACTAAAGCTGTTGCCACAATCTGTACAAATAAAGGGCTTTTCCCCTCTTTGAGTCTTCATGGATGGACATTGTTTTGATGATTTCACACCGTGGAACAGCTTGTTGCTCATAGACAATCTTTGTCCTTCCACATGTGTCTTGTGTGATTGCAGTGTGTTTAAAACTGACTGGGCTTCCCTGGTCTCCTCCCACTCATCACTGTCTTCAGTATCAGATTCAGAACAGTGTGAGGAGAGAAGCTGAGCATCGCTAGTTGGTTGTGATGTTTCACGGTCCCCTGCACCAGCCTGTATTTGTTTGTGTACAGATGAGGTGCTGGCTGGAGGGTCTGTTTGTTTGTTTGCAATATCTTCACTTTTCACTGGTAGTAATGTCAACATTGTCCCATCAGCCTCCAATTGGACCTCCTGTTCCTCTTTAATCTGTGGATGTCCTGGTTCCTTCTGGATCAGTCTGGGAAGCCTCTCCTTCTGTTCAGGTGAAGACTCTTCACACACAGGGACACAGTCTAGGTGGAGGAAAAATAATGTTATGGTTAGGGTTAGGCATGGCACTCATAGAGGTCTGAGGTCTTCCAACAATATTAACTAAGGCCGGGCCGTTAACGCCGTTACCGGGCTAAGTTAACGCGGACTCTTATCGTGCGATAAAAAAAAAATACCGCCGTTAATCTATTCTCAAAGTTGGGTCTGGGAGCCAAAACATTAGCTGATGTAGCTGGGCGAATTACTCTGTGTCTGTGTGTGACTGCAATGCGTGTGTGTGTGTGTGTGTGTGTGTGTGTGTGTGTGTGTGTGTGGGTGTGGGTGTGGGGGGGGGGGGGGGGGGGGGGGGGGGGGGAGGTAGGTGTCGGGTTTCACATGGTGTACAGACGTGCGCGCCTCTCAGTCATTTCACTCAGACAGAGAGAGGCTGAGTAGTATGTGTCAGTGCGAGCGAGTTGCTCCACTCGTTAATTCATTTGCTTCAGGTGTGTAAGCCCAGCGCAGCTTATTAAAGTGGTCATTGGACAAAAGCAGAGCCTCCGCGACCGTGTTGGTGAACAAACATAGCAGTAGTTGGGCGCTGTTTGGTAATACTTGTTGCTGTAGAGCATGCTAATGAGTGCTACATGCTAACAACAACAAACAAATGTATGCTGCACACACACACACACACACACACACACACACACACACACACACACACACACACACACACACACAATGTAGCCTACTCTCAGAGAGTCAATATGGTTTTAGAACTAACAGATTAACATCTCAGGCATTGATGGAATCCATTGAAAGAATCACAGTTGCAATTGGAATATTAATTTACCCCAAAAAAGCTTTTGACACTATCTATCACACCATATTAATAAACAAACTGGAGAAAATTGGTATTAGAGGCATTGCAGTAGACTGGATTAAAACAAAGTTATTTGGACAGACGTCAACAGTTTGTGAAGCTGGGCAAATACAGCTCAAATCATTTGGGCGTCTCCCAGGGGTCAGTATTGGGGCCCAAACATTTTATTCAATTATTCAATATCAATGATATTTGCCAAGTTTCTAAGCTGCTGTCACTGGTACTTTTTGCAGTTGACACACATGTTTTTTGCTCTGGGGATTATCCAGATGATAATATAAAATAATTTGGAATAAACAGGGATTTTTTTTTCAAATGCAGTGTTTACACATGTTTTTCAGACTGGATAAAAGTTTTTTTTATCGATCATATCGACATCGGTTATATCGGTTATCGGTCATAACAGCAATATATCATATCGGATATCGATATCGGCCAAGATCCCATCGGTGCATCCCTAGAACACAAATTTTGAATGCCTTCGGCAGACTTCAAATGAGCCATTTTAATCTAGATTAATCTAGATTAACTCCAGGATTGCAGATAGATTAATCTAGATTACAAAAATTAATCTATGCCCACCTCTAATATTAACCATTTGTATTTGACAATGTGGCAATGAACATGCAATGTTTCATCATGAGCATGGCGGAGCATGGAATCATATTTGGGTGCCTTTCCTCAGTATGCATGCTGAGTACATCCAAATGAATTAATGTCTGAAATTATTTATTGGGAATAAACCCTTCAGATGCACCGCCTCGTTTTCAAGGGGATTCACAAAATACACCTCATATATTACCTCCTCATATAACATATTTCTATAGACATCAAACAACACATTTAATGAAATAACCCTTACTTTGTGTTAGAAATCTGCTGACACTTTTGGTGTTAGTGGGTCAAATTTGACCCGTTATTTAACGAAATATTATATATATATTGTCTGTCCCCCACCTCATAGCTGACTTGTTATGTGTTATGCATTCATATCCATGTTATCACTATTTAAAATATTTTATTTTGGGTCAGGGTTCAGGTTTCATCTTTCAATATAGCTCATTTTCAATAATACAAATGTAAAAATTCACTCATTACATTTCCTATAATAATTAAGCTATCTGGCTATAATAGACTAATATTAGAATACACTTCCAAAACTAAATGACTTGTTTTTGCTTTGTTTTTTGACTTGTTTTTGTTACCTTTCAAAGTGTTAATATTATTAACAATTGTGACATCTGTGGTGTTACGGGTCAAAATGTACCCATATACCATAGAAGGTAAAAAGTCATTTATTTTTCATAAACCCAACATTTATTTTACTCCTAATATAAAAGGCAAATTGAGGACAAGTTTCTCTCTCTCAAACATGTAAACGTTGAATAGTGACAATTTGGGGGAATTGTAACACCTCAGATGTCACTTTTTTTTTAAAAGACCATCAGAATTAACTAAAATGGTGATACTTAATGTTGTTGAGTTAAAATAGCTGTTTCTGAGGATATCATGAAGCCTAACACAATGGTAGGGTTAATGAATCCAAAGAATGGTAGAGCTTAGTATCCTAAGTAAGCACCCAATGGGAGTGGTGTGCTGAGTGGGAAGTCGGTCGGTCCAGAAATATAGAAATCCACAAATCCCTGTAGTAGTAACTTCAAACTCCATTTTAACCATGTTAGATTCATTTAAAACACCCGTCCTTGGTTTTGGTGACATTCTTATACGTGAGGTGGCCATGTTTTTTCAATTACTTTTTTTTCCTTTTTTTTGATAATAACTTGTGATAAAAAGTTATAGCTCGAGTAGACGTTAAAATTACCCCAAACATGTTTGAAAGTGAAATATCTCTTTAACGGAGGACGACGGCCGGGTGGACCTCTGGCGTCACGTTCATGTCATCATGACTCAGCCATAACCATATCAGGAGTTCCCAATGCAGCTACGCCCAAATATCAAGTCTGTTGTTCAACCTCAATGTGTCGTCATGGCATCAGGTGCAAACAAATCAGTCATTTCCATAGATGGGCACAAAAGAGGGCATGCCCATGTATGGGCCATATATTGATGGCATCAGGGATCTGCAGTATATGGGCATAAAAGGGACATGGATTGACAGATACAGAGGTCTCCATATATGGGCATATCAGTCGGATCGGCTGTGCGGCGTAGTTGTGAGGGCCGCGTAGCGGCTCGAACTCTAGATGTAACCTCTCGTTTATAAAACCCACAGACCGTAACGTATTTCAACCTGGTTATAACCTCATTACATGCAAATATTGTATTTGCCTTCACTTTTTTTGTGTGACACCTATATATTATATATATATTAGGTGAAATATGGAGAGGTTTCTGCCCGACAGCGATGATATACTGTAGTGGACTCTAGGATGTGTATCAAAACCTTTACAACATAGCAGCAACATCATTTATACTTTGCAGATGAGTTTTACACTTGAGATTGATTCACTTGTGGGATCTGGAATCTGTTAATAATGCTTGCATAACGTAAGCTGATCGACAAGTACCTGGCTCCGATCTCTAACAAAATTAAATGAATCTACCTGGTATTAGAGATTACTGTAACATCATTGAAGTTCATTGACGCAGAATATGTACTGGCAACCCCAGATTTCACCACAATACTGTATGTCCTTACTGTGTGTCAAGTGGAAATATACTGTATATTTGATGCAGTGGTGTAGTCTAGGTAGACAGACAGACAAGAATTGCAAAATATGTAGAAACAATATCAATACAGTATCAACAACATACTACAACAACAACAATAACAACAACAACAACAACAACAACAACAACTACATATATATGTAGTTGTTGTTGCTGTATAGCCAGGGGTGTCAAACTGGCGGCCAATTGGGCCACATAGGGCCCACAGAGGTGTTCAATCCAGGCTGTGGGTTGATTTTGGGATGAAGAAAATGAATATTATATTGTAAAGGCCGAGAAGTGCAACGCCTCGAGCTGGAGTCAAACTTATGACCCACGGCTCACCAGTCTAGCCATCAACCCCCTGCACCAAAGAAGCTAGCACCCTCAGTTGAGGAAGTTGTGACATACTGTAGGCAACGCTACAATATATATATATTCATTATTATGTATGTTATGAAATAGGACAGTTGCTTTCAGGTCGAGATCTGGCTGCTACAGTATCTCTCCTCTGCTGTTGGTTTGTTGTGGGTATTTAGTAAACAATAGATTCTAGTTATCCAACTATTGTGCAATACTAGTAAACAATAGATACTGGTAAACCAGCATCTATTGGGGGTTTGATGTGACTCATCATAAAAACCCAGTCTGTCCAGCACCTAAAAAA
Organism: Gymnoscopelus microlampas; assembly: GCF_963454915.1. NCBI lineage: Eukaryota > Metazoa > Chordata > Actinopteri > Myctophiformes > Myctophidae > Gymnoscopelus > Gymnoscopelus microlampas. Next base: position 6,424,848 of record NC_139952.1, read on the forward strand.
GGTGCTTATGTTAATATTATATTATTATGCAAGACCACAACCAAACTGACTCAGGGCGGCAGCCAGACACCATACATGTTTGATCAATCAGGTCAGTCAAGGTTATGGATCATCCTCTGCAGTCCCCATGGTGTGTTCTGTAACACAAACAGAGCTCACACAGTGAATGTTATGAAAAGTGTGAATGGAAAAGAGATGCTTTCTCCTGAAAAATGCATTAATGTACCTGGTATGTCAGTTATTACTGAAAGTAGAAATTGCTGTGCACAAAACTATATACAGTATATTATTACTTTCCCTTGTGCATTTTTAAGTAGGTATTATGGAAAGCCTGGAGCTTTCACAGTGCATTGTACTTGTTGTCAGAGTACAAAAAGTAGCACGTAGATTACACTGGTTGGATGTACTGTCAAAAATGGCAATGGTACGTTAATAAGATTTCAATTTCAATTCGACAACTCCATACCAGACCTGTCAGCCAATCAATTTCAGTAAACAGTCTTTAGTCAGTGAATACGTACAGAAGCAGTTACCTAATAGACCCTCTGCTCTGGTTGGCTGCAGGCCCTTTCAAAGAATGTTTCAACAACAAATCACACTGAAATAAATAAGTTTGAAGTTAATCACCTGTGTAACAACGGTACAATTTCCAAGACATTTTTCAAGCACTCACACACATTTGTTGTTTACATAAAATTAGGCCAGTGGTGTCTCTTGAATAACTGTGATGTGCGCCTGCTGCAGATTAAAATAACTCGCCAGGGTTTGTGTGAATTTCCTGTAATAATTTTGTCCGCCTACTCTATCCCTTTAAGGTTGGGTTGTTTAAACTCATTTAAATGGTTATTTTCAGCTCAACCATAATGTTGCTATACATTCGAGATTCAAAGAGGTTTGTCTCTCACTCATACATGTACAGTATGTGCAGTGAAATGCTCTGTGAAACAATACAGTATGCTATTAACTAGGTAAACCCTATAGTTGACAGGGCTATACTAGGTCCGCTCCTTGTTCCTCTACACCAAATCTCTTTTCTGAAATTAGCTGATCTACTAGCTCACACATTGTAGTGACGTGTTGTGTGCTTGTCGATCAGCTATATTCGCAGAATGTTTGCCCCATGGCGACACTAGGGTTCATGTCGTTAACAAACAAGCTAAAATAACAGGGTATAAAATAAGTTAAGGAAAGTGGAGGACGCACTAAATCTCATGGAATGTGGGGGGGTGTAGGCATCGACTTCCCTGATTGGCCAACCCAACCCATCGGCTTCACGGATTGGCCAAGCTTTGTGCCACACTTGTGCCGCTGCACCAACATAAGTGGTAGCGTGCAGAGCAGAACTATTCTTCTACATGGCAATGCATAACATGTCTCTGTCTGTCTGTCCCAACTTGCATCTTTCCCAACTTATCATTCACGAGTAGGCCCGATGCCTGTTTATAAATAACCCATTGATTGTAACACCTAACCTCCTGTACTTCTCCGTACTGTGGTAACGCCGTAACACATTGAGTACTCTAACAATGGGTACAGTGTGTAGGTACAACAGGTATTGTTTAACCAGGTGGGGCATGCATTCCAAACTTGGATCTTGATAATGCAAGCTTCTGTTTTTTTTTAGCAAGACAGCAGTGGTGAGAGCAGCAGCATCCGCATGTGCAGCAGTAGTGCAAACTTCCAGTTAAATAGAGCGGTCTGAGAATGAAATAAAAGTGTGAGTGGATGTGAACATGGAGCTGAGGCGGCCCAATGGGCAGCCAGCAACAACTGCACTGAGTTCCCTGAAATATCTTGCCCTGCGCATGTCTGTGCCAAGCACAGTGCCCCAACCATAACTTCGGCAACAGCGGCCGACGCAGGCCTACTGTCGGTCCACTGCGGGTCCGTGCGGCGGATTAGGAAACACTGCCACGGCTGTTGTCGGCAGTCACCAGCCCGCCACGTCTGACGCCGCTGCCGGAGAATGCACACTGTCAGCAATGCAAGGGTTAACCTCTCTGGATATTAGTGCTCTGTACTTTTCCCCCCCAGCTACACCAAATGTCCTCACCATAGACAGCCAATCTACAGGCTCAACGACACATTGTGAGCTTGTAGATCAGCACTTTTTGTGTTGCTAATCTACCCCCAGAATATGGATGCTGGGGTTAAATTGGTTAACATGGCCCCAGAAGTGTTTTTAAAGTGAAATACCCCTTTAATAATCAGATGATCAAGCAATTAATCTACCATCAACCAGGGTATTATGCTTTTGGTTACATTTTACCCCTTATAAAACATACACCACTTTATAGTACTGGCATCACTTTTTGGGGTAAATGTTCTAGTAGTAAGCATATAGAATTGTGTGAAATATTTAGCCTCCTGTAAGAACACCTGAAAGGCAAACAACTTGTTATGTTCATGTCTGTAGCCTTTTATTTTGCTTTTCCACTCACTCATGTAGGCAGAAAGGCATTTCGCCTTTACATGCCACAATATCTGATGTTTCTATGCAGATGTTATGAAAACTAAAACAAACCGTCAGGCCAATAAGCAGCAACACAACTGTATTAGTTCATAATAAGATGTGAAAAAAATATGTTACATCACAACTAAAGCAAATACATGTCAATATATATATATATATATATATATATATATATATATATATATATATATATATATATATATATATATACATATATATATACATATATATATACATACATATATATATATATATATATATATATATATGATATATATACATATATATACATATATATATATATATGATATATATATAAAAACAGTACGGTGTACATAAAAAATAGCGGGGAAATTACCATGGTGTTATATAAAGAGTCTTTCCATGGTGTTATTATGCTTCCTATTTTGTATTGTATGCCCTGTCAGTCTGTCCTGTTAACGGTGCTTGTACACCTGTACAATAGCCTGCACTATGCAGAAAAACAAACACAACGTTGCTGTGTAATCAGAGAGTCCCACCCAAAGAGTATACAATCACATCTATACAGTGGTACAGACAATACTGCTCTACAAAGCCACAGTGCAGTATCTAGGTGGATAATCAAACCGATAAATTGGGCTTCAGTTCTTGAGGTAATTGTTTATCCCCATGAATCCTCATGTGCTGCTTCAGACTACTTCTTTGACTAAATATGTGAGTTGTGGGAGTTGTGGTCAGTGAATGTATAGCATTTAAAATTTAAGGATCATTACCATGGTGTTCTATAAAGGGTCTTGCCATGGTGTGATTAGGCTTCCTTTTTAAATTACATATTTATGCAATGTCAATATGTCCTGTAAATGGTGCTTGCACGCCTGTACAATAGCCTGCACTATGCAGAACAATAACAGTACAACTAAAGGGCTTTTTCCCCAGTATGAATTCTCATGTGCTGCTTCAGACTAGCCATTAGACTAAATCTGTTGCCACAAACGTTACGGCTAAAGGGGTTTCCCCCCTGAATGAACCCTCATGTGCTGCTTCAGAGAACCCTTTTGACTAAAGCTGCTGCCACAAACTGTACAGGTAAAGGGCTTTTCCCCTGTATGAAACTTCATGTGCTGCTTCAGAATACTTGTTTTCCTAAAGCTGCTGCCACAAACTGTACAGGTAAATGGCTTTTCCCCTGTATGGATACGCATGTGCGTCTGCAAATGGTGATTTAGACGAAAGCTGTTGCCACACACACTACAGTTAAAAGGCTTTTCCCCTGTATGGATACGCATGTGCATCTGCAAATGTTGATTTTGACTAAAGCTGTTGCCACAATCTGTACAGCTAAAGGGCTTTTCCCCTGTATGAATCATCATGTGCTGCTTGAGAAGACTTTTTCGACTAAAGCTGTTGCCACAATCTGTACAACTAAAGGGCTTTTCCCCTGTATGAATCATCATGTGCTGCTTGAGAAGACTTTTTCGACTAAAGCTGTTGCCACAATCTGGACAAATAAAAGGCTTTTCCCCTGTATGGATACGCATGTGCATCTGCAAATGTTGATTTTGACTAAAGCTGTTGCCACAATCTGTACAGCTAAAGGGCTTTTCCCCTGTATGGATACGCATGTGCATCTGCAAATGTTGATTTTGACTAAAGCTGTTGCCACAATCTGTACAGCTAAAGGGCTTTTCTTTTGTATGAATCATCATGTGCTGCTTGAGAAGCCATTTTCGACTAAAGCTGTTGCCACAATCTGTACAGCTAAAAGGCTTTTCCCCTGTATGAATCCTCATGTGCTGCTTTAGAAGACATTTTCGACTAAAGCTGTTGCCACAATCTGTACAAATAAAGGGCTTTTCCCCTCTTTGAGTCTTCATGGATGGACATTGTTTTGATGATTTCACACCGTGGAACAGCTTGTTGCTCATAGACAATCTTTGTCCTTCCACATGTGTCTTGTGTGATTGCAGTGTGTTTAAAACTGACTGGGCTTCCCTGGTCTCCTCCCACTCATCACTGTCTTCAGTATCAGATTCAGAACAGTGTGAGGAGAGAAGCTGAGCATCGCTAGTTGGTTGTGATGTTTCACGGTCCCCTGCACCAGCCTGTATTTGTTTGTGTACAGATGAGGTGCTGGCTGGAGGGTCTGTTTGTTTGTTTGCAATATCTTCACTTTTCACTGGTAGTAATGTCAACATTGTCCCATCAGCCTCCAATTGGACCTCCTGTTCCTCTTTAATCTGTGGATGTCCTGGTTCCTTCTGGATCAGTCTGGGAAGCCTCTCCTTCTGTTCAGGTGAAGACTCCTCTTCACACACAGGGACACAGTCTAGGTGGAGGAAAAATAATGTTATGGTTAGGGTTAGGCATGGCACTCATAGAGGTCTGAGGTCTTCCAACAATATTAACCATTTGTATTTGACAATGTGGCAATGAACATGCAATGTTTCATCATGAGCATGGTGGAGCATGGCATCATATTTGGGTGCCTTTCCTCAGTATGCATGCTGAGTACATCCAAATGAATTAATGTCTGAAATTATTTATTGGGAATAAACCCTTCAGATGCACCACCTCGTTTTCAAGGGGATTCACAAATTACAAAATACACCTCATATATTACCTCCTCATATAACATATTTCTATAGACATCAAACAACACATTTAATGAAATAACCCTTGCTTTGTGTTAGAAATCTGCTGACACTTTTGGTGTTAGTGGGTCAAATTTGACCCGTTATTTAACGAAATATTATATATATATTGTCTGTCCCCCACCTCATAGCTGACTTGTTATGTGTTATGCATTTATATCCATGTTATCACTATTTAAAATATTTTATTTTGGGTCAGGGTTAAGGTTTCATCTTTCAATATAGCTCATTTTCAATAATACAATTGTAAAAATTCACTCATTACATTTCCTATAATAATTAAGCTATCTGGCTATAATAGACTAATATTAGAATACACTTCCAAAACTAAATGACTTGTTTTTGCTTTGTTTTTTGACTTGTTTTTGTTACCTTTCAAAGTGTTAATATTATTAACAATTTTGACATCTGTGGTGTTACGGGTCAAAATGTACCCATATACCATAGAAGGTAAAAAGTCATTTATTTTTCATAAACCCAACATTTATTTTACTCCTAATATAAAAGGCAAATTGAGGACAAGTTTCTCTCTCTCAAACATGTAAACGTTGAATAGTGACAATTTGGGGGAATTGTAACACCTCAGATGTCACTTTTTTTTAAAGAGATCATCAGAATTAACTAAAATGGTGATAATTAATGTTGTTGAGTTAAAATAGCTGTTTCTGAGGATATCATGAAGCCTAACACAATGGTAGGGTTAATGAATCCAAAGAATGGTAGAGCTTAGTATCCTAAGTAAGCACCCAATGGGAGTGGTGTGCTGAGTGGGAAGTCGGTCGGTCCAGAAATATAGAAATCCACAAATCCCTGTGTCCGTCCATGTCCCTTTTATGACCATATATGGTTACCCCTGTTGTCACCCCATGGTGAAGCTCTGAAGCTTTTTGGACAACGTGCAAGCATTAGTATTATATAGTACAGCACTCTCACTTTTGGTGTGTCGTGTGCATGGCATACCAAGACCCTCCTCCTTTATAACCAATTTCACATCCCTGGCAGCTGGTGGCTTTGAGGACACCTCCACAACACTTGGTGTTGTCACCTAAAAAAATAAATCAAATGAACTGCGTGAACAAAATACATTTATTTAAGTTTGTTGGATGTTTAATTGTATCCAGTCTCCTCTTAGAGGCAGCAGATTCCTGTTGATAATTTGGTTTCTGGTGTAAGAAAAACAACAATTGAGTTATGGGCCACAAAAATTAAGCTATACTTAAAAATACATCATATATATTTCATTGACTGGTGTTACCCAGCTATTTGGCCATCTCCTTTTATCACCAATACATCAAATCTCGTCATCAAACATGACAGATCTACAAGCTCACAATATGTTGCCAATGTGTCGACAACAATCACATAGCGTCACAACACAACTCGTTTTGAGCTTGTAGATCTGTTATTTTCGATGCCGGGGTTCATGTGGTCAACATACTTTGATAAGGCCTCATCCAACATATACAATTTGTATCTGAATTACCTGTTTGCTTTTTGGAACATCAGTGTATTCCACAGAGTTAGAAAGATCCAATGGAACTATTTCATCCTTCACATCCAACAGTCCACTGTTAAACCTTACACGTGACAGAGGGATATAACACGCCTTCAACACTACCGCTGTTGCATTCACCTGTAAATGCAGAAGAAAAATGAAAATGTCATAAAAAAAACACTATATACACACACACATTAATAGATAACACACTGTAAATGTTATACACACCTGGTGCTCAACCTTCCTCCTTTTGGATTCTCTACAGGACTGCTCAACTTCCCCGGGTTGGTTCATCTGTAATGATAAATGGCTTGGTATTAAACACGTTTAAAAAGGATACAGTTTACATAGGCCCACTCTTTGACTATAAGGTAAAGTCTCAACCACACAATTGCAGTGTTTACCTTCTTGTAAACTTCTTCCTCAAAGTCAAATCCTTGGATATGGGATGAAAGGTCTGGTTCTCTGTCTTGTCTCTGAATTTGCTGAAAGTACAAACAACATCTACAACAAACGTTATGGTACTTATACCTGAGGAGCCTCTTTCACACATTTAATTCAACCAATCAGAGCAGAGTAAAGGAAGTGGGGGAGCCAAAATGCTTCCAATGGCCCTGGGCTGACATGAGCATTAACATAGCACATCAAATCTGGAAACTTTTTTTTACATCACTAGCCTATATACCATTTGAGCAGAATTTTGTGTTGTTTGTTGTTGTTGTTTTTTTTTTTAGAAATACACACATGTTGTATTTGAACTATTTTGTTTTGCTACAAAATCACCCGGGTACCCTATCATATTACACCCCTTAGTACACACACTGAATGAATCCTTATCCTGGACACCTGTCCTCTTGAGAAAACGGTCCTCTTGCTATCCAGTACACACAGTCTGGTGATGTAATAACATGTCTTGCATGCTTGCCTGAAACTATTTTATGATGATTTATGTCTAAAAAACTATCACCCAAAAACCTACGCAGCGTAACATTTAAATTGTAATTACTTAAAAACAATAATGACTGACTTGGAAGTCTAAAGGTTAAAGCCCTGCATCCTGATAGTAATCATTGATATAATGCTTGGTAACTCATATAATGCTCAGTAACAGGGGTCTCCTCAGCTCAATTTAATAAACATAACATATAGTTTCAGGTGGGAAAGCAATAAGGAGATAATTGAGAGATGCCATTTATCAATTTGTCAGTTTTATATTGTTCCAGGCAGTAACCAATGTGTTTTGTTTTTTGCTTGTTTGTGTTTCATTTGTTGCTTGTTTATCCTGTATCCTACATGAGTTCTGTCTCCTGATTGCATAAAATTGGTATCCTGACCTGAACATTTATTTTCTGTTCACTAAAGTGCTGGAGAAACACAGAGATCCCAGCTAATGAACAAACACTCTATGTCAGTGATTACTATTGGAATACAGAGCTATGTAACACTTAGTTTAGCTAAACATACAACAATATATCAGTGCCAGTTTACAAAAAATAATCAATTTTGGTTGTAGGCTTTGAAACTCTATGTCACCATGTCAATCATTAAACCATTAGAAAACGCAGGTTGTGAATGTTGGGGAATGTTTTGGTGGACGGTTGTCCCATTGTTAATGGACCACATCATTTGCATGTATTCATTTCATTATGATAAGTAGTGAGCATATACCCCCCACAGTATTGTGCAAATGAAGTGGAAGGTAGGATAAGAACTAATTTGCATTACAATGATTTAGGCTGGAAAATGTTTTGCCTCCAGCAACAACACCTTAAACACACCACACAAATAACTTAAGCTTTTAATCATCCCCATATTGTTTTGTCTTTCATCCCCATAGTTGACCTTTAACCCATTGAGACCTGAAGCCGATTCTACATGTCTCCTAAATCTCAACAGTATTCTCAAAAACATATGTTTCTATATCAGTGGTGCTCAATCTTTTTCATATGTATTTGGCCGCGGACCCCCATCAAAATATGTTGTTCCAGGGAAAAATGTGGGGAAAAATGCAGACCATTGTTTTAGGAAGGTGACAACATGCTTAAACTTATGACAGGATTGAGTTGAATCTCTCAATTCTGCTTTTCCACTCTATACTACTGCCATGTACAGAAAGGCTTTTAACCAAGAATGTCATTTCAACAGACAGACAAACAGTAGAATGTATCTGCTCAAAATAATTTAAACAAATTACAATTGGTGTGATATATTTAGTCAATACATAATACTAACTAAACATGTTCATAGTCAAATCTGCCCTTTCTATTGTGTTAGGACAAAAGAGGTCATCAGAAATGTGGGATGTGGCCATATGCAATTAATCTCACCAACTTGCTGATTAGGGCCATTCAAACGTCCCAGAATGAATTGCCGGTGAATGTGTGGACACTGGTATGGGAGAGTTCTACAAATTCCTTGAAACCAAACATCAATGTACTTCCAAGGTGTTTATGTATCATTACCATTCAAGTGCATTTCACACCCACCCAAACTCCCTCCCTCCCTCACTCACTCACTCACTATTTGAAAATAGCTGATATACAAGCTCACAATGCTGTTGTGAGCTTGCATGAAGGTGTAGTATTTAAAATGTAGCATACAACTTTGAATAGGAATATGTATTAGAAATTGCATTTACAACACTGTGATTCCTGCAGATTTTGTCTCATCAATGTAGTTGAAAAGCTGGAAAAGGGTTTCTGTGCGTACCCTTCCACTGTCAAAACACAAACATCACAAGCAAGGACATATTTTCTTGAACCATTGAAAGGAGCACTTTGCCCATTTTCAATCGTATCTTCATATAATTGGTCCTCACTATAATGATCATTATGGCACAACGTCCGTCCACTCACTCTGCATTTCATTGGTGGGCTGGGAACATTTCATAAACGTGCCTACCGGCCTCTGTATTGGGAAATCAGCAGTGGTGTAAAGTACTTTAGTTACTAGTTAATTTGCAGATATAAATTATTACATTATGAAACAGTAATAATAATGTGAAAATCCCAAGGACAATGTTTGGTCTCTGCTCTACATGTAAAGTGTCTTGAGACAACTTGTTGTGATTTGACACTTTGATACAATTGAATTTAATTGAAAGGCACACCTGGACTTGGTCTCATGCGCTCACTGTTTTGTCTGAATTATGCAACACTCTGTCCAAAAACATTAGACATTAGAGAGGCATGAAATATTTTAGCAGGTACAAAATGTAGCTTTACCGTGGCATTAAATTAACAGTACTCATTGTGTTATTTATTGTGTTTTCTGTAGGTCTCATTCTGTTGAGGTTTACTGTTTTATTTATTTTTTTGTTTTAAGGCTTGTGCTGGGTTTCCTTGGAGTTGAAATAATATCATTTTTGTTTACATTGACTTGACTCGTCTTAAAACTCCAAATAAGATCCATTTAATATGATCTATGCATTTATATATTTTCATAAATCAAGATGAGGCTGACATCATAGCATCATAAAGCATAGACTAAAAAAACTCAACTCCTTCATTTTGTAGTTTAATGAAAGCATGAAGATAATAGTTTTACTCTCAAACATAGTGTTTTATAACGTATTAAAATGCACAGAAGTAGTGTGAGACATTAAAAGCTAAACACTGCAGCATCTTAATGATGGATTTATAATTCACACAGTTAACACAGTAAATGACCTGGGGGGAGAGACTGTAAACGATGTTTAGTTAGGAGGAGAATAAATGTCACTCTGACTATCCCTCAGATAACTGGCTCTTTAGGTGGCAAATTGAAGTGTGGTGGAGAAGCTTTCAAATGCACAGATCTCACAGTAAAACCAGTTGTATCATGCATACAGTAATTAAGAAACCAAATATGCCCTTTTAAATTAACCCCAACCGTTCAGCTCACCACAGCATCACATATCTGGCTGTTTCAGCCAACTGTATATTCTGTTATATCAAACAGGGAAATGCTCACAGCAAGCTTGTGATAGACGTGAGCTTGTAGATCAGCTGTTAGTGTTCATGTGGTTTAGAATAAGAACTACTGGATGGATTTGTGTGGTGGAGCTTAAGTGGTCAACTCTTTGAATACCAAGGAAACATTGTAGCCTTGCTGAGTGACACCCTTGGGAGCTTGTCTGTCATTTGTCATCTGGGACATGTTATGGGACGTCTGTATTACCGGGGTAACTGTAAGACATCAGGTGACAGTTAATCTCACCACACTACGATGGCTGTCGAGGATCTAGGAAAACGTTGTGTCTTGTTGTCTGGAGAGTTAAAATGAAAGGTGAAATTTAAGATGAACTATTGACAGCTACATAATGACATATATACCACTGGTGTCTGTCTGCACACTGTAAGAACTACTCCAGTGTTATAATCCGATTATAGTACACAAGCTCCATGTGTCACCAGCAGATGGGGATGTCATACATCTGGTGGCTAACGATGTGTCCAGTCAGTGAAATGAAAACATACTGCTTTCTGACCATATGTTCTGTATGCATGACTGAGCATGCTGTCCAAAACTCTGTCTGATTCTTTTTATTTTTTTTTAGTTTATTTCGAATATGTTAAAAAAACAGTTTTTTTTTTGCACTGTCGAAATCACAACAATGAGATGAATATCAGATTAAAATATAGAAAAACGAAACAAAAGTAGAAAAAAAAGGAACATTCTGGAAATGGATCCAATGCATTATTTATTATTTAGTCACAATTGTTAAAACTTTTCATTGGTTATATATTTATCAAACTCACAGACACATTGACCACTTTCACTTTCAACATTTAACCAAAATAGTTGAAAATACTGACATTTTACAGATATAGTGTAGTTTAGCAGGAGTTTTCCGATATGATTGCATGACCTACAACATCCTCTGATTTATAGGATAGAGGAATACTACTACTACTACTACTACTACTACTACTACTACTACTACTAATAATAATAATAATAACTAGAAAATGTGCTCCTCGGAGCACAGGTCTCCGCCAGTACTGTTCCTGATTAATCCTGTCTTACCTATTTATATTAAATGATTTGATTTTTGATTTTTTCTTTATTAAAGTGTCATGCTTCCAAAGGAAGCCCAGCCCATATGGACTTACAGGACACTAGTATTTCATTTAACAAACGATGAACCAACATAATAATTCAAAACAATAAACAAACAAATAACAAACTAAAACACTCAAGCTTCCTGCCTTATTGTCACGTGTAACTTGACCAATGTTAGCTTGGCTGATGGAAGCTCACTTCAAAAAATATAAATGATTTTTTGAAGTGCGTCACCTATTTATAGGTTTTTATTTCATCATGCGTCTCGCTAGCCTATCAAAAGCATTGGTGACAACATATTGTCACGTGTCACGTGAAGCTTGACCAATGTTAGCTTGGCTGAGACGGACACACACACGGAAGGACGGAGACGAAAACATATGTCTCAACCATACTGGCGGAGACAATACTAATGGAATAACTTCACACATATTTGTTTCTATCAGCTTACAGTTACATTACATGTCACTGACTGAACAGGGAAATTCACACCGCTGTGATTTTTCTCTGCAACGTTCTCCACAAATGTGACGGGTTGTTAGCCTGGGACCAGACGAATCTGCCAGTGGCAAAAAAAAATTACCCTCTGCGATTTGGGTCTGGCACCGCTCCGTTGTGAATCCATTTCCTGCTCCTGAAGTCTGGGGTGACCAATCAGGGCCCAGTATTCAAATATGGGAGACTGTAATTGGTAGTTGGTTGTAGGTCTACCAATTGCTTCCAGAGGAACAGCCAAGTTGGGCTTATTTAGCGTGCCGCCGTTCCTTTTCCCAGAAGCAAGCCTCGGGAGGCGATCCTAAACACGATCTCAAGGTGTGTGGTTCATCATGTGATTTGTGCATAATTTGTAATGCGACATTACTATGTGTAACAGTGAATATGTACATGTCATAGTTGGAGCATAACTCCTAAAGTATTGCAATGATATAGTCCAAATGCGTTCTTCCTCTTTTCCTCTCTGACCTGTTCTTTATTCCAGTGTTCTTCCTTCCCTCATATTCAAAAGCACACACAACATAAAATGTATTCTTCACAAACTCTCCTTGACGCTTGCGTCCCACTTGTAGTCGAGGTGATGTTGATCTTTATGTTTGTTTAGGAATGGGATTGTGATTGCTTTAAGATAAATGTTACTGAGACCTTCAGCTATTGACTCGAAGTCTTACAGTAACAAATCTCTCCCGTTCGGGTAGTTAAATTAACACGTGTGATCGCGGCCGCGACCCACACTGGTAATTTAATAAAGCAAATAACGGTAGCTCAACGCTCCTTCTAATGCAGGAGAATTGACCTAACTGCTCCCATTCATAGGACTCATACCTTGATAAGATACTTGTAACTGTGAAGTCTGAATAAACCAGTTTTATTATAACCTGAAATCCCTGATTTTTTATGTCTTTTGTCTAACCAGTTATAGAGTGTATTCCTTTGTTGAATGACATTTATCTAAACCAGTTCAAGAACTCATGTTACATTGACGTGACGTAAGTTTCAGTATAGCAGTACATATATATAAACAGGTAGCTCTCGTGCACTGTTACGGATAAGAGTGCTAGGAGTAGAGTATAGGGATCTGTGTGTTATGTGTTTATGTTATAGGTGTGCGTGCGCCAGTCTTGTCCTCGTCCTCGTTCTTCGTCTGATCCTATGCAGATTCGGGAAGCGACTCCTTCTCCAGGATTGGTGGGGAGCGCTTCAGCCTCAAGCTCTGCACTCTGCAACAACGCGCCTCTATTGGCGCATACCACTCCACGGCTCCGCGTCATCAACCCTCCACTCTTCAAAAGCCATTCAATGTCTCCATTCTGGGCCGCTGTCAGTCCAGAGAAACACTCCATGTACGACAGTCTAGTGACAGCGTGCCCAACGGAGTAGTTTAGCTATGTCTTAAACATACAGAGCATTGTGTCCAGTCTAAATCTAATTCTGTCAATTGCTACTTAAGTAAGTGCTTCTTGTTAAAGTTGATCCAGGGCAGGTAGTATATTGTAGGTATTTATTTGTAGTATTCCACTGTTTAGCACCAGGTAGAGGGCAGGATCCATTCACTCTGTATTTATGTTTGTTAGATAAGAATAGGGTAGTCAGATAGTTAGGTTTTCTTTATTACTGTTTATTACTAAGTTAGGAAGTCAGAGTTGGGGGTTATTGCAGTGTTTAGGAAAGTGATCTTTTGTTTCATATTTGTTTCTTTGATTTGGTTCCTGTCCGCGCCCTGATCACTCTACAGCACTGGTAGCACTGTTATTTCTTACCTTTTACACTTGATTGTATGCCATTCTAAGATTGCTGTGAAATAAAGCTTAAGTTTGGCTTGAACCATCTTGCCTTTGTTGCGTTCCTACTGCCCTAGACCCGGTGGGTCGTAACATAATGGGGGCTCGTCAGCTTTATTGAACCTGAGCTGTTAATTTGCTTTTTTTCTCCTCAAAGTAAGTAATCAAGGGGCATACGGTTGTGTAAATTGTTTGACTAGGACTATAGGATTAGAGGGATGGCTCCATTTAATCTTGAGAAGTTTATTGAAAATCCATCATTGGATGCAATTGATAATTGTCGCAAAGAGGATTTGCATAATATAGCTTTTCACTTCAAGATCACGGTGTCCAAGTCGGCATGTAAAGATGAGCTTAAAACGCTAGTGGTGGCTGGGTTGGTGGAGAAGGATATTCTGGTTGTGTTGCCTGTGGTGCCTGACGAAGCTAATGCGGTAAAAGAGCTCAATGTGCATGGTGGCATAGGTGCCCCAGCGGACAATGCTGAGGCACAGCCACAAGCAGGTGGGGGTGGTGATCCTCCCTCCCTGCCCGATCCAGATGGGTCTAAAGATGACGTGAACGTCCGTATTGCACAGATCAAAGTGGATTCTTATGAAAAAGTGCAAATGCGGCAAGCACAGCTCGAGCACCAGCAAAAAAATAAGAAAGCTGGAAATAGAGGCAGACACTGCCTTGCGCATAAAGGAGCTTGAGGTGGGTTCTCTGAGAGGGTCCCAACCTAAGTCAGGTACATCTTCTATGAGTATTCCTTCCGCTTTTCCATCTACCCTGGATGTTTCTAAGCATGTTGCGTTGGTGCCTGCTTTCCGTGAGACTGAGGTGGATTGCTATTTTAGTGCATTTGAGCGCATTGCCTCTGCGCTTAAATGGCCCAAAGAGGTCTGGGCATTGTTACTTCAATGCAAAATTCAAGGTAAAGCTCGAGATGTGGTGTCAGCTCTCCCTCTAGATGATAGTCTGAATTATGACTCTGTTAAGGCAGCTATTTTGAAAGCATACGAGTTGGTGCCTGAGGCCTATAGGCAGAAGTTTAGGAACCACAAGAAATCTAACCAAACATTTGTTGAGTTTGGCCGAGAGAAAGGCCTTCTCTTTGATAAATGGTGCACCTCTTGTAAGGTTAGTGATTTTGATGCTCTGCGGGAGTTAATTTTACTTGAAGAGTTCAAGAAATGTTTGCCCGAGCGCATTGTGGTGTACCTTAATGAACAGAAGGTGGAGTCACTTTCTAAAGCGTCAACTCTAGCAGATGAGTTTGTTCTCACGCACAAGACTGTGTTCTCGTCATCTCAGAGTGAGAAAACTTATACTCCTCGATTCAGTTCTACGGCTAATAATAATGCTTCCAAGTCACCACCTCCGCGTAAGGATGACCGGGAGTGTTATTATTGCCACAAATCTGGACATGTCATTGCAAATTGTTTGCAGTTAAAACGTGGGGGACAGCAGCAGCAGTCTTCTCAAGGTGCAGGGCAGCCACAAGGCATGGGGTTGATTAAAACAGAGCCTGGTTCCATGAAGATGTGTGAGAATCCTGATGCATGTTTTGCACCGTTCACCTTTGATGGGTTTGTGTCGCTGACAGGGGAAGCTAATGATCAGCAGCCAGTGCGCATTTTACGCGACACCGGGGGTTCACAATCTATCATTCTGGCTGGTGTGTTGCCACTTACTGATCAAACCTCATGTGGCTACAGCACTGTGCTACGTGGCATAGAAATGGGTTATGTTCCAAGGGCATTACACCAGGTACATGTGAATTCTAAATTGATCACTGGGTTTTTTCCTGTTGCCGTCTGCCCTGAGTTGCCCATACAAGGGATTTCATTCTTAATGGGCAATGATATTGCGGGTGGGAAGGTGGTTCCACCACTTGAGGTAATGGATTCTCCTAACTATGTGCCTGATGGCTTGATTGAATCTCGCCCCACTGTGTTCCCAGCGTGCGTAATTACGCGTGCACAAGCACGAAAAGTAGGAGATGTTGTTGATTTGTCAGATTCTGTTCTTGGACCAATTTTCAGAGAGGAAAGTGTGGGGAATAAATCTGATGTTGCTAAAAGTAGCACTGTGAAAAAAGAGGACAAAGTACCGTGCACACCGGTTCCCGAAACTGGTGATGTTCCCAAGTTGCCGATTACCCGAAAGTCTCTTTCAGCCGCTCAAAAGGGTGATCCGAGCCTCAGGAAGTGTTTCAGTGAGGTGATGACGTCTGACGCCGTTAAGAATGAACAGGTAGGCTATTTCCTTGATCAGGATATTTTGATGCGTAAATGGACATCATTTGCTACTGTAGGGTTAGAATGGAGCGCTGTATTCCAAATTGTTATACCTACAGCCTTCCGTCAGCAGGTGTTATCAGTCGCCCATGAGAGTAAGTGGGCTGGTCATTTAGGTGTCGTACAACCTCCTCCTGAAACATTTCTTTTGGCCCGGAATGAAATCTGATGTTGCAAAGTTTTGCCAAAGTTGCCACACGTGTCAACTGGTAGGGAAGCCTAATCAGGTTATTCCTCCTGCCCCCCTTTATCCAATACCTGTGATAGGTGAACCATTCGAGAGGGTGATTGTGGACTGTGTTGGCCCGCTGCCTAGAACATCCTCTGGTAACCAATATTTACTCACTATCATGTGTGCAGCTACCCGGTTTCCAGAGGCTATTCCGTTGCGCACCATCACAGCTAAAGCCGTTATCAAGGCGTTGCACAAGTTTTTTGCCATCTTTGGCTTGCCGAATTTTTTGCAAACGGATCAAGGAACCGATTTTCAGTCCAGGCTGTTTAATCAGGTTTTAAAATCCCTCAGTATTACGCACAAGGTCTCCAGCGCGTACCATCCAGAGAGCCAGGGGGCCCTGGAACGGTGGCACCAAACGCTGAAGTCCATGTTGCGTAAATACTGTTTGGAAACTGGGCGAAATTGGGATGAGGGGATACCATTTGTATTGTTTGCGGCACGCGATGCGGTACAGGAGTCATTGGGGTTCAGCCCAGCTGAGCTTGTTTTTGGCCATACTATCCGGGGTCCTCTCAAAGTTCTAAAAGAACAATTCATGTCTGCTAGTCCAGATTTCCCAGGCTGATACAGAACAATTAATGCACTGTTTTATCACTAGCAGGCTTGACTATTGCAATGCTCTCCTGTCTGGTCTCCCCAAAAAAGCAGTCAGTCGGTTGCAGCTCGTTCAGAATGCAGCTGCACGTGTGCTGACAAAGACCAGACGGAGAGCACACATTACACCTATTTTAAAATCCCTCCACTGGCTGCCTGTTAGTTTTAGAATTGATTTTAAGATCCTTTTACTGGTTTTTAAATCATTACATGGAGGTGCTCCGGCCTACCTGTCTGAGATGGTTTCCTGGTATGATCCCAGCAGAACCCTTAGGTCCTCTGGCACCGGTCTCCTAGATGTTCCGGAGGCTAGCTCAAAAAGGCATGGGGAAGCAGCTTTTTGCTACTATGGTCCTAACCTCTGGAACAGCCTGCCTGAGGCCCTGCGGCTCACCCAATCAGTCGATATTTTTAAAAGAAATCTTAAGACACACCTGTTTAGTATTGCTTTTACCTAGATGTCTGCATTAATCCAGCCTTCTATGCATGTATTCGTATATATATGTGTATATATATGTGAATATATATGTATATGTATATTTTTGCTTTGCTTTATTATTATTATTGTTTATTATTTTCTTGTTTTTCTTCTCTAAACATTTTCTTTTTTTCCTCTTTTTGCTGTTTTTCCTCCGGGTTTTTAATCTTTATCTTTAAAAAACCTTTTCTGTGAAGCACATTGAACTGCACTTGATGTATGAAACGTGCTATATAAATAAACTTTGATTGATTGATTGATTGAGATTCGGGGAAAAATGTACTGGACTATGTTAGTCAGTTCAGAGAGCGTTTTCATCAGGCTTGCTCATTTGCAAAGGATGCGCTCTCTGAGTCTCAAATTCGAATGAAGCGTCGGCATGACCGAGCGTCGGTCTCGCGGCTTTTTCAACCGGGGGATAAGGTTTTGGTATTGTTGCCTATCCTCGGTTCGGCACTTTCGGCTCGTTTTGAAGGGCCATACGAGGTCCTTGAGAAGCTCAGTGACACGGATTATGTCATAAGCACTCCTGAGAGGAGGCGCAAATCTAGAGTGTGTCACGTTAACATGATAAAATGCTATCATTCCAGGGGTCACTCCAGTGCTGTTCATACTAAACCTGTTTGCTCTGTTGTGTCAGCATTGATTGTGCCTGATACACCTACTGGATCTGACGTTGATGATGGGCTGGTATTACGCCCTACTCTGCAGCAGAGTGCGCGTCTGCCCAATTCTGAGATGGTAAGAGCGTTGCCTTCTCACCTCACTCATCTGTCTGACGCACAGCGTAATGATATGGTGCATTTGGTTAATGGTTTTCCAGCGCTATTTGGTGATATTCCCACCCAAACCACGGTGTTAAAACATGACATAGAGGTCACCCAAACCAAACCCATTAAGCAGCACGCATATCGTGCCAACCCGGTTAAACGGGCCATGATGAAAAGTGAAGCTGAATATTTGTTAAAGCATGGTTTAGCGGAACACAGCACAAGTGCCTGGAGCTCCCCTTGTCTGGTCGAATTGAAATCGGATGGTTCACCTAAGTTCATCACTGACTATAGGAAGGTGAATAATGTAACTGTGCCTGATTCATATCCCTTGCCACGTATGGAAGATTGCATTGACAATCTGGGTAGCGCTTCCTACGTGAGCAAGTTGGATATGTTGAAAGGTTACTGGCAAGTGCCATTATCACAGCGTGCTTCTGAGATCTCAGCATTTGTAACACCTGACTATTTCTTGCAATACACTGTTATGGCTTTTGGTATGCGCAATGCGCCAGCCACGTTCCAGCGGCTCATAAACATTGTATTAGCGGGCATACCAAACTGTAGTGCCTATCTAGATGATGTCATTGTGTATTCTTCGACTTGGGCAGACCACATGCAAACGTTAGAGCGAGTGTTTCAGCGTTTAGCTCAGGCGTCTTTAACTTTGAATCTTGCCAAATGCGAGTTTGGACAAGCCACAGTCACATACCTCGGAAAACAAGTGGGGCAAGGCCAAGTCCGCCCACTAGAGGCCAAGGTCGCTGCTATAAAGGAATATCCTGTTCCTCTTACGCGCCGCGCTCTCCGTAGATTTCTAGGACTCGCCGGGTATTATCGTGGTTTTTGTAGAAATTTTTCTACAGTCGTGTATTCTCTCAATACCTTGCTTAGTCCCAAATCAGATTTTGTGTGGAATTTTAATTGTCAGCATGCATTTGAGAGTGTCAAATCACTCATGTGCAATGCCCCTGTGCTCGCTGCTCCAAATTTCGATCGGCCCTTTAAACTAGAAGTAGATGCGAGTGCTGTCGGGGCTGGAGCAGTCCTTATCCAAGAGGATTTTGACGGAGTGGACCATCCTGTGTGCTATTTTTCACGCAAGTTTAATAAGCACCAAGTTAGGTATTCGACTATTGAGAAGGAAGCTTTAGCGTTGCTGTGGTCTCTCCAATTTTTTGAGGTGTATGTGGGGTGCAGTTCTCTACCCGTGACTGTATTCACAGACCATAATCCTCTGGTTTTCTTGTCACGCATGTACAATCACAATCAGAGACTCATGAGATGGGCTTTGATAGTTCAGGAGTACAATTTGGAGATTAAGCACAAAAAGGGGAAAGAAAATGTATTGGCTGATGCCCTATCCAGAGTGTGGGGCGGTTAAGTGGGTAGTGTTGGAATAGGTTAGTATTGTAAATATTATAGCATATATATATATATTTTTGTGTTTTGATGTAACGTATAAAACAAACAGAGTGGTTTGTTTCTTAAGGGTGGGGGTGTTACGGATAAGAGTGCTAGGAGTAGAGTATAGGGATCTGTGTGTTATGTGTTTATGTTATAGGTGTGCGCGCGCCCGTCTTGTCCTCGTCCTCGTTCTTCGTCTGATCCTATGCAGATTCGGGAAGCGACTCCTTCTCCAGGATTGGTGGGGAGCGCTTCAGGCTCTGCACTCTGCACTCTGCAACAACGCGCCTCTATTGGCGCATACCACTCCACGGCTCCGCGTCATCAACCCTCCACTCTTCAAAAGCCATTCAATGTCTCCATTCTGGGCCGCTGTCAGTCCAGAGAAACACTCCATGTACGACAGTCTAGTGACAGCGTGCCCAACGGAGTAGTTTAGCTATGTCTTAAACATACAGAGCATTGTGTCCAGTCTAAATCTCATTCTGTCAATTGCTACTTAAGTAAGTGCTTCTTGTTAAAGTTGATCCAGGGCAGGTAGTATATTGTAGGTATTTATTTGTAGTATTCCACTGTTTAGCACCAGTTAGAGGGCAGGATCCATTCACTCTGTATTTATGTTTGTTAGATAAGAATAGGGTAGTCAGATAGTTAGGTTTTCTTTATTACTGTTTATTACTAAGTTAGGAAGTCAGAGTTGGGGGTTATTGCAGTGTTTAGGAAAGTGATCTTTTGTTGTCTCCGCCAGGCCGAAAGGCATGGCGAGAGAGTATGTTTTACCCTCCGTCCGTGTGTCCGTCCGTGTGTCCGTCCGTGTGTCCGTCCGTGTGTCCGTGTGTCCGTGTGTTACCAGCTAATCTCTGGCACCGTTGGCCCGGTCGCTGCGAAACTGTGCACACACACTCCCTGGATGCCAATTCAGAACCTCTGCCTCAATTTTTTCACATGGGCCTGTTATAGCGCCACCAGGAGGCCGATTTGTGCAAAACCCATTTTTTCCCATTACTCCTACAGTTTTTAACCAAACCTCATGTAAATCGGTACACAGTATCTCTATAGTCATGTGATCAACCCTGATCTGTCCGATTTCCCATATTCCATTCTTATTGATTAAGGTTGCCATCCAAAGTTTGCAGGATTGGTCCGTTTTGAACAAACTGCCTCAAATCATGAACGCAGCTTGCCATTTCCATAAAATTGCACACACATATTCCCACTAGGCAGAGGAAGAAATGCCACCCTTTTTCACATTGCCCTGTTATAGCGCCACCAGCAGGTCTAATTTAGCAAAACACATTTTTGGAACAAAATGCCTCAAATCATGAATGCAGTTGCCGTGAACGACCTAAGAATAAATGGCACCCTTTCCACATTGGCCTATTATAGCGCCACGAGGAGGCCACAATAATTTACCTGACCTGGCGGAGACCTGTGCTCCGAGGAGCACTTTTTCTAGTTTCATATTTGTTTCTTTGATTTGGTTTCTGTCCGCGCCCTGATCACTCTACAGCACTGGTAGCACTGTTATTTCTTACCTTTTACACTTGATTGTATGCGATTCTAAGATTGCTGTGAAATAAAGCTTAAGTTTGCCTTGAACATCTTGCCTTTGTTGCGTTCCTACTGCCCTAGACCCGGTGGGTCGTAACATGCACATCCAGGGTGGAGGTGCTGGTTTGGCAAGATGATGCATATAAGAAAGAAATAAACCTCCCCTCTGATTCTCTTAGGAAGGAACCACACACTCCAAATGACGATGGACTCAAGACTCCATTAATGCTTCATTTTTAAGCTTTTATTTAGCACGACACGTTTCGCCGTGTTGGCTTCATCAGGTGCTATATACACAGGCGTGACTGATCACTCTGATTTATAGTGACATCCCCCGTGACAACAGATACTCCGCCCACCTGTGTGGCTACTCAGTCAATTGTTTATACAATGAAATTGTTTATACAATGTATCAAAAGTGGGCAGGTACAAAAGCAGAAAAAAGGTGACAGACAATAATAAAATATTATAATAAAATGCAATACAGAGAGAGAATTCATATCTATGTGTATACACACATACACACCCACTGTGTGTATGTATATGTCCACATAATAAATGCATATATATATATATACACACACACATGATGCAACATGACACGGAACCACCTTGATGTAAATAAATTAATGTAAATACTCCTATTTAGCAGCAGTACATTTACTGACAGTGAATGGAGTTTTGTAAAAGAGAGGGTTTGGAATACTCCAACACCCCCCCTCTTATTCTTTTTTTCTTTTCTCTCTCATTGACCACTGACTAACACAGTACACCAACAGCTCAGTGAAATTTGGAGTAGGCCAAGCAAGACTGAGTAGGCTGCAA
Source organism: Gymnoscopelus microlampas (assembly GCF_963454915.1). NCBI lineage: Eukaryota > Metazoa > Chordata > Actinopteri > Myctophiformes > Myctophidae > Gymnoscopelus > Gymnoscopelus microlampas. Next base: position 6,446,916 of record NC_139952.1, read on the forward strand.
CCTATGTACAGTAATACAGCTATTTGTGATACTTAAACATATATGGCTGTTTAGATTACATCAAATTTACAAAAAGGAACTTAGATCCAGGCTTTCATTCAAGCCGTGTGGTTCCATTGAATTCAATGTGAAGATCCATTATGTTTCCCTTTGTAATAAAAGTTTTTTATGGTCACCACCTCGAGGAGGCAAGGTGACCTTTTCAATGCCAAAAAAATTGAGTGTGGCTGCCGAGCCATGGGCTCTCTCCTTATAGTGCCTTGCTATGGCGTAAATTCATTAAGTAAAAGTATCAATACTTGCAAGTAAAATGCTGGTATCAAAATGTATTTGAGTAAAGTACAATTGGTATCAAAATGTACTTAAAGTAGAAAGTACATCTTGTCCCATTTCACAAGTTTTCAAATGTCTAAAAACCTTTTGAAATAGCAGATCTATGCAGATCGGCTATTTTCAAATAGCCAAAGTTTAAGGCTGAAATAAGGGATATGTTTTGTAATAATAATCAAAATCTACAAACTAACCAAAGTTTTCAAATAATTGTAGCTAGTAAAAGTACAATATTTTCCTTTGAGAGTGGAATAAAAGTACTGAAAATAGGAAATAGTCAGTAAAGTGAAAAATACCTCAAAGTGCGCCAGTACTTGAGTAAATGTACTTAGTTACTTTACACCACTGCTCATTGATGAGATTGGATTCACCTGTGTAACGCAGCTGCAACTAATTAGTGCATGTCTATTTAATGCCCAGTGGTTATCACTTGCGTTCTCTCACGAGTCACTCTACAATGGCATCAAACATGTTCGAGGGGACGGTGGCTAACGAACTCCGCAACATGCGTGAAGAGATTGCAGAGCTCACCGGTGAGCTAAGGATCCACACTGGGACCATATAGGTCTATATATTTTATATTTTATTTTTATTTTTTCTATGAGATGATGATGCACTTTATTTATGAGAAAACGCTGTAAATGGAAGTAAATTGTTTGGTGCTTGTCATTAGCTAATAAAGGACCATGGGCTTAATTATTTATTGGGTTTAAATTCCTCTTCAGACCTTGTATTTGACTTGTATCCTGTGCTTTTTTCCCCTTCAAACAGGCCATCTGCTCACGGCCAGTGTTCGCCACACCCGGCAGGTGGCGAACATGCAGACCAACATGACGGCCAGGCCCGATGCAGCCACGGGCACTGCGAGACCCGAGACCCGAGACGTTGGCTGCAACACCGACCCCCCGCCTGACTGGGTGCGGACCCAGTCATCCATTTCCGTGGAGGAGAGGAACTACTGCATGTTTCACCACTTGTGTTTGTGCTGCGCATCCGATGAGCACTATGTTTATCAAAAGGACGCACGTGGACGCTATTTGTGTGCATGGCGCTAGTTTGTGTTTTATATGGCGCTTTAAGTTTGTGTTTTATATGGCGCTTTAAGTTTGTGTTTTATATGGCGCTAGCCTAAGTTTTTCTAAGTTTGTTTTTAATTCCGAGGTCCGTTGTTCCGGAATTTAATTGTACAAGTGTGTATTTGTACGAGTGTACTTGAGTGTATTTGATACGAGTGTATTTGTACGAGTGTATTACTTTTACAGTAAAACTGTTGAAAAAACTTTGCTTCCATCTCTGTACATTATTGTGACTGCAAAATACCTACGTGATTGTTAGAAAATGTACTCTTAATGTTTTACTAAAGTATAAGTATCTTACAAAGTAAAAGTCAGAAATTAATTTACTTGAGTAAAGTATATATCGGTATTTAAAAGTGATTGAGTACTAAATACTTTCCACTAATGTTTGAAAATGGCAGATCTACAAGCTCACAATGCCTTGTTCACACTTGTAGATCGGCTATTTTCAAATAGCCTATATGTTTTATAATGTAAAGTATTTATATCTGCAAGTTGGTAACTAAAGTTTACAAATAATTGTTGAGTAAAAGTACTTTTATTTAGTTTATTCGGTCAGGCACTTCTAAGTCAGCTAGTCTCTAGAAGGGTCCTTCAGTGTTGCCAGATTGGGCTATTTTAAAACTCATTGGGATGGGCGGGCACATCAAATTTGGCCTTGTTAAGTTAAAAACAAGCCCAAATGTAATTAAATTAATTAAAAAAAATAAACATATTTGGTGGGTTATTATTATAGCCTTGTGTCACCAGACTACGCATAATTAAATAAATAACCAAATTAAAAACTAAAAGAAAGTAGTACTCCATATTGCCATTTCTTATGGCTGCCTTGTGTTCGGCTATACGTACAGTATCTTTAAGTTGCGTTTAGTTTGCCCAATATAAATCATACCACAGGGACATTTCAACATGTAAATCACATGGGTGGTGTTACAGTTGATAAAATGTTTAATTTTGTATTCCTGTCCTGTGTGTGGGTGAAAAAATACCTTAGTGGTTGAAGTGTTAGAGCAATGTGTGCATCTCCCACACGGGTGGTTACCACATAGTTCCTCTCTTAACCAGTTGGAACTAGAACTAGGTGATCTATATAGTGATGTGACGACAGAGTCTCTAATGTTCTTTCCTCTTGTGAAACAAAACCTTGGTGGTGACAATGCCATGTTTTTCAAATTAGGATCACATTTAAGCAGATTCCAGTGTTTATTAATGATATTTTTGATAGTTTGGGATGAAGTATTGTACTCCGAAACAAAAGTGACTCTGTTCCCCACAACATCCTTGTGTGAAGGATCTAAGAGGGACTCCCTTTGTACAGTTTTGATTTTGTTCATTGCTGTGCGTATCACAGGTTCTTTGTAACCCCGGTCTCTGAATCTATCATGCATGTCCTCTGCCTTCACGTCATAGTCTGCAGAGTTATTGCAGATGCGTTTAAGACGCAAGAACTGCCCATATGGGATGTTCTCAATAAGACGTTTAGGATGATGGCTATTTGCATGTAAGATACTGTTTCGATCAGTAGGTTTGCGGAAAATCGTGGTATTGAGGTGTCCATCCTCACCCACTGATATACGTAAATCTAAGAAATCAATCTGTCTTTTACTAAACTCTATTGAGAATTTCAGAGTGGGATGTGTGTTGTTGATGTAATGCCTGAATTCAACCAGTTCATCTTCAGAACCCACAAATACCATCAATATGTCATCAATATATCGCTTCCAAAAAATCACCTTGTCTAACAGGGGAGAGGCAGTCTTGTCCTGAATAAACTGGGATTCCCAGTGGCCCATGAATAAGTTTGCATAATTGGGTGCAAAGGTTGAGCCCATGGCAGTGCCCTGAATCTGGATATAGAAGTTGTTATCAAACATAAAATAATTCGATTTCAGAATGAAATTCGTCATCTTGAGTAACAAATCTGTGGGCATCCCATCTCTTGAGTTGAGGTAATGTGACATTGCCGCCAGGCCATCCTCATGTGGTATATTTGTGTATAAACTTTCGACATCAAACGTTACTAAAAAAGAATCATGTGGGATGGATATATTCAATGATTTGATCACATCTCTAGTGTCTGCAACATAAGAAGGTAATGTTCTGACAATATTTTTGATAAAGTGGTCAACAAATTGACTTAATGGTTCTGACAGAGAGTTGTTGCCAGAGACAATGGGTCGGCCTGGCGGCTTGGTTACACCTTTGTGTATCTTAGGCAATAAGTACAAAACAGGTATGGTAGGGAATTCAACCTTCAGGAACTCATATTGCTTTTTTGTGATTTGTTTATCACTGAGCGCAACATCCAGAATCTTATCCCTATCTTTGAGTAACTGTTCAGTGGGATTTTGTGGGAGGGATTTATAGAAAGCAATGTTACCCAATTGTCGCATTGCTTCAGTTATATAATCCTTAATGTTCTGTACCACAATAGAACCGCCTTTGTCGGCAGGTTTGACAATAATCTTGTTGTTTTGTTTTAACTCATCGAGAGCTTTTCTTTCAAGTACACACAGATTATGATGTTTATGTACATGATCTGGTTTGGAAAGTTTCTGGATGTCTTGCTCCACCATTTTACTAAACGTAACCAAAGTAGGATTCTGAGTACTAGTTAAAGGATAGAAGGAGGAGGATTTATTCAATTTGTACATCGGGTTAACAGGTATAGACTGATCTGCATTTCTAAAATGATGTTTGAGATGCAGTAATCTGAAAAACTTGTAACAGTCCACTTTAAGTTTGAATGCGTTAACCTTGTTAGTGGGAACAAAAGAAAGACCTTTTCCTAATACTGAAACTTGAACAGGGGTAAGATTACAGTCTGAGATATTAATTACCGCCCGTTGCTCTGGCTTCTGGTGACGACTGTGAACGGGCTGTAGTTTCTTCTTCCCCCGCCTCGTCCTCTTCCTCTCTTGTGTGGGCCGTGGTGGTGCCGTTGGTCGTGGGGGGGTTGTGCGTCTAAAAAACGCTCATCTTGAGAGTAGGTGCAATCGCTGGATTGAGCAGGGTCGGAGTCGTCCGCCGGGTGGTAGACCTCCTGGTTCCACGAGCTGCGTGTGGAGTTCTCTCTCTGGTGGTGTGGGGCCCCACGGCGTCGCTTCTGCTCATTCCATCACCGGCTTCGAATGCTATCAATGCATTGAATGGGAGATTATCACGTTTTATCAGACCATTGAATGGGCGAAGTAGGCGAGCTACTGTCTACCCCGCGATTTGTCAGACCATTCATTGGGCGTAATCAGGAGCTACTGACCTACCGACGGAGGCGGAGCAGTCCCCACAACAATATTTACGATTCTGTGCGTATCGGTACATAACTCGAACGGCGCTGAGTAGGCACAGGCGAGCGTCGCACCGCTCCGGACGGCAACTCAGTCGCCTTAGCTCCTTCGGTGGCCCGTCGCGGGGCTCCAGCTCGCCTGAGACTGCGCGCCTCCGTCATGGTCCGAAACCAAAACAACCAAAACCAAAACCGAAACTGAAGTATTTAAGTATTTAAGAAAAAACATGGCTGCCAACAGCAGGTGCAGAGAAGGTGCGGAGCGTGTACCACGCCACAAACTTTTAAAGATCTCGGTTAAATACTGACACTGAGCACTGTAACTGACCCTGAGTGACATCAAATAACAAAGAAAACTAAGGAGATCGGATTAAACGACAAAAAAAGAAGAAAATGGCATCAAAACAGAGACAAACAAGACGCGGCGGCGCAAACAGCGCACAAGTTGAAGAAAGTCAACATGAAGTGGAGGAGGAAAGCGTCTTGGGTCTTTCTGAAATACTACAAGAAATCAGAGACTTTCGTATGGAAACTGCCGGCAACTTTGGAACATTAAAGAAAGAAGTAAGTGAACTAAGAGATGACATCGGAGAACTGAAGACAAGAATGGATACAGCAGAGCAGAGAATTGCGGAGAATGAAGATCATGAAAGCAATATGAATAATGTGCTTGTCCACACTCTGCGCCTCCAGAAGGAATTGGAATTAAAATGTGAGAAATTGGAAAGTCGTAGCCGTATGAATAATTTGAGAATTTATTCTGTTGCTGAGAACTCTGAGGGAAACGACATTGTGGAGTTTGTGAGGGGAATTATCCGAGACAAACTAGATCTTGATGAAGAAGATGTCCCTATAGGAACGGCACACAGAATTGGAAAAAAGTCTGAAACAGACGATCGGCCCAGGTCTATAATAGTCCGGTTCCAAAATGAAAATGCTACAGACGGCCTGGACAAAGAAGGATTTGAAGGTTGAAGACAGGAGGATTTACTTCGATGATGACTTCACTGAAAAAGTCTATAAGGAGCGGGGAAAATACAGACAATTAAGGAAACAACTTTCAGAAAAGAAAATAAAGTCAAGAATTGTGTTTCCCGCAAAACTGAAGGTATTTGACAAAGACGGTAAATTCAAGATGTTTGATAACCCGCAGGCCGCGGCAGAGGGGGTGAGTCGTGAGTACGGCGTTACGGTAAAAATCCCAGCGGACAAGACGGACCTGGAGCCTGCATTGCAGGCAGCGGGCTGGCAGACAGTAGGCTCTGGGAGAAGGAGAACGCCTGAAAATGATCTGACAACAAGTGTGAAGACATTATTAGTTTCTTTGGATCGACATGGAAAAGATGAGGGTCCCTTGGATGAACATGGAAAACACAAGGACTAGAGGTATGGATTTGCACAATAGACAATGTCCAGGGGGGGGTGTAGCGGATCGGGTGATTCCCTCCCCGGTGAGAGACACGTACACTGTATGTGATAAATGACTGAGTCACTTGGAATCCTAACGGGATCTGATATGGAACACAACTTGTATGATTTAAATGATGTAGACCCGGAGAGTCATGTATTTAATTATATCGGTGACACTTGTAAATACTATACTGATGATCAAGTCAAGGCCCATGTTGAACTGGATAATTCATTTTCACTTATTCATTTTAATTCCAGAAGTATGTATGCAAACTTTTCGGAGATTAGGGATTATTTGGAAACATTTGAGAGTACATTTAAGGTGATTGCTTTATCTGAGACGTGGTTGAAAGAAAAGAGAGGTTTTGATTTTCATTTGAAAGGTTATGAATTATTTTATACCAATAGGGCTAACAGGAGGGGTGGTGGTGTCGCCCTGCTTGTTGATAGTGACCTGAAGTGTAGAGTGGTTGAAAATATGACTACTAAAATTGATGATTTAATGGAATGCCTAACGGTGGAAATAGAGCTAGAAGGGAAGAGAAACATCGTAGTTATGTGTGTATACAGAACACCTGGGTCTAATGTAGAAATGTTCAAAGAAAATCTGGAAGAATTAATGAATGGGTTAAATGAAAACAAGACGTGTTTAATTTGTGGAGACACCAACATAGACCTTATTAATGTATTGAAACATAAAGCTACATCAGATTTTTTGGACGCATTATATAGTAGAGGGTTCTACCCCTTAATCACCAAGCCCAGTCGAATTACGACGACTAGTGCGACGTTAATTGACAACATTTTTATCAATGTATTAGAGAGTAATATTAAGAGTGGTTTAATAATAAATGACATAAGCGATCATTTACCTGTATTTGTAACATTCAACTGTCAAATAAAGAGTAAGAAAGAGGACATTTGCTATAGATATATGAGGGTTAGAACAGAGGAAACAATAAAAAAGTTTAGAAATTACCTCTTAAATGAAAAGTGGGAAGGAGTGTTTGCAGAGGAGGTAAATGTGGCATATGAAACCTTTTTGAATATTTTTCTATCGCATTATGATAAATGTTGCCCAATAAGACAATGCAAAAGTAATAGTAGTTATAGTAAAAAGCCTTGGATAACAAAAGGTCTACAAAATGCAGGCAAAAAGAAAAACAAACTTTATAGAGACTTTATGAAATTTAGAACAAAAACTGCTGAAATCAAATACAAGGTGTACAAAAATAAATTGACAATCATAATGAGACAGGCAAAGAAGGAATACTATAACAAGAGGCTGGAAGAAAACAAAAATAATCTTAAAGGGACTTGGAAAATTTTAAATCAGGTAATAGGGAATAAAAATGCATCTACAGATTTGCCTACTTATTTTACCAATGACAATAAGAGAGTCATAGAAAATATGAATGAAGTGGTAAATGAATTTAATTCGTTTTTTGTTAATGTTGGGCCAAGTCTGGCTAATTCTATTCCACAACATGATGGACAAAACGATGGTGAATGGGAAGGGGGAAGTATAATGCAGTCCATGTATCTAGGAGAAGTGGGTGAAAATGAAATTAAATCTATTGTAGCAAAATCAAAGAACAAGACATCAACTGACAGTGATGGGATAGATATGATCATTGTGAAAAAGACCATTGACTGTATAATGAAACCTTTTAGTTACATCTGTAATCTTTCTTTTAGTACAGGAGTTTTTCCAGACAGGATGAAAACTGCAAAGGTCATTCCACTTTTTAAGACTGGAGACAAACATGAATTTACCAATTATAGACCAGTTTCGTTGCTTTCCCAGTTTTCAAAGGTTCTTGAAAAGCTGTATGTACAGAGATTAGATTCTTTCATTGAAAAGAATCACCTGCTGGGTGAGAGTCAGTATGGTTTTAGAACCAATCGGTCCACAGCTTTGGCACTTATGAAAATAACTGATGAAATAACAACAGCAATAGACGAATATAAATACACAATAGGTGTATTTATTGACTTAAAAAAGGCCTTCGACACAATTAATCACTCTATACTGATTTCTAAATTGAATAAATATGGTGTGAGAGGTGTAGTATTAGAGTGGTTAATCAGTTATCTTGATAACAGGCAACAATACGTACAGTTGGAGGGCTATACATCGGAATGTAAGAGAATTGAATGCGGGGTCCCACAAGGATCGGTTTTGGGACCTAAACTTTTTATTTTATATATTAATGACATTTGTGAAGTTTCAAAGATAATGCAGTTTGTTTTGTTTGCAGACGACACAATTTTTTTTTGTTCAGGGGACAATTTAAGAAAGGTAGCAGAGAGCATTACAAATGAAATGGTGAAACTTAAAAGGTGGTTTAACAAAAATAAGTTATCTTTAAATTTGAAAAAAAAACGAAATTTATGATTTTTTCCAATCGGAAAAAGGATGAAATATTGCTTTCTATAGATGGCGTGAACATCGAAAGAGTGTATGAATTTAGATTTCTTGGAGTTATATTAGACGACAAATTAACATGGAAAAATCATATAGCACATGTAAAAGCCAAAGTGGCTAAAAGTCTTTTTATTTTGAACAAGGTAAAATATGATTTAGATACGAGTATACTGAGAATGTTGTATTGTACACTGGTGTTACCATATTTTGTTTACTGCCTGGAAGTGTGGGGCAACACATATGAGAGTAACATCATTCCTTTGGTTAGATTACAAAAAAGAGCTTTAAGAATCATTTACAAAGAGGATTTTAGAGCACATACTAACAGACTTTTTATTTTATCAGGTTTGTTGAAAATAATGGATTGAGTTACGAACATTATTAATCGTGTACAAAGCGAAATACAAAGGGTTACCAAAACAGTTACAAAAGTTATTTAATTTGAACTCACAGGAAGAGGCCAACAGAAGAAGAGATGATTTTAAACATCTGTTTGCTCGAACAACATTAAAACAAATCTCTGTTACAGGTATAAAATTATGGAATTTGCAGTGTAAGGAGTTGAAGAGTTGTACAACAGTGTTTCAGTTTAAGAGAGTGTTCAAAAGGGGGAAAATGATTAAGTATGAATTGGATGAGTAATTGTCATTTTCAGTTTTTTGGTCATTGTTGTCGTTGTTGTTTTTTAGTTTATTTGTTTGTTTTTTTAGTTCTGGTTAAATTTTCATTTGTATTTTTTTGATTGTCGGGGTGTGATTTTCTCGTGCCATTATTCTCTGTTCTCATTTCTTTGCTTCCGTTTAATTTTCTCCGTTTTTAGTTTTTGATGAATCATGGTGATGTACTGTTTGGTAGGACAGTTGACGATTTTAATGGTAGAAAGGGGCAGTTGCAAATAAGATTTATCTTCTAACTGCTAACTCCTTTTCATTTATGGAATATGTAAAAAAAGAAAAGAAAAAGAAAAATATATATATGTATGTGATCATGTAAACCATAAACCATAATTGAAATAAATAAAATGAAATGAAAAAAAAAAAAAAAAGTCATCTCCGTCGGTAGGACAGTAGCTCCTGATTACGCCCAATGAATGGTCTGATAAATCGCGGGGTAGACAGTAGGTCGCCTACTTCGCCCATTCAATGGTCTGATAGAACGTGATAATCTCCCATTCTATGCATTGATAGCATCCGAATCAGGTGATTCCATCCTGGTTGGTGCCAGTTGTAGACAGTGCCCTTCCTGTAGTCCTCAGTGTTTTTTTTTCGAATTTGCTTCTCTTGAGGGCTTTCAGTTCAATTTCGAACTTTAGAAGATCATCTTTAATCTTACGTTCCACGTTCGTGAAATCGTCAGGGCTGAGCTTCTCACATAGCTCTTCTTTGATCTTCAGAGTATCCGTTTTAACTCTCTCGGCTTCATTTGCAGTCTGTTCAATAACAAGCAGAGTCAAGCCCATCGAACATTTATTCAAAACTTGTTCCCATTTTTTCATGAAGATGGGATCATCTCTGCCAAAAGTCGGTTGTTTGTGTATTCTCAGTCCTTTCGGTATCTGCTTAGCTTTCCAGTACTCAGAAAGAGTAACTACATGCCACTTGAGTCGACTTTCTTTGTTGTATGAGCGTTCTAAAGCAGTTTTTAGGTCACTCACCGCAGAGCCGTCTGAACGCTTGTGTTCACCATCAAACAGGGATAGTTGCGATAGAATTCGTTGGGCTTCAGTGTCGCTAAAAGACAAACACTGTGTCAGAACCCCAAGACTGCAAGGTGTGCCTTCGTCGGCCGCCGGCGACTTCATAATGCGCCTTCCTCGTTCACCCATTGACATTGAATGCGGTCCAAAGACGGCACATCGCTCCGTCTCCGGCGACTTCATAATGCGCCTTCCTCGGCCACCCATTGACATTGAATGCGGTCCAAAGACGGCACATCGCTCCGTCTCCGGTGGTGATAATTCATTGGCTATCCAAAAGTGCGCTAATAAAGCTTGTTTAAAACGCACCAAACCACACGCCCGCACACACAGAAGCCTGTAAATATTATGAGCATTTCCATACTATTTTGGTAATTTTACGATGAGTATTTGTTGAGAACGAGACCTTTATTTAACGTTCACAACCCAGGACGTCACGTGATATTCCTTCCGCATGCGTGACATGATTGACAGTGTGAACGATCTAATCAAAACTTCGATATTTACTATAATATATGTATATAAAAGATGCGCTTGTCCATAAATCAATTATGCTGGCACTGAAATGCCTAATTTATCAAAATGTCCAGTATTAAATATTTATGTGTAATTTCCTGGTTTCTGGCTTTCATTAAATCCCGCCTACTGCATCTGGTTTCTCATCACGTCCACATACATGGAAACAAAGGTAGTGTTTCCGTATCCGCTCTAGACCGGAAATGTAGTTATAGAAACCAACCTCGTTTCAAATGGTTTTAGCTTTCTTTTAAAGCCTTTTTAGATAAAAAGCATCAATCTTTTGCAGTCGCTTTGGAGCAAAAAAGCAGCATTTATGTTTTCTTAAAACGATGTCATGTTTTCTTGATACATTTAGCACGTAAACAATCACATTGATTCTGTTGTCGATAGAAGCGTCATGACGTCATGATGTCATGATGTCGACGACGTACCCATGTAGCAGTGCGATATAACTTCTACCCGCGAAACGTAAGTTGTGTTATTATCCCTCTTGCATTATTTTATACAAATACATGGTTTAATCTGCACCACGACCACCATTAATCATAGAACCACAACACTGGGTTATTGCTAACGGGTTGGGGTGTGTAGCAAGTTGCAAGTTAGTCTGTTTGTATAACTTTAATACTGTTTTACTGTGGCTAGACCCAAGCTATGCTAAGCTACAACAACAACAACAACATGAGTTTGGCTTTGTTTAGTAAGTGTGTACTCAATCTATCTGCTATGTTTGTTTGCACAACACTAAAAACGAAATGTATTCTTTATCTGTGTTTCCCATTCTGAGAGTATATCAAATGAATCAAATGGATGTTTCATGATTAGAGGCCAAAATGAATCCAATGAGCCAGTCATAGATATATTATTAGTGGGTGGGAGCAGAGGATTCAACTATAAAGGCTACCAGGAGTTATATAAAGACATTTGAGAACAGGAACTATTTATCCAATGAATTTAAATGTGTTATGGGGTACTTGTTGTTATTGGGATACAACCAGGACAGGAATTTAAGGGAGGTCATGATGGCCGTGGTTGCCCCTCAGTCTGGCCTTGAGACCCTTAAAACATGGCATTTCCTGAAGCCATAGTGGCCTTAGTGCCCTAGATCAGTGGTTCTCAAACTAGTTCATGTCCAGGACCTCCAAATTGACACTTACTAGCCTGCGAACCCCAATTTGACAAGATATACCAGAGACCCTCATATAAAAGATGTTTTTTACAGCTCCAACAGTGATTTTCAACCATTTTAATTTCAGGGACCCCCAGTTTGACATGATTTTTTTGCATTTATTGCATTATAATGGCATTTCTGTGTAGACTTGTACCAAATGGACACTAACGGTTCCATTTGTACACTCTGTGAGTTACAGACCTACAAGGGTTGGTTCCTAAACTATCATTTAGCTGGGGACCCCCTGGAATTCCCTCAAGGGACCCACCTTGAGAACCAATGCCCTAGATAATGCCAACAGATAAACAGCTCTTTACTCCCCAGTGACCTTGATTGGTGCAGGGTTAGGCATGGATCAGATTGTAAAGTATTTATTTCAACGCAGATAGTCTGCCTATGATAGACTAATTATTTACCCTTCCTGCCCTGGTATTTGGTCTTTGTGCCCTCAAAAAATGGACAACAATAAAGGTGGCTTAAAATGATGAAATTTCAGGCCTGCTCACAACTCATTGTGATGTCACGAGAGCTATGGATCTAGCTATTAAAACTGAGATTTTACATAATAGTTTCTTTGACATAAGGGTCTATTCGGTTCTGTACACTCCCATAGTTTAGCTGGGGATTACAGTGTATGGAGCTATTAAAGGTATTGTGAAATCTTTTGGGCTTTATTAATATTATGGATGTCTGGTTAAAGTCTCTTTTTCCTATTGTACATTGAAATTCGGAATATTTTGCTTTCTCTTACAGATTCTTGCTTTCTATCCAACTCTCTCGTAAATAAACAAAAACAAAAACAAACGGCACTTTTAAGAGCCACTCTCTCTCTTCCTCTCTCTCTCTTGCGCTCTCTCTCTCTCTCTCTCTCTCTCTCTCTCTCTCTCTCTCTCCCCCTCCTCTTCTCCTCAACCACACATCTTTCTCGTGTGTGTGTGTGTGTGTGTGTGTGTGTGTGTGTGTGTGTGTGTGTGTGTGTGTGTGTGTGTGTGTGTGTGTGTGTGTGCGTGCGTGCGTGTCTGTGTGCGTGTTTGCCCTTGTTTGTCAAGAAAAAAATGACCAAAAAAAAGACCATCATCTGCCCCTCCTGCTTGGCAACAACCGAGGCCAGGAAGACCACCTGTGATTCCTGTTCGGCAGCCCTTCCAGTCACCCTCCCAAAAGTAGCGGCCAAGCTGGAGAAGTATGGCCCGGAGTGGGCCGAAAAGCAGAGAAAATATAAAAATGTGTCCCGGCACATAAATAATGCAAGAGTTGCTGTAAGTGTAACAATATGTATATCCTTCTAAAAATCATCGCTAAGTATGAAGAGTAGACAATTTTAAACTTTTTATATATTCTCAATTCATTTCACAGGAAATTAATTATTTAAACCTGTTTCTTTCGATCTTGACATGGCATACAGCTCATGAATAGAAAATACGAAAAGATAAATTTATAAAAGAAAATAAATAATGATCTCGTAATAGAATATTACGTGAGACTAAACATTGAAATAATTTACAATACAGCAATGTCAAACATCTTTAAATTATGTTTATTTAATATGAACTCATTGATTTTGGTTACTTTTGAACAATTTGCTTCATCAATATGGGCATCAAGAGTTAGCAGAAAGGGGGCGTGAACCTTGAAGCTAAGTTAAGCTATGTTTTGTCATTTTAGCTGTTAGTTTAGAGTAGCAAAGTATACATTTATGGGTATTTGTATTTGAAAATATAAAGCATTACATAAAAAAAGCACCATAAAATTTCTATCAGCAAAAATAGTGTAATCAGGCTATGTTGATAATTTAAAAAAAGCAGTCTTAAAAACATTATAGGCTATAAAGAAGAGGAAGAAGAGGCATGGTAAAGATATTTTATTTTTCGAGTGATATTCTATGAGTTTCGAGTGGCAAAGAGTGTTGTTTTTGATGCAGATAGCCTGATTACACTATTTCTACTGATACACTTTTTATGGCGATATTTTTATGCAAGCTATAGTGCTGTTTTGTTTGTCCTTCGCTCCATTAATCAAAAAAAAAAAAACTTCTTATGCAAATACAAAGACCCACTAATATATACTTTGCTACTCAAAACTGCTAAAATGGTCAAATATAGCTTAACTTAGCTTGAAGGTTCACGCCCCCTTTCTGCTAACTGAGTTCTTGCTGACCTTCACTGAGGTAACATGAGTTTACACTGTGTATCAAAGTATAAATATCTGTCTGATATGGAAGTTTTAACCCTTTCAGACTGGAATGACCTTTATGTTGTTATGCCTTTCCATCGTTAAGCAATCTACGTCATTCATATCTGAAGCTCCATTTATACTTCACCCTATGACGAGTTGGCCACCAAAAATAGAACATCTACTATTTTCCAGCATATGTCTTTAAAAATGGGTTAACTTAATATGGTTATTAATAATGGCTGATATATCACTGGTATAATGGTCCATGTAATGTAAGTGGTCCATGACTTATATAACTATTCTCATTGTTTAAAAGATCATATGTGGAAGAAGCCATTTCTAAAAACTGTGCTAAAGAAATGAAGTTCTTTGTCTGTCAGACAATACATAATTGACATAAGGCCTTACACAGGAATAAGCTTTGAGATAAACTACAGCTTGTTGTTCTAAGATAATCATCATCCGTGGTTTTAACTTGTACCATCTGTTCAAGGCCACCAAGGACGTTCTTATCAAATGCAGTTTCAAGGGTCTATTAAAGCCGAGTTGTCTATGCACTGTCTGGGAAACTCGTCACTGAAATGTGTGTTACTCGTTGCTATAAGGGGGTTGGGAGCTGTCTCTTATCGCCTGGCCGCGTCGCGAGTAACTTCCTTCAGTCGAATTAAGAAACCTCAAAGGTTAGGGTTCTATATGAGACTTTCCGATTAGTACTCATGCACACCATGAAATAGCCATACATAATAGTTACTCCAAATTTCACTGAGCTGTTGGTGTACTGTGTTAGTCAGTGGTCAATGAGAGAGAAAAGAAAAAAGAATAAGAGGGGGGTGTTGGAGTATTCCAAACCCTCTCTTTTACAAAACTCCATTCACTGTCAGTAAATGTACTGCTGCTAAATAGGAGTATTTACATTAATTTATTGACATCAAGGTGGTTCCGTGTCATGTTGCATCATGTGTGTGTGTATATATATATATATGCATTTATTATGTGGACATATACATACACACAGTGGGTGTGTATGTGTGTATACACATAGATATGAATTCTCTCTCTGTATTGCATTTTATTATAATATTTTATTATTGTCTGTCACCGTTTTTCTGCTTTTGTACCTGCCCACTTTTGATACATTGTATAAACAATTTCATTGTATAAACTAGATAAAGTGCTCCTCGGAGCACAGGTCTCCGCCAGGTCAGATACGTTATTGTGGCCTCCTGGTGGCACTATAATAGGCCAATGTGAAAAGGGTGCCATTTATTCTTAGGTCGTTCACGGCAATCGGACACTGCATTCATGATTTGAAGCATTTTGTTCCAAAAATGTGTTTTGCTAAATTAGACCTGCTGGTGGCGCTATAACAGGCCAATGTGAAAAGGGTGGCATTTCTTCCTCGGCCTAGTGGGAATGTGCGTGTGAAATTTCACGGAAATCGCACGCTACGTTCATGGTTTGAGGCAGTTTGTTCAAAACGGACCAATCCTGCAAACTTTGGATGGCAACCTTAACCAATAAGGATGGAATATGGGAAATCGGACAGATCAGGGTTGATCACATGACTATAGAGATACTGTGTACCGATTTGCATGACGTTTGGTTAAAAACTGTAGGAATAATGTGAAAAAAATGGGTTTTGCACAAATCGGCCTCCTGGTGGCGCTATAACAGGCCCATGTGAAAAATTTGAGGCAGAGGTTCTGAATTGGCATCCAGGGAGTGTGTGTGCACAGTTTCGCAGCGACCGGGCCAACGGTGCCGGAGATTTGGTGGTAACACACGGACACACGGACGGACACACGGACGGACACACGGACGGAGGGTAAAACATACTCTCTCGCCATGCCTTACGGCCTGGCGGAGACAACAATTGACTGAGTAGCCACACAGGTGGGCGGAGTATCTGTTGTCACGGGGGATGTCACTATAAATCAGAGTGATCAGTCACGCCTGTGTATATAGCAGCACCTGATGAAGCCAACACGGCGAAACGCGTCGTGCTAAATAAAAGCTTAAAAATGAAGCATTAATGGAGTCTTGAGTCCATCGTCATTAGGAGTAGAGTGCGGTTCCTTCCTAAGAGAAGCAGAGGGGAGGTTTATTTCTTTCTTATATATATATATATATATATATATATATATATATATATATATATATATATATATATATATATATATATATATATATATATATATATATATATATATATATATATATATATATGTGTATATGTAGTGTTATATTGTAATTATTTCATACATTATATTTATATGATTTTTGAAATAATTACGTCTTTAATAATGAATATGCTGTGATATTATCACCTTATTCACTACACAACCATTGATTGTTTGGCAACAAAATCAATGCCTTTGCCCTTCATTGTATTTTTCTATGGTGTAACTCCTCTGCAGAGATGGGTTTTATCATCTCTGTCTTTATAGGTTGAAATGTGTCATAATATACTGTACTTTTTCTTCCGTTGAACTACCAACCTTCTTAAGAGGCAGTAATAATGTCCTACACATTTCAGAATTAACAATCTTAGGTAGCCTACCTTTTATGTATACAATAGTGTGGGCAAATAATGTTTGCTAATATTAAATATTGTCAAGAGTTGGTCTATGTAGCCCCTTTTACCCCTTATGACTTATGGGCAGGGCCCCTAAGTTCTTTTAACTTAAAAGTACCTAGCTTTTTTAAACTCTTAATATAAGCTTGAGTTCCCTTATTAACTAATTACCATGAAATCACCAGTTTTTAACCTTTTTAAACCTTTTCAAATGTACACCCTATCATATAATCCTTAATTAAGCAAGTAAACAAACAGCCAGATGTCTTTTGTAATTTTACTTAAAAATGAATTAAAATAAAATGAAATGAAAGTTAGGCTATCAATTAGGTTTTTTAGCAATACAGAAACAACACTTTCAGGAAAATGCACTGTTCACATAATACAATTCCCCAATACAATAACCTTTGTGAATACAAAATAATTGAAAACCTTAAACCTTAGACCTCCTATCTAAGCCGGCATATCCTACCACTCAAACAGAGAGCGTCTCCTTTCAAACCCCAATGGTTCTATTGAGCCCCCCGCCCACAGGAGTAGCCCAATTCTCTCACAACTTGCCACAAAAATCGCTCATGAAAAACTATATAATCTCCTACATTTAATTTTCCACCTTCACATGTGTCTCCTTCTCTAATAATCAAAAGGTGCTATATATTTCATCTCGCAATGTACTTCCGGATGGTTCGTTTTGCACCTTTTTTTGCCACATCGGTCACGGGAAAGAAATAAGCACTGCCGTGGTCTATGGAAACGAGCCCAAAAGTGCACCCAAATAAGCCCAAAATCGCTTATACAAACAGTCTGACCTGGCAACGCAGCCTACGCCAATCATGCGTGAGAGATCTACAAGCTATGGGGCAGAGACGCCACCGTATCTTAGCAACAACTACAGCGCTCACTCTCATTGGAGCAGTTTCCAGACAATGGCATCGCAGAGAGCTTGCTGTAGCCATCACAGTCAGTCGCAGCGACGACGGACAGGGCGCTGTGATAGCTGCCATGTCGCTAACGCTAACGTTGTCATGCCTGCAGCGGCTGTGCAATCACTTTGTCAACAATGCACGTGCGTGTGGTGAATGTCAATATTGCTGCTCAGTTAGTCCATTGTAGATGGTGTATGTTTGTGTGTGTCTTCTGGAGAACTATGTAGCTCCACAGCAACTACAGTAACTAACGTAATGGCAGGACCGCCCCGTGCAACGCATGTTAGGCTGCATTATGGTCATGTAGTAATTTCAGATAATTTCGCTCCGATTAGAGCAGTGCTTATCAACCCTTTCACGCCCCCCCCCCCCCCCCAATAAACGTAATTGATCTGGGGACCCCCCCATTTTGTTTGACTCCGTTCCACAAGTAAATATTGTGAAAATAGCAGATCTACAAGCTCGACACGCCTCACGTTGAGAGGCTTTGTAAGCTTGTAGATCGGCTATTTTCTACATGATTGCCTCTTTCTTAGATTATTTGACAATGTGCCCAATGTTTTCATAGTATACTTTGTTGACTACTTTTGTTGTAGAAATGGTCATTTCCTTTACTTTCGTTTTTTCATTGTCTCCGCCAGGCCGAAAGGCATGGCGCAAGACTATGTTTCACCCCCTGTCCGTCCGTCTGTGATAGCTGATCTCTCACATCGTTGACTTGATCGCAGCGAAACTGTGCACACACACTCCCTGGATGCCAATTCAGAACCTCTGCCCTATTTCTTTCACATGGCCCTGTTACAGTGCCACCAGGAGGCCGCTTTTTGCTAAACACATTTTCTCACAGTACTCCTACATATTTTGCCCAAACATCACGCAAATCGGTACACAGTATCTCCACAGTCATTTAAAAAAACGTCTCTTTCAGATTTTTCATATTCCATCCTGATTGGCTAAAATGGCTTCCAAAGTCTGCAGGACTGCTCCGTTTGGACCAAAATGCCTCACATTATGAACACAGCATGCACTTTCCGTGCAACTTTGCACCCACATTCCCACTATGCCGAGGAAGAAAATCCACTTGAGATTTCTCTAATCAGCCTCATGGTGGCGCTATAACAGCCCGATGTGGAGAGTCAGTGAGAGCTGGATAAACGAGGTAAAATGTGTCAAAAGGAGTCTGTACGGCTGTAGCTAAATGAACACATGACGTCGGTGGGAGAGGAGACATTGTGTCTTTTGGACAAACAGCAGCGTGGTGCTGATGTTTGTTGTGTGAAGTAGCTTAATGTCAGAGTGTTTGTGTTGGAGCGCCTCAGTGCGGCTGCAGAGTTCATGTGCAACCTCTTCCAGAGAGAGACAGAGACACTAGAAACTCTGCTGGAGAAAAAAAAAAACACTGCTGGGCATTGCCTTTCATATGGACATTGATCTACACACTGCAGGTATATCTGCCACACACACAACATCAAACTACACACTACAGGTATGATGCAGCGTTTGCATTCCAGCCAGCATGCCAGCGTAGTTCCCATATGGTTTCAAGGTGGGCTAAACCATATGGACCCCATGTCAGCAATGTCAGCGGCATCCACTTCAGTCCCAACTGCGATGCCCATGCAGGCTATAAGTAGCTTCTACCTGGCCCTTAGGTGGGCCCCAACTAGCCATGTTTATGTGGGACCAAGGCGGGTCCTAACTGGGTTTGCCCATGCAGGCTTTAACTGGGTTCTACCTGGGCCCTAGGTGTACCCTAACCAACCAGAGTGCAGTGCCCATCGCTCCAATTGTTGTGACGTCAGGGCTCTCAATACTGCACATTGGTGGAGGAGGAGGGGCCGCAGGGCGACCGCACACATCGCTGAACCAATGGTAGCCCACGGATGTTTCCTCTGGGGATTTACAATCTGCCCCTCTATGCCACATATCATCCGCACTACAGGGTCTTCACTGACCGAGCCACGGCCCCACTGGCCCTCATGACGCTACGCCACTTATATGAGTTGCCAAGTGGCCGCGGGCGCTACGTGGGCGTGGCCACGGGCTAGACGCGAGCCCCCGCGTAGCGGGGGCGAGCTTCTAGTAAACACAAAACAAACAAAATGAGTACTCAAACCCCCCGTTGCAGGCCTGTTACCATAATGTCCAAAAAATGTCTTCACTCCTGTGAGCAAAAAGGGCAGACTTACAGGTCAGGTGAATGGTGGTGGTGTGAGAGCTCTGTGTGTGAATGATGCACTGGTGGTCCACACGTGCAGGTGACTTTGTAGGTGGGCAGGTGGACTTTGGGTGGGCAGAGTCAATCTGATGAGAGGGGCAAATCCCACGTTGCCAGAGGAAGGTTGAGCGTTGCCTGGTAGCTCAACCCGCTATCTGGGATGTCTTGCTTCAGGCGACGTCCTCTTCAGGAAGGTTTAGTAGCTGTACCTTGGCTGAGTTAGCTAACAGGCTACCTCCTCCCACTATGATGAATACACTGTCCAGCTAGCTTAGCCAACTAGCATCCAAACAGCATACCAACAGTCACAGTGAAACTGATAAATGTCCTAGTAACTCCTTGTCGAATTCACTGTACATGAACCAGTCTAACCTTGCAACTTTACTGTACAGATTGCTTTGTCACCAATCTGGTAAATACTTTATACAAAAACATGTGTTACATTCTCTTCATCAAACATTTCTCCTTCCTTCACTCTGTCTCTCTGCTAGACTCCACTCTCCCTCTTGATTACTCCTTCCCCACACCTGTGTTCACCTCCACACACACGCTGACACACACACACACACACACACACACACACACACACACACACACACACACACACACACACACACACACACACACACACACACACACACACACACACACACTCTTCCCTTCCTTCAATTAAGTAAAATAAAACCCTTTACAGTAACAGGTAAAATAAAACATTACAGATAAATAAAAGGTGAGTATACATTTGCATGACGTTTGGTTAAAAACTGTAGGAATAATGTGAAAAAAATGGGTTTTGCACAAATCGGCCTCCTGGTGGCGCTATAACAGGCCCATGTGAAAAATTTGAGGCAGAGGTTCTGAATTGGCATCCAGGGAGTGTGTGTGCACAGTTTCGCAGCGACCGGGCCAACGGTGCCGGAGATTTGGTGGTAACACACGGACACACGGACGGACACACGGACGGACACACGGACGGAGGGTAAAACATACTCTCTCGCCATGCCTTACGGCCTGGCGGAGACAACAATTGACTGAGTAGCCACACAGGTGGGCGGAGTATCTGTTGTCACGGGGGATGTCACTATAAATCAGAGTGATCAGTCACGCCTGTGTATATAGCAGCACCTGATGAAGCCAACACGGCGAAACGCGTCGTGCTAAATAAAAGCTTAAAAATGAAGCATTAATGGAGTCTTGAGTCCATCGTCATTAGGAGTAGAGTGCGGTTCCTTCCTAAGAGAAGCAGAGGGGAGGTTTATTTCTTTCTTATATATATATATATATATATATATATATATATATATATATATATATATATATATATATATATATATATATATATGTGTATATGTAGTGTTATATTGTAATTATTTCATACATTATATTTATATGATTTTTGAAATAATTACGTCTTTAATAATGAATATGCTGTGATATTATCACCTTATTCACTACACAACCATTGATTGTTTGGCAACAAAATCAATGCCTTTGCCCTTCATTGTATTTTTCTATGGTGTAACTCCTCTGCAGAGATGGGTTTTATCATCTCTGTCTTTATAGGTTGAAATGTGTCATAATATACTGTACTTTTTCTTCCGTTGAACTACCAACCTTCTTAAGAGGCAGTAATAATGTCCTACACATTTCAGAATTAACAATCTTAGGTAGCCTACCTTTTATGTATACAATAGTGTGGGCAAATAATGTTTGCTAATATTAAATATTGTCAAGAGTTGGTCTATGTAGCCCCTTTTACCCCTTATGACTTATGGGCAGGGCCCCTAAGTTCTTTTAACTTAAAAGTACCTAGCTTTTTTAAACTCTTAATATAAGCTTGAGTTCCCTTATTAACTAATTACCATGAAATCACCAGTTTTTAACCTTTTTAAACCTTTTCAAATGTACACCCTATCATATAATCCTTAATTAAGCAAGTAAACAAACAGCCAGATGTCTTTTGTAATTTTACTTAAAAATGAATTAAAATAAAATGAAATGAAAGTTAGGCTATCAATTAGGTTTTTTAGCAATACAGAAACAACACTTTCAGGAAAATGCACTGTTCACATAATACAATTCCCCAATACAATAACCTTTGTGAATACAAAATAATTGAAAACCTTAAACCTTAGACCTCCTATCTAAGCCGGCATATCCTACCACTCAAACAGAGAGCGTCTCCTTTCAAACCCCAATGGTTCTATTGAGCCCCCCGCCCACAGGAGTAGCCCAATTCTCTCACAACTTGCCACAAAAATCGCTCATGAAAAACTATATAATCTCCTACATTTAATTTTCCACCTTCACATGTGTCTCCTTCTCTAATAATCAAAAGGTGCTATATATTTCATCTCGCAATGTACTTCCGGATGGTTCGTTTTGCACCTTTTTTTGCCACATCGGTCACGGGAAAGAAATAAGCACTGCCGTGGTCTATGGAAACGAGCCCAAAAGTGCACCCAAATAAGCCCAAAATCGCTTATACAAACAGTCTGACCTGGCAACGCAGCCTACGCCAATCATGCGTGAGAGATCTACAAGCTATGGGGCAGAGACGCCACCGTATCTTAGCAACAACTACAGCGCTCACTCTCATTGGAGCAGTTTCCAGACAATGGCATCGCAGAGAGCTTGCTGTAGCCATCACAGTCAGTCGCAGCGACGACGGACAGGGCGCTGTGATAGCTGCCATGTCGCTAACGCTAACGTTGTCATGCCTGCAGCGGCTGTGCAATCACTTTGTCAACAATGCACGTGCGTGTGGTGAATGTCAATATTGCTGCTCAGTTAGTCCATTGTAGATGGTGTATGTTTGTGTGTGTCTTCTGGAGAACTATGTAGCTCCACAGCAACTACAGTAACTAACGTAATGGCAGGACCGCCCCGTGCAACGCATGTTAGGCTGCATTATGGTCATGTAGTAATTTCAGATAATTTCGCTCCGATTAGAGCAGTGCTTATCAACCCTTTCACGCCCCCCCCCCCCCCCCCCCCCAATAAACGTAATTGATCTGGGGACCCCCCCATTTTGTTTGACTCCGTTCCACAAGTAAATATTGTGAAAATAGCAGATCTACAAGCTCGACACGCCTCACGTTGAGAGGCTTTGTAAGCTTGTAGATCGGCTATTTTCTACATGATTGCCTCTTTCTTAGATTATTTGACAATGTGCCCAATGTTTTCATAGTATACTTTGTTGACTACTTTTGTTGTAGAAATGGTCATTTCCTTTACTTTTGTTTTTTCATTGTCTCCGCCAGGCCGAAAGGCATGGCGCAAGACTATGTTTCACCCCCTGTCCGTCCGTCTGTGATAGCTGATCTCTCACATCGTTGACTTGATCGCAGCGAAACTGTGCACACACACTCCCTGGATGCCAATTCAGAACCTCTGCCCTATTTCTTTCACATGGCCCTGTTACAGTGCCACCAGGAGGCCGCTTTTTGCTAAACACATTTTCTCACAGTACTCCTACATATTTTGCCCAAACATCACGCAAATCGGTACACAGTATCTCCACAGTCATTTAAAAAAACGTCTCTTTCAGATTTTTCATATTCCATCCTGATTGGCTAAAATGGCTTCCAAAGTCTGCAGGACTGCTCCGTTTGGACCAAAATGCCTCACATTATGAACACAGCATGCACTTTCCGTGCAACTTTGCACCCACATTCCCACTATGCCGAGGAAGAAAATCCACTTGAGATTTCTCTAATCAGCCTCATGGTGGCGCTATAACAGCCCGATGTGGAGAGTCAGTGAGAGCTGGATAAACGAGGTAAAATGTGTCAAAAGGAGTCTGTACGGCTGTAGCTAAATGAACACATGACGTCGGTGGGAGAGGAGACATTGTGTCTTTTGGACAAACAGCAGCGTGGTGCTGATGTTTGTTGTGTGAAGTAGCTTAATGTCAGAGTGTTTGTGTTGGAGCGCCTCAGTGCGGCTGCAGAGTTCATGTGCAACCTCTTCCAGAGAGAGACAGAGACACTAGAAACTCTGCTGGAGAAAAAAAAAACACTGCTGGGCATTGCCTTTCATATGGACATTGATCTACACACTGCAGGTATATCTGCCACACACACAACATCAAACTACACACTACAGGTATGATGCAGCGTTTGCATTCCAGCCAGCATGCCAGCGTAGTTCCCATATGGTTTCAAGGTGGGCTAAACCATATGGACCCCATGTCAGCAATGTCAGCGGCATCCACTTCAGTCCCAACTGCGATGCCCATGCAGGCTATAAGTAGCTTCTACCTGGCCCTTAGGTGGGCCCCAACTAGCCATGTTTATGTGGGACCAAGGCGGGTCCTAACTGGGTTTGCCCATGCAGGCTTTAACTGGGTTCTACCTGGGCCCTAGGTGTACCCTAACCAACCAGAGTGCAGTGCCCATCGCTCCAATTGTTGTGACGTCAGGGCTCTCAATACTGCACATTGGTGGAGGAGGAGGGGCCGCAGGGCGACCGCACACATCGCTGAACCAATGGTAGCCCACGGATGTTTCCTCTGGGGATTTACAATCTGCCCCTCTATGCCACATATCATCCGCACTACAGGGTCTTCACTGACCGAGCCACGGCCCCACTGGCCCTCATGACGCTACGCCACTTATATGAGTTGCCAAGTGGCCGCGGGCGCTACGTGGGCGTGGCCGCGGGCTAGACGCGAGCCCCCGCGTAGCGGGGGCGAGCTTCTAGTAAACACAAAACAAACAAAATGAGTACTCAAACCCCCCGTTGCAGGCCTGTTACCATAATGTCCAAAAAATGTCTTCACTCCTGTGAGCAAAAAGGGCAGACTTACAGGTCAGGTGAATGGTGGTGGTGTGAGAGCTCTGTGTGTGAATGATGCACTGGTGGTCCACACGTGCAGGTGACTTTGTAGGTGGGCAGGTGGACTTTGGGTGGGCAGAGTCAATCTGATGAGAGGGGCAAATCCCACGTTGCCAGAGGAAGGTTGAGCGTTGCCTGGTAGCTCAACCCGCTATCTGGGATGTCTTGCTTCAGGCGACGTCCTCTTCAGGAAGGTTTAGTAGCTTGGCTGAGTTAGCTAACAGGCTACCTCCTCCCACTATGATGAATACACTGTCCAGCTAGCTTAGCCAACTAGCATCCAAACAGCATACCAACAGTCACAGTGAAACTGATAAATGTCCTAGTAACTCCTTGTCGAATTCACTGTACATGAACCAGTCTAACCTTGCAACTTTACTGTACAGATTGCTTTGTCACCAATCTGGTAAATACTTTATACAAAAACATGTGTTACATTCTCTTCATCAAACATTTCTCCTTCCTTCACTCTGTCTCTCTGCTAGACTCCACTCTCCCTCTTGATTACTCCTTCCCCACACCTGTGTTCACCTCCACACACACGCTGACACACACACACACACACACACACACACACACACACACACACACACACACACACACACACACACACACACACACACACACACACACACACACACACACTCTTCCCTTCCTTCAATTAAGTAAAATAAAACCCTTTACAGTAACAGGTAAAATAAAACATTACAGATAAATAAAAGGTGAGTATACATTTCTTTTTCTCAAAACAGTAAACATGAAACCAAAACTTATATATACCCAACCGGGTTACATCTATATACAGTACTGGTTTATTTTATTGTCTCCGCCAGGCCGAAAGGCATGGCGAGAGCGTACAGTATGTTTTGCACTCTGTCTGTCCGTCCGTCTGTGTACAGTAAGCAAGGATATGTACAGTATATATATACATACATACATACATGCATGCATGTGTGTGCGTGTGCACACATTACATGTACAATGAACAACTCTATCCATGTGCTCATGTGTGTGTGTGAGTCTCTCTCTACGTCCTCTTGTTATTCATTTCTTTATAGAAACCTCATTCACACATGATTGCTCCAAATTCCTTCAGAACAAAATAACATAATTTATAGGACATCTCTTTAAACATGTATTAAGACTTCATAAATCATGTGTTAAATCTACCAAAGTGGTTAAGTGAGACATATAGTAACATAACTTCTCTTTGCTGTATGTTAATAGCCTGGTTCATGACCGGTGACCATCATGACCATCATGATCAAGGCTTTGATCAGTTCAAACAAAGAGGTGTCAAACATGTTCACCTTCTTTCGCCCTCTGAGAGGGGAGGTGATTGTTGTCCTCTTTCAGTGCATTGCCATATGTATTAAGAGATGTCCACTTGTGATCACCCACAATGCAACTGGTAAACAGGCCCATAGACACCTGGGATGCATTGATATGCATTAACTGACCAGATTTAAATAACATACCATGTACTTATATAGAACATAATATGTTTTGCAAAATAAATCAAGAGGCTGTTATGCACAATGACACAATATAGCAAGCAATTGTTCCTTCAGCACACCCTGTTGTATTGTTCTGAAGGAATTTGGAACAATCATAACATGTACAATTTAGGACCTTTAATTGCCTATATATTCCAATGGTTCTCAATGTGGTTTAAATGTTACTTTTCAAATCCGAGATAGTTTGAAGTGAACTATGTATGGTAACTTCAGCAATCATGTGTCATTCTCTAGTAGCCCACCTGCACTGTCTGTTATATGAGAGACACAGTTGTACAGTTTTACACAATTGTAAGACTTTAAAACAATAACAATAACAACAACAATAACAATAATAGTAGATCATCAGACCAGACTAAAATAGAAGGACAACACTGACATAACTCATTTAACTTTCAGATGGCTCCCCTTCCTTGATTTCCACTAAATAGTCCATGGATACATGTGTGCAACTTTAACATTCCAATATGTTCTTCTAGAAACAAAATATGACCATGTTACCCACAAAAGCCTGTTATTTCGGGTCAAATTATTCCTGTCAGTTGTTCACACAGCAGGGCCACATTTGCATGGATATAGGTCATTTTCTAAAGACAGCTAAGCATCATTCACAAGAATGTTGCAGTGCAGGTGTGAAGTGGGTGAGGGAGATATTTCTAAAGACTTTGTGATTCTAGAGAACACAAGATGTTTGCCAAATAAATGAAGATGCTGTGCTGTACAATGAAGACTATGAACAGAATGTGGAAATCAGTTATTCCTTGACCACACCAGGTGATATTGTTCTGAAGGAATTTGGAGCAATGGTGTAAAATAGGAACTTGAATGGCCTTTCTATCTTATTGGCTCTTCTTGAATAGCAAGATTGAGATGAGAGAAACTCATCCACACAAGGACATGACTAGAGTTGTTTATTGTACATGTAAATGAAAGCAGGACGTGAGAAATGGTTAGCAGCGATGACCGGACAGAAAAAGGTGAAATTAGATGTATATTTTACAGAGATAGTTTGAGGTGAACTATTTATGTAATGTGTTTATGGTAACTTAATTACATTCACTACATTCACAAAGCAGCCCACACCACCAGGGTTTATAGGCTAACATAGAAAACACTTAAATATACTTCAATTAAAATAACTTGCCAATAAACATTTGACAATAAAACATATCATTTGGTCAGCTGTTGCACCTTGACCTCTCACCACGACACAAGGGTCAATAAGCAGAACACTGTACATTCCATCTTAAGACCTGACTCTGATGAGAGAATTATTTCATATGCACTCATATATTCATTAATGAGTGAATACAACATTGTTGAAGTCTGAAGATACTGATTGTCTGTTTACTCTGCATGCATTTTATAATAAATGCATTTATAAATACAGGGTGTTATATTCAGATATCTTATATTACTCTTATAGGAATCAAGACACATTTGAATTGCATGGAGATTACAAATGAATTCATCCACAAATGGATGCTCTTGGTTCTCTTGTAACAGAAAGTCAACAGTTTCTAGAAGGTTGCATGGGTGGAGCATGTCTGGGGGAGGAGCATGTAGAAGTATGTTACGTTGTGATTGGTGGAGAGATGGTTGTATTGTTCTCTTTGTCCATTCATTCAAAGCTGTCACTGGCTCCACCCCAGGCTCTGTAGTATAAGAAGAGTGTGTAGTTGTAATTTATCCACAACTCCTCCAGGATATCAATCATTTCTGAACAGATCTGACTGTGGACTCCAGAATTCAGTGGAAGATGGACTCTCTCAACACAACCAGGGACAGTTCTGCTGAACAGGAGGGACCCAAAGAAAATGGTATGTTACTTTCTCGACCTCTCTAGTTTTAATTTCCCTGCCCTGTCTGTTATATTACTTTAGTTTTCACATTTTAAATTAAGCAGTCTCAATACCTGTCTCAATCTTATCATTTTTATAATATGTGTTTAATTAGAATTATTTATATTTATTTGTGCTGTCCTTTGTTGTCTCAGCTTGTTGCTTGTTTGCTATCTCTCTAGCTCTATCTATATCTATATATTAATTCTAGGGAACAGCTTAATGTAATTAAGTAAGTAAATGTATACTCTGTTCCCACCTCTCAACCCTATTTCCTTTGTCTTTCTGCAATCCAGTGTTGAATCATCAGTCTGGCTACCCTGTGCTACCTGCAGAGAATGAACAAAGACGCTTGGCCAAACCAAGACGACACTGCTGTGATCAGTGTGGACAACACTTCAGTTGCATGTCCAAACTTAAAAGACACCAGAGAATTCACACTGGAGAGAAACCCTATGGATGTGATCAGTGTGGACAACACTTCTCTCTAATGTCCACCCTTAAAACACACCAGAGAATTCACACTGGAGAGAAACCTTATCGGTGTGATCAGTGTGGACATTACTTCTCTCAAATGTCCACCCTTAAAACACACCAGAGAATTCACACTGGAGAGAAATCCTATGGATGTGATCAGTGTGGACAACACTTCTCTGAGATGTCCTCCCTTAAAAAACACCAGAGAATTCACACTGGAGAGAAACCATATGGATGCGACCAGTGTGGACAACACTTCTCTCGGATGACCAGCCTTAAACAGCACCAGAGAATTCACACTGGAGAGAAACCTTATCAGTCTGATCAGTGTGGACATTACTTCTCTCAAATGTCCACCCTTAAAACACACCAGAGAATTCACACTGGAGAGAAATCCTATGGATGTGATCGGTGTGGACAACACTTCTCTGAGATGTCCTCCCTTAAAAAACACCAGAGAATTCACACTGGAGAGAAACCATATGGATGCGACCAGTGTGGACAACACTTCTCTCGGATGACCAGCCTTAAACAGCACCAGAGAATTCACACTGGAGAGAAACCTTATCAGTGTGATCAGTGTGGACATTACTTCTCTCAAATGTCCAACCTTAAAACACACCAGAGAATTCACACAGGAGAGAAATCTTATGGATGTGATCAGTGTGGACAGCACTTCACTGAGATGTCCACCCTTAAAAAACACCAGAGAATTCACACTGGAGAGAAACCTTATCAGTGTGATCAGTGTGGACATTACTTCTCTCAAATGTCCAACCTTAAAACACACCAGAGAATTCACACAGGAGAGAAATCCTATGGATGTGATCAGTGTGGACAGCACTTCACTGAGATGTCCACCCTTAAAAAACACCAGATAATTCACACTGGAGAGAAACCCTATGGATGCGACCAGTGTGGACACCACTTCTCTCAAATGTCCAGCCTTAAACAACACCAGCAAATTCACACTGGAAAGAAATCCTAATTTGTTCAATGTGGAATTAATTGTACTCAGTTAAGCATCCTAAAATGTCATGCACACATATCAATGAAAAAATATATATTGTGAACAGTGTGACAAGCGTTTCATTAGAACAGGGTCAGAAACATGCATCATGATGACCCCTTGTTGTTCTTTTAAGCAGTTGTTCAGTCTGCTGAGCTGTTATGAACATATTACATGTATATTAACATTGCCATTGTAGATGTTTGGACGCTAGTGTGTGAACACTGTGCACGAGAATGATACTCACACCAAAAGTCCTTGTAGTGGTGACCCACTATTTAATAAAGTGTTAACGCATATTTTCAAAGTAATGATTAGACAAACACAGGTACGGTGGGGTCTGGTGTTGAAGCCAGTCTGTATAAATTGCTTTATAGATGTATGCCTTCTGACTTCTTGTATATTCCTGATTGCTGCTATAGATCCCATACCTGTCATCATGGTATGTTTAACTTCATTACACCTAGTTGTTAAATTGCATTGTTGTGTTCTCACTGTCTTTGCTGAACAAATAAACATGTCTTTATTATTTTTGTCCTCCTTCTTACTGACCCCAAACTACACATGTATTTGTCTGTAAATTACACTGCTATCCATTCTACATGTCCTGCTGCCATTTACATGTACAATTAACAACTCTATCCATGTCCTCATGTGTGAGAGTCTCTCTCTCTACGTCCTCTTGTTATACATTTGTCTATAGAAACCTCATTTGCACATGATTGCTCCAAATTCCAAATATGTTTTATAGGACATCTCTTTAAACATGTATTAAGACTCCATAAATCATGTAAACATGTATTAAGACTCCATAAATCATGTGTTAAATCTACCAAAGTGGTTAAGTGACACATATAGTGAGATCTTCTCTTTGCTGTCTGTGTATAGCCTGATGAGTCTATAGCTCTATATATAGCATAGCTTTGATCAGTTCAAACAGAGGTGTCAAACATGTTCACCCTTCTTTCGCCCTCTGAGAGGGGAGGTGATTGTTGTCCTCTTTCAGTTCATTTACATCTGTATTAAGGCATGTCCACTTGTGATCACCCACAATGCAACTGGTGAACAGGCCCATAGACACCCGGGATGCATTGATATGCATGAACTGACCAGATTTATACACAATTTAATTCAAAATATGTAGAGGGGCTAGTATACACATTCAATATGCTGATGTATTATTATCTTATGAAGGAGTTTGACTTATTGAATTCCATCAGAGAATCACTGGCACATTTAGTTGCATAGTAGCCTAATAAATATATGTTGTGATGACAAAAACGCTTGAGAATACACTACAACTACTTCTACATTATGATTTAGTGTTTGTGTTTCTGTCAAATACATGTTCTGAACTTAATCCTAACAACACTGTGTTTGTGTCTGTTGGTTGTGAGTAAGTTGCCGTGGTCATTTGTTGCTCCTAAAGAGGTCCAAGTCCAAAAAACGATGTTTATTATGTAGTCCACACATTTTAGAAGTAATATTAGTCTAGTTCATTGTCTCCTTTGTTGTCTCAGCTTGTTGCTTGTTTGCTATCTCTCTAGCTCTATCTATATCTATATATTAATTCTAGGGAACAGCTTAATGTAATTAAGTAAGTAAATGTATACTCTGTTCCCACCTCTCAACCCTATTTCCTTTGTCTTTCTGCAATCCAGTGTTGAATCATCAGTCTGGCTACCCTGTGCTACCTGCAGAGAATGAACAAAGACGCTTGGCCAAACCAAGACGACACTGCTGTGATCAGTGTGGACAACACTTCAGTTGCATGTCCAAACTTAAAAGACACCAGAGAATTCACACTGGAGAGACACCCTATGGATGTGATCAGTGTGGACAACACTTCTCTCTAATGTCCACCCTTAAAACACACCAGAGAATTCACACTGGAGAGAAACCTTATCAGTCTGATCAGTGTGGACATTACTTCTCTCAAATGTCCACCCTTAAAACACACCAGAGAATTCACACTGGAGAGAAATCCTATGGATGTGATCAGTGTGGACAACACTTCTCTGAGATGTCCTCCCTTAAAAAACACCAGAGAATTCACACTGGGGAGAAACCATATGGATGCGACCAGTGTGGACAACACTTCTCTCGGATGACCAGCCTTAAACAGCACCAGAGAATTCACACTGGAGAGAAACCTTATCAGTGTGATCAGTGTGGACATTACTTCTCTCAAATGTCCAACCTTAAAACACACCAGAGAATTCACACAGGAGAGAAATCTTATGGATGTGATCAGTGTGGACAGCACTTCACTGAGATGTCCACCCTTAAAAAACACCAGAGAATTCACACTGGAGAGAAACCTTATCAGTGTGATCAGTGTGGACATTACTTCTCTCAAATGTCCAACCTTAAAACACACCAGAGAATTCACACAGGAGAGAAATCCTATGGATGTGATCAGTGTGGACAGCACTTCACTGAGATGTCCACCCTTAAAAAACACCAGAGAATTCACACTGGAGAGAAACCCTATGGATGCGACCAGTGTGGACACCACTTCTCTCAAATGTCCAGCCTTAAACAACACCAGCAAATTCACACTGGAAAGAAATCCTAATTTGTTCAATGTGGAATTAATTGTACTCAGTTAAGCATCCTAAAAAGTCATGCACACATATCAATGAAAAAATATATATTGTGAACAGTGTGACAAGCGTTTCATTAGAACAGGGTCAGAAACATGCATCATGATGACCCCTTGTTGTTCTTTTAAGCAGTTGTTCAGTCTGCTGAGCTGTTATGAACCTATTGCATGTATATTAACATTGCCATTGTAGATGTTTGGACGCTAGTGTGTGAACACTGTGCACGAGAATGATACTCACACCAAAAGTCCT
Source organism: Gymnoscopelus microlampas (assembly GCF_963454915.1). Taxonomy (NCBI): domain Eukaryota; kingdom Metazoa; phylum Chordata; class Actinopteri; order Myctophiformes; family Myctophidae; genus Gymnoscopelus; species Gymnoscopelus microlampas. Next base: position 6,479,267 of record NC_139952.1, read on the forward strand.
TGTAGTGGTGACCCACTATTTAATAAAGTGTTAACGCATATTTTCAAAGTAATGATTAGACAAACACAGGTACGGTGGGGTCTGGTGTTGAAGCCAGTCTGTACACATTGCTTTATAGATGTATGCCTTCTGACTTCTTGTATATTCCTGATTGCTGCTATAGATCCCATACCTGTCATCATGGTATGTTTAACTTCATTACACCTAGTTGTTATATTGCATTGTTGTGTTCTCACTGTCTTTGCTGAACAAATAAACATTTCTTTATTATTTTTGTCCTCCTTCTTACTGACCCCAAACTACACATGTATTTGTCTGTAAATTACACTGCTATCCATTCTACATGTCCTGCTGCCATTTACATGTAGCCTACAATTAACAACTCTATCCATGTCCTCATGTGTGAGAGTCTCTCTCTACGTCCTCTTGTTATACATTTGTCTATAGAAACCTCATTTGCACATGATTGCTCCAAATTCCTTCAGAACAAAATAATATAATTTATAGGACATCTCTTTAAACGTGTATTAAGACTCCATAAATCATGTAAACATGTATTAAGACTCCATAAATCATGTGTTAAATCTACCAAAGTGGTTAAGTGACACATATAGTGAGATCTTCTCTTTGCTGTATGTGTATAGCCTGATGAGTCTATAGCTCTATATATAGCATAGCTTTGATCAGTTCAAACAGAGGTGTCAAACATGTTCACCCTTCTTTCGCCCTCTGAGAGGGGAGGTGATTGTTGTCCTCTTTCAGTTCATTTACATCTGTATTAAGGCATGTCCACTTGTGATCACCCACAATGCAACTGGTGAACAGGCCCATAGACACCCGGGATGCATTGATATGCATGAACTGACCAGATTTATACACAATTTAATTCAAAATATGTAGAGGGGCTAGTATACACATTCAATATGCTGATGTATTATTATCTTATGAAGGAGTTTGAGTTATTGATTTCCATCAGAGAATCACTGGCACATTTAGTTGCATAGTAGCCTAATAAATATATGTTGTGATGACAAAAACGCTTGAGAATACACTACAACTACTTCTACATAATGATTTAGTGTTTGTGTTTCTGTCAAATACATGTTCTGAACTTAATCCTAACAACACTGTGTTTGTGTCTGTTGGTTGTGAGTAAGTTGCCGTGGTCATTTGTTGCTCCTAAAGAGGTCCAAGTCCAAAAAACGATGTTTATTATGTAGTCCACACATTTTAGAAGTAACATTAGTCTAGTTCATTGTCTCCTTTGTTGTCTCAGCTTGTTGCTTGTTTGCTATCTCTCTAGCTCTATCTATATCTATATATTAATTCTAGGGAACAGCTTAATGTAATTAAGTAAGTAAATGTATACTCTGTTCCCACCTCTCAACCCTATTTCCTTTGTCTTTCTGCAATCCAGTGTTGAATCATCTGTCTGGCTACCCTGTGCTACCTGCAGAGAATGAACAAAGACGCTTGGCCAAACCAAGACGACACTGCTGTGATCAGTGTGGACAACACTTCAGTTGCATGTCCAAACTTAAAAGACACCAGAGAATTCACACTGGAGAGAAACCATATGGATGCGACCAGTGTGGACAACACTTCTCTCTAATGTCCACCCTTAAAACACACCAGAGAATTCACACTGGAGAGAAACCTTATCAGTCTGATCAGTGTGGACATTACTTCTCTCAAATGTCCACCCTTAAAACACACCAGAGAATTCACACTGGAGAGAAATCCTATGGATGTGATCAGTGTGGACAACACTTCTCTGAGATGTCCTCCCTTAAAAAACACCAGAGAATTCACACTGGAGAGAAACCATATGGATGCGACCAGTGTGGACAACACTTCTCTCGGATGACCAGCCTTAAACAGCACCAGAGAATTCACACTGGAGAGAAACCTTATCAGTGTGATCAGTGTGGACATTACTTCTCTCAAATGTCCAACCTTAAAACACACCGGAGAATTCACACAGGAGAGAAATCCTATGGATGTGATCAGTGTGGACAGCACTTCACTGAGATGTCCACCCTTAAAAAACACCAGAGAATTCACACTGGAGAGAAACCTTATCAGTGTGATCAGTGTGGACATTACTTCTCTCAAATGTCCAACCTTAAAACACACCAGAGAATTCACACAGGAGAGAAATCCTATGGATGTGATCAGTGTGGACAGCACTTCACTGAGATGTCCACCCTTAAAAAACACCAGAGAATTCACACTGGAGAGAAACCCTATGGATGCGACCAGTGTGGACACCACTTCTCTCAAATGTCCAGCCTTAAACAACACCAGCAAATTCACACTGGAAAGAAATCCTAATTTGTTCAATGTGGAATTAATTGTACTCAGTTAAGCATCCTAAAATGTCATGCACACATATCAATGAAAAAATATATATTGTGAACAGTGTGACAAGCGTTTCATTAGAACAGGGTCAGAAACATGCATCATGATGACCCCGTGTTGTTCTTTTAAGCAGTTGTTCAGTCTGCTGAGCTGTTATGAACCTATTACATGTATAGTAACATTGCCATTGTAGATGTTTGGACGGTAGTGTGTGAACACTGTGCACGAGAATGATACTCACACCAAAAGTCCTTGTAGTGGTGACCCACTATTTAATAAAGTGTTAACGCATATTTTCAAAGTAATGATTAGACAAACACAGGTACGGTGGGGTCTGGTGTTGAAGCCAGTCTGTACAAATTGCTTTATAGATGTATGCCTTCTGACTTCTTGTATATTCCTGATTGCTGCTAGATAGATCCCATACCTGTCATCATGGTATGTTTAACTTCATTACACCTAGTTGTTATATTGCATTGTTGTGTTCTCACTGTCTTTGCTGAACAAATAAACATTTCTTTATTATTTTTTGTCCTCCTTCTTACTGACCCCAAACTACACATGTATTTGTCTGTACATTACACTGCTATCCATTCTACATGTCCTGCTGCCATTTACATGTACAATTAACAACTCTATCCATGTCCTCATGTGTGAGAGTCTCTCTCTACGTCCTCTTGTTATACATTTGTCTATAGAAACCTCATTTGCACATGATTGCTCCAAATTCCTTCAGAACAAAATAATATAATTTATAGGACATCTCTTTAAACATGTATTAAGACTCCATAAATCATGTAAACATGTATTAAGACTCCATAAATCATGTGTTAAATCTACCAAAGTGGTTAAGTGACACATATAGTGAGATCTTCTCTTTGCTGTATGTGTATAGCCTGATGAGTCTATAGCTCTATATATAGCATAGCTTTGATCAGTTCAAACAGAGGTGTCAAACATGTTCACCCTTCTTTCGCCCTCTGAGAGGGGAGGTGATTGTTGTCCTCTTTCAGTTCATTTACATCTGTATTAAGGCATGTCCACTTGTGATCACCCACAATGCAACTGGTGAACAGGCCCATAGACACCCGGGATGCATTGATATGCATGAACTGACCAGATGTATACACAATTTAATTCAAAATATGTAGAGGGGCTAGTATACACATTCAATATGCTGATGTATTATTATCTTATGAAGGAGTTTGAGTTATTGAATTCCATCAGAGAATCACTGGCACATTTAGTTGCATAGTAGCCTAATAAATATATGTTGTGATGACAAAAACGCTTGAGAATACACTACAACTACTTCTACATTATGATTTAGTGTTTGTGTTTCTGTCAAATACATGTTCTGAACTTAATCCTAACAACACTGTGTTTGTGACTGTTGGTTGTGAGTAAGTTGCCGTGGTCATTTGTTGCTCCTATAGAGGTCCAAGTCCAAAAAACGATGTTTATTATGTAGTCCACACATTTTAAAAGTAATATTAGTCTAGTTCATTACTTTTAAATAATACATTCTGGATAATTTGTCAAATGCACAGTGTGCCTTATTTGCTGAGGCCAAGAACCTGGCCATGAACTGTTGAACACACAATAGTAAATGATTAAACAATGAATGTACTTCCATGACAAAGGGAAAAGTAAATACAAGTTTTAGAGGGGGGGGGGGGTTAAGTTACCCTGTTAAAACATATATTTTTTAATGACATTTCCATATTTTACTCCCCGCTGTCATGGCAATTAATGAAGTATTCGTTTTTTGAATTGAAACCTATTTAATTGAATTCCTTGACCCAAAAATGTACAATTTGACACCAATATTATTATTATAGCTCTAACAGAAGCAAAGATATGGGGTCTGGTGTAATAGTGGTTAATTGTCGGCGCCATTTTTAAAAACGCCTATAAAAAAAAAGAAGGGTGATCTAACTCGTCTCTTTGGATAATTATTTTCCTATGGCCCTAAGGTACTTCCATACCAAAGGGGACCTTTGTATCATGACTTGAAGTCAAATGTTGCTTACCACCTCCACTATTGTTTTGATCCCGCCCCCTTGGAAAAAAACATCCTCATAGAAGCACCAAACTCATATCCACGCAGTGATATAGTCTGGCTACGCGAGGCTAATGGGTTGTAAGCTTGTAGATCTGCTATAAATCTGGCTTAAAACGCTTTCATCTAATCAAAAATCCTTTGTCTGAACTAGACTATAGTTTAATTGTATTTTGACTGTACCTTACAGCCAACACTGTAGGTTGCTATAATTATATTTAGTGTGTACTATATTTAGTAACTGCTTTGCTGTACGTTGGCTTTATAGTAGTATACTGTAATTGTGTAGCCACAGTTGACACGCACACATGCACGCACGCACACATGCACGCACGCACACAGATGCTGTCATCTGTGTGAAAACCCCACTTGATTATCTTCCATTTGCCATTCATTCCAGAACCCTCTAGTGGCCCAAGTATTATATTTTAACATGTTCGACATGTCTTATTAAATGTTAATGTGATCTACAAGTCCCCTACATGTTTTATTAAATGTTTATGTGATCTACATGTCTCTTTTACATCCCATACATGCTGATGAAGTGAAGAGCACTTTGCAAAGCTATGTGTTTCCATGGAAGCTAATTGGTCATAACTTCTCATTGGCTGACGTGGTCATTCCCTTGACCTTCACACAGTGTGGTGAACGGAAGAGGTAACGACATCACTTCCTCATCTCTGTACCATGATGGACAGCCTGGAAGAGTGCCTGGGGGGGGTCTTCTCTGGAAGGCTATAAATATGAGGATAACATTAAATTAACGGTCCAGGCACCCTAGGCGGCAAATCCAGCCTGACGTGTCGTGGGTTCGACTCCTGTTCCCGACGACCTTTGCTGCGTGTCACCCCCCACCTCACTCCCCATTTCCTGACAGCCTACTTTCCCTATCCCTCTCTAAAAAATAAAGGCATAAAAAGCCCCCCAAAAAACCCACAAGGGAACAATTTGCAAATAGCCTACATTCTATAGTAAGAACTGGAACATAAAGTGGATGTTTTGCCAACTGAGCAGAACTCAGCGGGGTGAGGGGTGCTGCCAAATGCGCTTAGACACCGTTTTGTCGCTACTTCAGCAGTCCCTGGACACTATTTTGCCTCTGTTACTTGCAATAGCCCAGTCTTTTTTCCTATTTGGCCAGACGCATGGTGCCATTCCAAGCTTAATGCCCTGGTCCTCAGCCCCTAAAGCCTGTACAATAAGCCTGTATGCTGCATTCACACTGTCAGGTTCCAAAGCTACAAAATTACCAAGCATGGTCAGCTAAACTGTCGCCGAGTCGCTGTTGTTGCTCAACTCGCTCATTGATGTCAAAAAGTGTACGTCCGTGTGTGGAAGCGACGAGCGAGAAAAAATTAAATAAACTCTAGAAAAAGTGCTCCTTGGAGCACAGGTCTCCGCCAGGTCAGGTAGGTTATTGTGGGCCAGCAATGTTCGGAATTCGCCAATCAGGATGGAACATGAAAAATCTGACGGAATCATCTTGATCACTTATAGAGATAATGTGTACCGATTGGCATGATGTTTGGACAACATTTGTATGAGTAATATAAAAAAATCACACCCTGTGTGAAGGAAGCGGTGCCTTTGGGGCGGGGCTTAACTAATTTCAGTTCGTCCCTATTGGTGGTCTGAGTCCACTTACCAAATTTGTACTTGGTAGCATGCTGCAAACTGGAATAATGGCTGTTTAAAGCCCAGCCAATGGGCAGACAGAGGGGGCGGGGCTTAAGTAATTACAGTTCGTCCCTATTGGTGGTTTTAGTCCATGTACAAAATTTGTACTCCGTAGAATGCTGCGAACTTGAGTTATGGCTGTTTTGCAACCTATGGGTATAAGTGAGTAGTCTGCATCATATTGGAATTCCACAATTTAAATGTGTTTTACTAAACTCTGCCTCCTGGTGGCGCTGTAAAAAGCAGATGTGAAAAATTCAGGGCAGATGTTTTTCCTTGGCCTCTATGCAGTAAATATGTGTACTGATTTGCGTGACGTTTGGAGAAAATGTGTGAAAGTATTTTAAAAACAATTGTTTTGCCAAAATTGGCCTTCTGGTGGCGCTATAACAGCGCAATGCGAAAAGGGGGGCAATGCTTCCTGGGCCTAGTGGGAATATGCGTGGAAAGTTTCACGGAAATTGCACACTGCGTTCATGTTTTGAAGCATTTTGTTCAAAACGGACCAATCGGGGGTCCCTGGACCCCTCTTTGATAATAGTTAGGGAATTTTAGCAATATGTGTGGACCATCTGTGAAAAAATTTACTACCAATAGCTTTCTTCACCAATGTATTCTTATAGGTGTCTAGAATCACCTCTCAATTAATGCAAACCCAAATCCTCGTGGAAAATCCTGGAGAGCCAATCAAAGTTAAGGAGCCCAGAGGGCTTGGGTGAAAGATATTAAAAAAAAAAAATGTCTAAAATGAACTTGTGAGGTGTCTAACTAGGGGTTTTCAGGGGTGCTGAATCCATTCCAACCATTATTTTTGAGTAAAAATGTCTCCCTGGCCATCTAATATTGGTATATTGGTTATTGTTAGTGTATAATCAGTGTATAATCAGGGGAGGGGATTGGGGTGTTGTTGAATTGATTCTATTCTGAAGAATAAAATAAGAAAATATTGCTAAACACTTGATAAGAGTGTGCACCTACAGTGCACATGCTCAGTGGGATACACTGTCTGCATGTGGGGAAGGAGCGGGAGTGTTGCATCCTGGCAAATATGTCTGGACGATTTTAAGGTACGGTAGTTTATCTACTTTTTGGCATTTATTTTCCTCTGCTGGCAAAACTTTTGATTACTGTGAATTTAGATGTCAATTGTCTCTAGCCTATTGCTTACATTGAACAACCATTAGTTAAACAATCATGACACTTGTCTTTTAGTAGACAACATGGAAGAGGATTCTGTAGCTTGTGGCTTAAGGTGCCTCATCTGTGGTGGTCCTGAGACTGAGATTCAAAAGTCACCCAAAAAGGCTATGCACATTTTTTGTCTTATTCTGAGAGTGTGGATGATGCAGCATTAATCAGAAGACTTCATGAGGACTGGAAAAACTGAGATGACCCCAAACTAAGATACCATTTGGAATGCAAAACCAAGCTATACAGTTGTGCAAGAAGTACAGTATATCCACTGGATATCGTACGTTTTTTTTCATTGTGATGAAAGTTGCCACTTGCAGATTTCAATCCTATTCTATGACATCATAATTTAATAAAAACTTTAAACATAATCTATTCTTTAGAGCAAGATGAGCAAGTCCAACGGCCAGACAGGAAGAAAAGACGCAGGGCATTGTCTGGGTCAAGTAGTTCAAGTGCTAGCTGGCACACTTGATCTACCATAATACTTGCATCCTTTGCAATGAAGGTATCAATGTTGGCACATTGAAAAGAAACCCTGGTAAGTCTTTTGTATGTAAGATTCAAATGAATTTTGATAATTGTTTTTCTTGCTCCTCATCGTAGGCTTCCACTCAAAGTCAAATAATTTAATCATGCACATACTGTATGTGGCTACCTTTTATCCAGACAGAGCTTGGCAGTTGTATCGTGCACCTGATAATGTCTACCAGGACCGACTGAAAAGGAGTTTGATGCAGAGAGCAAAGCGACGAGGTGATGACTGGGGACTTGAAGTCGCTGGTCGCCTGGTGGCAGAAGAGGCAGTATATCATATTCGATGCAGAAGAGACTTTGAGAACCCTGTTACAAAGTCTGACGTAACATTATATGGATACACAATGCAGCTGTACAATACAACTCACATTTCTTATCCTTTATTAGTCCCCCTCATTCCTGGACCCATATCAACCTTGCAGAATACATTATTTTGAAGTCAAAAGTTTCACTATTAAAAATTATATTTCTTCCCTCAGGATAAGAAATGTGAGTTGTATTGTACAGCTGTATTGTGTATCCATATAATGTTACCTCAGACTTTGTAACAGGGTTCTCAAAGTCTCTTCTGCATCAAATATGATATACTGCCTCTTCTTCCACCAGGCGACCAGTGACTTCAAGTCCCCAGTCACTCCCTGGTCGCTTTGCTCTCTGCATCAAACTCCTTTTCAGTCGGTCCTGGTAGACATTATCAGGTGCACGATACAACTTCCAAGCTCTGTCTGGATAAAAGGTAGCCACATACAGTATGTGCATGATTAAATTATTTGACTTTGAGTGGAAGCCTACAATGAGGAGCAAGAAAAACAAAATTCATTTGAATCTTACATACAAAAAAAGACTTACCAGGGTTTCTTTTCAATGTGACAACATTGATACCTTCATTGCAAAGGATGCAAGTATTATGGTAGATCAAGTGTGCCAGCTAGCACTTGAACTACTTGACCCAGACAATGTTATGTTTAAAGTTTTTATTAAATTATGATGTCATAGAATAGGATTGAAATCTGCAAGTGGCAACTTTCATCACAATGAAAAAAAAACGTACGATATCCAGTGGATATACTGTACTTCTTGCACAACTGTATAGCTTGGTTTTGCATTCCAAATGGTATCTTAGTTTGGGGTCATCTCAGTTTTTCCAGTCCTCATGAAGTCTTCTGATTAATGCTGCATCATCCACACTCTCAGAATAAGACAAAAAATGTGCATAGCCTTTTTGGGTGACTTTTGAATCTCAGTCTCAGGACCACCACAAATGAAGCACCTTAAGCCACAAGCTACAGAATCCTCTTCCATGTTGTCTACTAAAAGACAAGTGTCATGATTGTTTAACTAATGGTTGTTCAATGTAAGCAATAGGCTAGAGTAGAGACAATTGACATCTAAATTCACAGTAATCAAAAGTTTTGCCAGCAGAGGAAAATAAATGCCAAAAAGTAGATAAACTACCGTACCTTAAAATCGTCCAGACATATTTGCCAGGATGCAACACTCCCGCTCCTTCCCCACATGCAGACAGTGTATCCCACTGAGCATGTGCACAGTAGGTGCACACTCTTATCAAGTGTTTAGCAATATTTTCTTATTTTATTCTTCAGAATAGAATCAATTCAACAACACCCCAATCCCCTCCCCTGATTATACACTGATTATACACTAACAATAACCAATATACCAATATTAGATGGCCAGGGAGACATTTTTACTCAAAAATAATGGTTGGAATGGATTCAGCACCCCTGAAAACCCCTAGTTAGACACCTCACAAGTTCATTTTATACTTTTATTTTTTTTAATATCTTTCACCCAAGCCCTCTGGGCTCCTTAACTTTGATTGGCTCTCCAGGATTTTCCACGAGGATTTGGGTTTGCATTAATTGAGAGGTGATTCTAGACACCTATAAGAATACATTGGTGAAGAAAGCTATTGGTAGTAAATTTGTTCACAGATGGTCCACACATATTGCTAAAATTCCCTAACTATAACCAGTGGTACGTGTGGCCAATGAGAGGAGAGATGGAATAGCCGATCTCCAAGTGCGTGTGTGTGTGTGTGTGTGTGTGCGTGTGCGTGTGTTCGTGTGCGCACGTGTGCAGTGTTGGTTTGTATGTGTTGCTTCTTTGCCGTGCTCATACGGACGGACGGACATAACGGACATACGGACGGACGGACGGACACACAGACACGGTCAAATGTAGAGCGGCTGGCACCGCTAAAAAGAAAAGTGTTGCAAAAATAGGCCTCCTGGTGGCGCTATAAAAGGCCCATGTGAAAAGGAAACAACAATTGATGCAGAGGTTCTGCTGTGGCATCCAGGGAATGTGTGTGCACAGTTTCGCTGCGATCAAGCCAACGGTGCCAGAGATTAGCTGTACACAGACAGAATGACGGACGGACACACGGACGGACGGACGGACGGACGGACAGGGGGTAAGACATACTCTCGCCATGCCTTTCGGCCTGGCGAAGACAATAAAGGCTTGGGTTAAAATAAACGGGGAACTGGATGATGGAAATAATTTGTTTCCCCCCCATTACAAGCAGGAATTGTGAGATAGAAGGGGAGTGCAAATGATTAAACAACCCTGGGTGGTCTTAGCTTCATAGTGTGAAGTTAAAGCACGCTCAACTTTATTTTGAAAGCAGCAGGCTTCTGTTTCTGTCGACGGGACAGTGATCAATTCAGTACGCCTCCGCACACTGTCTGATTGCCAGACTCACGGGCTGCATGGCACAAATATAACTCTGCCTCAAAGTGGACCCAGGAGAGCAGAGCCGTCCTCAAATTAATCTGCTCAGCGTTGCTTTAAACCTGCACAGGTTTTTGGAGGTCTGCCCATGATAAGCAGAGCCCTGTATCAAAGGTTTAACGATGTTCTAATAAACAGTGTATACAAGTAGCTGCCATATTCACATCAGTGGAGTGTTTGTGGAGCTTTAATGGTCCTGCTACCATTCTACTGCACATAAATAAAAGAGAGCTGGGGGCAAATATGTAAGCAGAGAGATGGTAGACTGCTAATGACCAGAAGTGGAAAGTACATTTACTCAATTACTGTACTTAAGTACTATTAAATAGTAGTGGTAGTAGTAGTAGACAGGCTGCTATTTACATGGCCGGGTTCTGGTCACATCAGGAGTAAATCAGTTGCTAAGTGGTGTGAGGCTGGGGTCCACGGTCAGCATTCTTCAGCTTTATGCCTGGTTACTTTATCACAAAGACGGTGTCACCCACCAAACAGCCCACAGCGCATCTCGGATGCGATGCGTTGTGGGCTTGTAGATCGGCAATCTTCACTACCTGACACCATCGTACGACGGAGCATGAATCAGGCCTTATAGTGCCACAGACTGGGCTGTAAATTCTGCCATACTGGTCCCAGTGGAACCATTGTCCATGCAGGCTCATACATACAGTCCACCCCCACAATGAGCCACAGCCTAATACCACCCAGCCATTCCTCTCCTCTGCCCATAGAATGAGGCCCACATGCTGAGGATGCAAGATACTTAACGTTAGCCATGAATTATTCTTTCTTCAAAAACTGTTTTCTACAGTATATCATTGGTTTGATGATTACCACAGTTTACCACTGGCTGTCCAGTACCAGATAGAAATGTTTTAAATATAGTACATGCAGTAAATTATCCGTGTCTGTTTTGCTTTGGTATGAGTGCCTCAATTTGGAGCACGTATTTTGGTATGTTTTTATACATTCCAACAAACACTTGACAATGGATACATGTTTGTACCCAACAACACTGTTATAGTGATGCACAGAAAAAAAGTGAAGGCAAAATATCTTTGGTTTCTCCTTTGTGAAAACTGATTTGACATCTCAATACATTATTATTTGTTCTGTTTGGCTCATTGCCATGCTTAATTTAACCATTTCTTCACCACATGAACCCCAGCGTCCCTAATATTTGGCGAACATTCGGTGAAAATAGCGGATCTAAAAGCTCACAACGTGTGAGCTACAGTTCGTAGATTGTTTAAAATATTTGGTGTAGAGGGAAAAAGGAGCAGACCTTGTAGATCCCTGGAGGACTCAATGTTAAAGTATAGGGTGGTTAAGTTTTGTTTAACAATTAAACCCATTGAGTATATACTAAATTGACCCCAAACTAAACTAACCCTACATACTTAAATGACCCCAGGACTCTATACTAGGTCTGCTTCTTTTTTTCCATCAACAACAAATCTCGTTGCTGAAAATAGCACATACATACAAACACGTAGATCCACCTTCTTCATGGTTACTGAGTGGACTTGTAGAAGGTCAAGCAGATACTTAGCTCCCTGTCTGAATTCATAATAGTGAAGAACAGCCTGAGGCTCACATCATAATCCTGACGTGAGCTTCAACACCTCTTCACTTCCGTAATTGAAGTGCACGGCCACTTCCTTCGCACATTATCCATGATCTATTTTCATTAAAGCAAACTGGCTCGATGGATGCTATGATATGAGAACTAACAGTTCCCACGTGAAATCTCTGGAGAAACATCAGAAAGATGAAAGGAGGCAGTCTTCATTATTAATTCAATCATATATTTTGTACATAATGCGTTCCAATGTGGATAACCTGTTGACACATGCTAAACAGAGCTGACTCACGGTCAATAATCTGTTGTCTCTTCACAGTGAGACACTGGTCACATTATTATCACATTGTCACTTTGAATTTATACTCGTGTTAAAGGACCACTTCATCCATTTTCAAACTATCTTTTATCATCGTAAGATGCCACCCTTTTTATCACTCTATCTCATTGGTGGGCTGTGAACATTTCAGAACACTGCCTAACAGTGACATCATCGGTCGTTAGGTTTAGTATTTTCAAATACGATTTCAAACATTTTAATATATTTTTTTGAATTAATGCTAGAACATAGTTCCACAGTGATTCTCACAGTTTTCCAGTTGCCCTTGACAGTCTTGTCGGTGAAGAATAGAACTGCACATCCAGGCTTCAGTGGTTCTCTACAGTATAGGGGTTATGTCTGTTTAAACATCCATCTATTCATGTCAGACATTATTCTCAGTCAAAGGAGAAGATTGTCAAAGTTCGTACCTACCCAGATTTCCTCACTCCCGTTGAATTTCAGTGAGTGTCTCAATAACCTTGGTATGCACCAAGAAATCAGTAATTCAGCGTCCAGCAGGTATAAAAATGCCCTTTTGTTTGTTTCTGTGCTGTAAGGCACAATAGACTTTGAGATTTGTGATGCTTTGAAGACAGATACAAACAACACTTTGTTTTCTCCCCTCCTTGGAAAAGCTCTTACGCAATCTCACTGCTGTTGGAGAAATGGAACAACTTTGAATGCACGTCTCTTTGATACCATGGTTTAGAGTTACGGATAATGTTCTTTTCAGAACATGGAGCAGTAAGGTTTGACAATGTCTTTGTATTTTCAAGCCAAAACTAGTCTTGTTTAACGGATTTCACACTGAAAGTGATTGGCGTGCCTTTGCGAGGCGAGTGGGCCGGTTGGGAGGCGGGCAATCTGACAGGTGCAGCAACAAACGAGTATGAAGCCTTGAAATCGTGCTTGTCTGACGCACATGCCCGCCTGCAACAAGAGCTGAATTGTGGAAACCGTTTTCTGTGTATTCAAATGAAAAGCGTAGTGCGACCCTGTGGAACGAAAAGCCTTTTATTCTGTCCTCTTTGATGGAAGTTTGGGTTTCTGACTCTGACCAATATCGTACTTTTGCTACAGAAGTTACAATTTAGGTCATTCTTTGCTTTGTTTAAACTAGAAGCTCGCCCCCGCTACGCGGGGGCTCGCGTCTAGCCCGCGGCCACGCCCACGTAGCGCCCGCGGCCACTTGGCAACTCATATAAGTGGCGTAGCGTCATGAGGGTCAGTGGGGCCGTGGCTCGGTCAGTGAAGACCCTGTAGTGCGGATGATATGTGGCATAGAGGGGCAGATTGTAAATCCCCAGAGGAAACATCCGTGGGCTACCATTGGTTCAGCGATGTGTGCGGTCGCCCTGCGGCCCCTCCTCCTCCACCAATGTGCAGTATTGAGAGCCCTGACGTCACAACAATTGGAGCGATGGGCACTGCACTGTGGTTGGTTAGGGTACACCTAGGGCCCAGGTAGAACCCAGTTAAAGCCTGCATGGGCAAACCCAGGTAGGACCCACCTTGGTCCCACATAAACATGGGTAGTTGGGGCCCACCTAAGGGCCAGGTAGAAGCTACTTATAGCCTGCATGGGCATCGCAGTTGGGACTGAAGTGGATGCCGCTGACATTGCTGACATGGGGTCCATATGGTTTAGCCCACCTTGAAACCATATGGGAACTACGCTGGCATGCTGGCTGTAATGCAAACGCTGCATCATACCTGCAGTGTGTAGTTTGATGTTGTGTGTGTAGCAGATATACCTGCAGTGTGTAGATCAATGTCCATATGAAAGTCAATGCCCAGCAGTGTTTTTTTTCCCCAGCAGAGTTTCTAGTGTCTCTGTCTCTCTCTGGAAGAGGTTGCACATGAACTCTGCAGCCGCACTGAGGCGCTCCAACACAAACACTCTGACATTAAGCTGCTTCACACAACAAACATCAGCACGACACTGCTGTTTGTCCAAAAGACACAATATCTCCTCTCCCACCGACGTCATGTGTTCATTTATCGACAGCCGTACAGACTCCTTTTGACACATTTTACCTCGTTTATCCAGCTCTCACTGACTCATCGGGCTGTTATTTTGCTGCGATCAAGTCAACGATGTGAGAGATTAGCTATCACAGACGGACGGACAGGGGGTGAAACATAGTCTTGCGCCATGCCTTTCGGCCTGGCGGAGACAATAAAAAAAGGAAAGTAAAGGAAATGAGCATTTCTGCAACAAAAGTAGTCAACAAACTATACTATGAAAACATGGGCCACATTGTCAAAGAATGTAAGAAAGAGGCAGTCATGTAGAAAATAGCCGATCTACAAGCTTACAAAGCCTCTCAACGTGAGGCGTTTTGAGCTTGTAGATCGGCTATTTTCACAATATGTACTTGTGGAACGGAGTCAAACAGAATGGGGGGGTCCCCAGATCAAGTACGTTTATTTGGGGGGGGGGGGGGGCGGCGTGAAAGGGTTGATAAGCACTGCTGTAATCGGAGCGAAATTATCTGAAATTACTACATGACCATAATGCAGCCTAACATGCGTTGCACGGGGCGGTCCTGCCATTACGTTAGTTAGTGTAGTTGCTGTGGAGGTACATAGTTCTCCAGAAGACACACACAAACATACACCATCTACAATGGACGAACTGAGCAGCAATATTGACATTCACCACACGAACGTGCATTGTTGACAAAGTGATTGCACAGCCGCTGCAGGCATGACAACCACGTTAGCGTTAGCGACATGGCAGCTATCACAGCGCCCTGTCCGTCGTCGCTGGGACTAACTGTGATGGCTACAGCAGTAACAGCAAGCTGTCTGCGATGCCATTGTCTGGAGACTGCTCTTAGCGTGACACGACCAATGAGAGTGAGCGCTGTAGTTGTTGCTAAGATACGGTGGCGTCTCTGCCCCATAGCTTGTAGATCTCTCACGCATGATTGGCGTAGGCTGCGTTGCCAGGTCTGACTGTTTGTATAAGCGATTTTGGGCTTATTTGGGTGCACTTTTGGGCTCGTTTCCATAGACCACGGCAGCGCTTATTTCTTTCCCGTGACCGATGTGGCAAAAAAAGTGCAAAACGAACCATCCGGAAGTAAATTGCGAGATGAAATATATAGCACTTTTTGATTATTAGAGAAGGAGAGACATGTGAAGGTTGAAAATGAAAGGTAGGAGATTATATAGTTTTTCATGAGGGATTTTTGTAGCAAGTTGTGAGAGAATTGGGCCACTCCTGTGGGCGGGGGGCTGATTAGAACCATTGGGGTTTGAAAGGAGACGCTCTCTGTTTGAGTGGAAAGATAATGAAGAAGCCCAGTATTGTTGTGCGTATAGAGCAGATAATGACAGTTTGAAATGCAGACAGAGGTATGCACAGTATGTATGAGAATTTGAACTATCATCTTTTAATCTCTGTTTAATATATTATATTATATGCATACATATTAACTATAGTTATATAATATGTTTTATATTGTAAGTCATCACATTGTCTGTCAATAAGAAACATAATAACTCCATTTTGTCATTTGACCCTTTTCCCAGTCAGTGAAAAAACAAGATTAGAATGAATTTTCATCACAGATGCTTTTTAGCCGTTCCTTTGAATGTTTAATGTTTTTTTGGAGAACAAGAGGTGTGACTCCCTCTTGGACTTGCCATGGCACTCTCTTTGATATCAGTTAAATTGTGATATCAAACAAAAGTGTTGAACATATCAGACTGCATTTCCCAAAAGCAAATATTGTACTTTTACTCCACTACAATTATTTGAAAACTTTAGTTACTAGTAACTTTGCAGATATACATTATAAAACATACATTAACACTTTTGCCCTATTTCATACCTAGGCTATTTGAAAATAGCCGATCTACAAGCTCACAACGTGGCGCATCGCGACGCGTTGTGAGCTTGTAGATCGGCTATTTTCAAACATTTTAGTACTCTAGTACATTTTGATACCAATTCTTTTGTTCATTTTGAATTCCAAACTTTTACTTGTAACATAGTACTTTTTTTTTTTTTTTTTAATATAATTTTTATCCCGCGATTTTTGTAACCCATTTTTTTCACCCGGTGCCAATTTCCTAAGTGATCCTGGGCGCTACACCAGCCCTACACCAGCGCTATACCAGTCCCCCACAGCCAGGGAGGCCAGGGCCGAGTTCATGCTTCCTTCAGTGCATGAGAGCCAACTGACCTTCTTGTCACCTGACAGGGGGGAGTTTCCCTGGTTGGACGTAGCGCGTGGAAGGAACACGTTATTCCAACCAGTTCCCTTCCCCTCCATCAGGCGCCCCGGCTGTCATGGGGGAGGCGGTATAGCGACCAGGATTACTACATGTTTTTGTGAGGGTATTAACTACCCTAGGAGACACGGGGAGAACATGCAAACTCCAATAACAGTAACATAGTACTTCTACATTACAGTATTGATACTTGTATAATTAAGTAAAACATTTGAGTACTTTTTCCACCACTGCAGTAAGGTCACTCACAGTGTTCGGTAGCCATACCAGCTCTAACAGCCCGTTAACAGTTCTCAACACTACAGCTAAACACTGTCCACCAGGGACCTGTGAAGCTCTAAATTGACGCTGAGAAGCGCTGCGGTCAGACAGAGTTGAAACTGCTCAGTATAATGTTAGGGGAGGTGAGGTCATAACACATTAGCAGTGCTGTACTTACAGGACTTATCACACTCTTTTTAATCACTCCCTTCATCCGGGGATAATGAAGGCTGGGCGATGAAAGCTGTAATTTCTCTAATCATTTTATCTAATGATTAAAGGAGGACGTCACCCGTTTTTCACCTTATCATCGTATAAATAGTCCTCACTAATGCTCATTACAAGATGGCACCATTTATGTCTACTAACTTCCTCTGTGTCTCAGAGGAGGGCCATGTGGACAATTCACAAACCTGCCTACCAGTGACATCATCGGTAGGCCTAGGTTTTTATCTTAAACAAGATTTAAAACTGTTTTCCCTTTTTAATTTTGCAAACCTTTTGAGTCACAAATTTTCTTTTCAGGAAATGGAAAATAATATATAACCTTTGTTCAGTGTAGTTATTATTTAGTTATAAGCTGATGTTAATACTTTTCATTGACTTTTCATCAATATTTATAAATCCCACAGACACACTAAACCACTTTCAACCTGGTGATTTTGGGCATACCATTATCCTATATAATAATTACCTAGAGGGTGGGTCGACGGTGGACGTCACACGTCACATTGCAACACATTGTGAGCTTTTAGATCTGCTACTTTTGCTACTCTTGCATGACCCTGTACGTACGACAAAGTATAAAATAAGTCATTTAATTTATTAATAAACTAAAACATTAAATATGGAGATGCAAGGTTTCTGGTCGACAGTGATGATATAGAACAGTCTGTGGTGGGAACAGGGATTTGTAAATGATGCTTGCAGTGTGGTGTGGTTTTATATCGGATGAGAACTAATTGCCTCATGTTAGAGATATGCAGAACACACACCATGTAATGTTAATTCTCCATGGCTTAGCTCTAGTTAGTTCTAAATGAGTGATTTGAGATAACGATGTGATACAACTGGCTTTTTGCTCTCTAATCAAGCATCATACTCACAGGGAAGACCCACAGGCGTTAAAATATGTAAACTATTTGTATTGAACTATAGACCTACTTTTAAATTGTGTGAATTCCCCCAGTATGTGTTTGTGTGAATATTCTTGACTTTAATATATTTTAAAATCTCAGAAAGTCTTTAAAGTCTCTTGTTTTTTTTGCAGCAGTTTTCTTTTTTAAATATATGAATATTGACATATCAGGGTCAGTGATTCTCAACAGGGATGCTTACTGTACAGTAGTGTATGTTCATATACAGTATGTATGCTACTTCACAGCAGTAAGCCTCCTAAAAGGAAAGTATTCTCACATGACTTGATTAGATATTCTACTGTACGCACAAGACAGCATACATGCACAGTATGCTTTCTATTGATCTGAATAACTTTAGTCTACATGGGATTCTTAATGCATGCATACAGTACATATTATGCATTTAATATACATGTCATGAAAGCAGGTAGTATAAGTTCCTGTAGACTATGCAAATGTACCAGAGTCCAACAGGAGTGTGTAATCCAAGAACAGAACAGAACAAATGGGGTCTTGGTTATGCAGCACATTAGCTATAGCGTCACCAAGGATTGTCCAATTTGATCTATTTTGTACGTGGGGACGTGTGTGTGTGTGTGTGTGTGTGTGTGTGTGTGTGTGTGTGCGTGTGCGTGCGTGCGTGCGAGCGTGCGAGAGAGTGAATGTGTTCCTCTTCCCCGCTAGTTCATTAAGGAGGTCTTCATCAGGATAGCATCCAGCTTCCTCCGCATCCTCTCCTCTGCACCTCTACATTGTCCAGTTAAACTCCAACTACAGATCTAGCCGTCCTCAACAGCTTGTTCAGGTTGTTGGCATCCTTTCTGTAGATGTTACCCCCCAACTCAACCCAAATCATGCCAGGAAAAGACCACTCACAGCACAACAGAGCTACCAGACCCCCTCACCGTAGGGGTCAAGCATCGCAACGCGTTGTGAGCTTGTAGATCTGCTATTTTCAAACATTTTAGTACTTTTACTTTTGGTACTTTAAGTATATTTTGATGCCAATACTTTTGTACTTTTACTCAAGTAACATTTTGAACACAGGCCTTTTACTTGTAACGGAGTATTTTTATATGATGTTATTGCTACTTTTACTTAAGTAAAATATCTGAGTACTTTTTCCACCACTGCCCACTAGTGGACATTATTGGTGGAGGATGACTCATCTGACCGTAAAACCATTCTCCACATCTCTGTCTATGGTTTTCTGCACCACCGAACTCTCTAATGTGCATTAGTGTTTGTAATGAGCTGTGTATGCACTGCAACCCTACCAGAACATCTTACGCAGTCTGATCACATCCTGCATTTACATTCTCAGTCATCTGAGGAGGAGTTGCTCTTCTGTTGTTCTTACATTTCACACTATAAGCATCACTGTCATCCGATGTGTGCTTTCCAACACAATTTACAATTAAATCCGACTGATATCTCTCCAATAGATGGACATGCAGATGTCACTTTAGTCACTGTTCTTATTGAAACAGCAGCCAGTTGAGCAGTCATCTTTGTGACTGAAGCTCCTGCCATCCATGACCCAACAATGAACCCTCTTTCACGTACATATTTTCTTGATCTAAAACTCCCAGTCCACTGGGTCTGCTCAGTATGTATATATTTATGCCACAGAGCATGAGGATGCTAATTGCTTAATTGCATCATGCCTGCAGATTTGTTATGTTTCTCCACTCATTTATTCAGGTTTGTCCTTGAACCATAAAATCTAGCATCCCTATTCTGGGGTGTACATGCAGTTAAAATTGAAGATCGACAAGCCTGCAACGTGTCACGTGAGCTTGTAAATCTGCTATGTTTGGAGATTTTGGTGTAGAGGGAAATACTAGTGGATCTAGTGGCCTGGGGGACCACAGTCACTAGTGTTTAAATGGTTAATTTGTCACTATATACCTGTATAAAGTACTGTATTTGAAGGTACATGCGTGTATGACCTCACTTAGAGTGAGGATCTTAAGAGTAAAACACTCATGGCTTTTTCTCTGTGGTATATTTTTGGGGTCTTTCTGCCGTGGCAAAAAAAATATGATTTTCTAAATTAATTGAGAATTTCCAGCGATGCCTCTGATCATTTGCAAGATGGAAGGACAAGAACACTCATGAATATTTTAGCAGTGATAAAAGGTAGTTCTATTTCAGAATTAAAGAATCCAAATTAAAGCAACTACTGTAGACCATACCCGTCGGGGGATATGAGCACCCAATGTGCAATGTGGGTAATGTGCTGTGCACAGACAGTAGATCAGGGATGGAAAGTGACTTGGTACCTGCAACACTTGCAACACACACACAGGCACGCGCGTCCCGTCTCCTCGTCCTGGATCCACAGTGCAAACACACATGCACGCACGCACGCACACACACACACACACACACACACACACAACCGTAAAAAGTATAGATCAGGTTAGGTGACACCATGACAACACTTGGTGGCATGACATAACATAGCCAACAGTAGAACTTGCTGCAGGGGTCTCTTGTTCATGGTAATACCGTGATTTGCAGGGATTTGCTCTGGGCAGAGAGTTGCAGGTTGCTGCCACTGATGCCGACCTCAGCAGGTGCGCGGCTCAATCCTGCTGCGACGGGACATGATGGTTTAATTCCTTGTGAGGGAGGCTGACAGATGTTTATGCATAAATCACACAAGCTGTGAAGAAGCAGCAGCTCTCTCCTACACGCTCACGTTCACCACGTGCACTTAATTAGCCAGCCGTGAGTTCACACAGCAGTCAAGGTTCAGTGGAAATCATTCATTATTAATTAGAGGCTTTTTTTGTTTCCATTTTGCTGTTATAAAGGCTTGTAAAAGTCACAATGTGCCATGGAATCTGCTTTCATAGCTGGATGTCACGTTACGGCGCGTCAAGCCTTTAATGAGGAGAAATACGGGATGTGATGGTTTAATCGGCCTCCTCTTTTTGTATGCCAGCTGCAGTATGCCCTGCTTCAGGCTGTCACTGTTGTCCAACCTTCTTTCTGACACATATATCTGGTAGTGATGGAGCCCTCAGGGGGAATAAGCTCCTCAACGCTGCCCAGTGTTGAGAGCTCATGCTAAAAGCCTCCTATGCTGTGACTTAAATTCTTAGACAGATGGAGGAATACGCTGACCGCTTACTGTGCTAAATCTTGATCAGTGTCTTAGCGACCAAAGAGAGCAAGTGAACGTTCCCCTGATTGCTGAAATGAAGCAGAATTGATTATAATCTAATCTATCAGTCTCAGCTGGTTTGTCATTCAGCCTGCTACTAATGCAATGTGGCTGGAAGCTCATAAATTGTGATTCTATGCTAAACTAAGTAGGATTATGAGGAAACTCCTTATGTCAGTTAACATTAGAGAGACAGACATTAACATTAGAGAGACAGACGAGAATGATGGCTTAAACTCAACAATCTGATAATATCCGTTGCTGCTGATACTGGATTGGCCAAGTCAAAATAATAAATACTTTTTAAAACAGACTACAGACTGAGTGCCTTGAAGTTTAACTGTATTCCTTATATCTTTGGTTGTCTCTCTTCAACATGGTTGGTTCCTCAGGTGTTCACTCTCCATTCCGACATCTCACCACTCCGACTAGTGGCTTCCGCGTGCGGTTAGGGTTAGGGTTAGGGTTAGGTATAGGCTTCGTCAACGTCGGAAAGGCGACATGTCGGAAAGGAGAAATGCACCCGGTTCCTCATAATCCACAACAATGCAATGCTCCTGTCAATGTTTTAATTGGTAATAAACATGTAAGGTTACATAAACATAAATGTTCCCTAGAATTGAAGGCTACAGCCACCAGAACACGCACGCACGCACTCACGCACGCACACACGCACTCTGTACTGCACAAGATTATTCATGTGTCATCGTTAAACAACATCAAAGTACTACACAGCTCAGAGACACACCCACACAAATCCTACACACTAAAATGCACAAGTCCAACAAGCTTAACCTTTCATGATTTTCTTTATCCTATCCTTGCACTGTCAGGTTTTGGTATCCAGCATCATTGTGAGGGTGAAATAAGCTCGCTCTCGCTCTCACTGAAGGACATAGCCATGAGTTTGTGAATGTAACCTTTACTGCATCTATAATATTTGTGTCCTTGTACTGTATGCTCTCTCTTGTGTGGACATAAATACATTGGAGGAGAAATAATAGGTTGGATGGTGTTGTGAATGTGTTCTACTCCTCCATGGAGTGTGTGACATTATTCTCTCTCAGTGTATCAATGTTTATTCAGCAGCATTTCAATACACTCGTCCACCTGCTTATTCCATTTAATTTCCTACATTTTCACTCCATGTTTGCCAAGCAGAGCTCTTTTCTGTTCTATTTTGTTAAAGTGGCTCCGTTTAACACCCGTGTGTGTGTGTGTGTGTGTGTGTGTGTGTGTGTGTGTGTGTGTGTGTGTGGGGGTGGGTGCGTGCGTGCGTGCCAAGGGGGTCACCTTTATACATTAATTCAGCTCTATGTTCAATGCATAATGACCAGCAGTGAAGCAGTTGCTTTGTCCCAGGAGGTGAGAGAAGAGGTAGCATGTTTAATGTCAGCTCGATTCACCGTCATACCATACAGTATAAATGAACCAGTACTTACAGACTTACAGTGAAACCACTGAATGGCAGTAATGTGTAGTACTCCAGGCAACATACAGCATTACTGCATTACACTATTACATTTGAGGAAAAGGCCATTTTGTGAATTGACAGAATAACGTTTGGAAAAGAAGATGTGTCATTACTACAATTTGTACTGTATTCTACATGTTATGTTTAAGGGCTTGAGTGAACTTAAGCCACTTTTCTGAATAAATGTGTCTGTAATAAATGACAAAATCTTAGGTCCAAACTCATGTCACAAGTGCCCACCAAGACCATTTTCACATCAGGCATTTTGCTTGGCAAACAGGTGTCACAGCTGAAGGTAATGATGTTAATTGTTGCCAGGTGTAATGCTTTCATACTGTTACACACACACACACGCACGTGCGCACGCACGCACGCACGCACGCACGCACGCACGCACGCACGCACGCACGCACGCACGCACGCACACACACACACACACACACACACACACACACACACACACACACACACACACACACACACACACACACACACACACACACACACACACACCTGCCAACACTCCATATTTCCCCTGCTGTAATTTCTCACTTAAAACACTCCAAGGCCACAGATAACATTGCCTTCAGCTGTGTTTACCTGCTGCTGTCAACATGCCTGCTGTAAACAAGACATGTTGAAGATGAATTCAATTTATGTCCAAATGGCACACAATGATTGAACCACGTTGATGGTGTAATTGACAACTGGGCCTATGACCATTTTCATCTAGTTCCAGAAGTGGGACTGTTCCCTGTTCACATTTAATCCAGTCCAAATAAAACTAGGACAATGCACTGATTTCCAGGATTTCAGGGGATAAGCTCAAAGACAGCATCTTCGCCAAGAACAGATCCTGTCGCCAAGGGACATTATGACTCAGTGCTGAGTCAATGTGAATGATGGAAAATATTATGTCTGATGAGTCGGGTGTGTCTTTTGACCACCTCGAGCCATGGTCAGGTGGTCATTGCTTCACAAAATGTGGTGTAATAAGTCCATATCCCATATGCAACAACAACAGATGCAAAAGTGGACGAGACACTACTGTTTGTTTGTATTGGCCATAGTCTTTACATTATGTTTGTGTGGCAAGCCCAAAAGAAGCAACTAGGCCACATGAGCACCTAAAACCTATACATACATTGGCTATTTGAAAATAGCAGATCTACAAGCTCACAACACGTCGCGATGCGACACGTTGTGCGCTTGTTGATCTGCTATTTTCAAAACAATCTTGAAAAAAATTGACACATGTGGAATGTTTTTTAAACTGATACGGGGGTCCCTGGCACAAAATATTTACAGATGGGGGGTCCGCGGACAAATACATATTGATTTAGGGGTCCTTGACAATGGTCCTTGAAGCACAAATATAAGCAACTACACAAGCCCAAAAACAAAATGCAACTACCAATATTTACAACCAACTTTACAGAAAAAACAAGTGGAAAGTCACTTATAATAAGCAGACATGGCAACGCTGCTGCTGGCTGCAGACGTGATGCAATCAAACACCATGTACATACTGTAACAGCCATATCTAAGCTATAATGATTATAACATTGGCACGGCGGCCAGTTAATTCTGTACATGAATATTAGGCTACTCACCATATCAGTGGATTTTCCTCCAACGTCCAACTGGCCTCCACTACGTGGGGGAGCCCGTGCTGCCCTAGGCTCCATGGGCTAGGCGCCACTGCTCATATGCACTCTACTCATGAAAGTGAAAGCAAAATGGTGAAAGTATAGAACTAAAAAAAATGCATAAAAAATCATGGATATTAGGCTACCATTTAGGCTACCATACTACCATACTGTTCCTTTAAAGACGGGGTGATTTTTATTCCCCCATAAAACATGATCATCAGGTATTATGGTTATACTAGGAGGAAGATTTTTTTTCAAAAAAGTGTACAGAAATTGTTAAAATTATGTTTTTATGTGGACACGCCTCCAGTTCATTAAGTATACCTGGTTCTCACCTCAGCACCTCCTCCACCACCTCCTCCTCATGCCCACACCTGTTGTGTTATGATAATGAGGGGGAGGGTATATTTTTACTATGTCACTAAAGCACTGTTTTTCTATTGGCTCGTTTGACCCTCAAGGTTTCAGCCTCCCGGTAGAAACTCAAAATAGTCAGAAAAGACATAAAACACCTTAAAAACACCACCAGGGGGCTTAATGAAGTTCTATCAACCTCATAGACACATAAAAAACAGAAAAAGTGCAAAACCATGGCACCACCTCTTTAACAGTGGTAAACTTATGACATCAATATCAAAAGTGGAACAGATGTAATAAAAAGGTAAATGAAACATTGAGTAATGGTTTTAATAAACTCACCTCACCACTCTGTACATGACTAGAACATTTCCCAGCAGTCCCACCACGCAGATAACGGAGTAGAGAGCTGTGATGCCGATGGCTACAATAATGCCCCCAGCGCTCCTGACGGGACTACTCTGTTGTTGCTCCGTGTATAGTTCTGCCTGTTGCTCCGGTAGGTACAGGTCAGACAGATCAGCACCCGCTGTCCATCGCTCTGTGGTGCTGACAGACTTTCATCCAAAAGCAAAGGCGAGGAGGAGGCACCGTGGTTTGTTTGTCTACACAAAGACTTGGCGCTGCTGTATTGTTGCTCTGAATGAAGAGGAGAGGAGAGGAGAGGAGAGGAGAGGAGAGGAGAGGAGAGGAGAGGAGAGGAGAGCCGTTCAATGACAACGTTTCCTCTGCATGGCGATAGGGTTGGATGAAACTATGAGGCCCATACAGCAATAGGCTCTATGCACAGCAGCCATATTGTGAAGACATTCACAGGTGTTACCAATGATACTAATGAAGGCTCTGTTCCATTCTGGTCAAACAGAGTCAGGGTGCTGATATTGTGCATGTTGGCTCACTGGAAACACTCTGCTACACCAGTGGGTCTAAAATGTGGGTCCAGGGACCCTCCTTGAGGGGTTTCCAAATGGCCCCTTACGGGTGTGTACACATGGAACCAAATGGACCCTTACGGGTCCATTTGGTTCCATTTGTACACTCTCAGAGTTATGGGGGTCCACTGTGCTACACTAAATGGAACAGAGCCTACATTAGTATCATTTGTAACACCTGTGAAGGAAGTGAAAACATAGCTGCTGTGCATAGATCCTATGATAATTCCACAGGACAAGGCATGGAGTGAAGTGTGATTATGTGCTCTTGAAAGCACTCATTCGTGTTGACTTAGATAAGTTTGATATGAATTGGTCCTTGTACTATATATGTGCCACACTTTATTTTCTTTTTTTGCCATTTTACTTAAAAGTCAAGTGCTCTACTAATTCAATGTGCTTTGCCCAAACCATTAAACAAAGGAAACCCATTTTAACAGGCCTTTAGAATAGAATAAAATCACACCCTGTGTGAAGGAAGCGGTGCCTTTGGGGCGGGGCTTAACTCATTTCAGTTCGTCCCTATTGGTGGTCTGAGTCCACTTACCAAATTTGTACTTGGAAGCATGCTGCAAACTGGAATAATGGCTGTGTAAAGGCCAGCCAATGGGCAGACAGAGGGGGCGGGGCTTAAGTAATTACAGTTCGTCCCTATTGGTGGTTGTAGTCCATGTACAAAATTTGTACTCCGTAGCATGCTGCGAACTTGAGTTATGGCTGTTTAAAGGCCAGCCAATGGGAAGACAGAGGGGGCGGGGCTTCAGCAATTCATGCTCGTCCCTATTGGTGGTCTAAGTCCACATACCAAACTTGTACTTGGTGGCATGCTGCAAACTGGAGTTATAGCTGTTTAAAATCCCGTGCTCATCCCGTGCTCAAACGGGCGGACGGACATAACATACGCTGGGGGTCCCTGGACCCCGCTTTGATAACTTCAGCAATTCATGCTCGTCCCTATTGGTGGTCTAAGTCCACATACCAAATTTGGACTTGGTGGCATGCTGCAAACTGGAGTTATAGCTGTTTAAAATCCCGTGCTCAAACGGGCGGACGGACATAACATACGCTGGGGGTCCCTGGACCCCTCTTTGATAACCAGTGGCACGTGTGGCCAATGAGAGGAGAGATGGCATAGGCAATCTCCAAGTCCGTGTGTGTGTGTGTGTGTGTGTGTGTGTGTGTGTGTGTGTGTGTGTGTGTGTGTGTGTGTGTGTGTGTGTGTGTGTGTGTGTGTGTGTGTGCGTGTGTTTGTATGTGTTGCTTCTTTGCCGTGCTCATCCCAGGCTCATAACATACGGACGGACGGACGCTCATACGGACAAAGTCAAGTGTAGAGCGGTTGGCACCGCTAAAAACAAAATAACAATAAAAATAAAACATAAGAAATACAGTTCAGAATAATAAAATACAATAAACTCAATGAAAGGAATAGACCTGTGCCATTCATTTCAATAACCCTTATACTCCATTGTTCTAAAAAAGAACAGATCTACAAGCTAACAACACATCATGATGCAAAGTGTTATTAGCAGGTCTGTTCTGCAAACAACACCATAGTACTGTGGATTATACATCTAGCTTTGAGATGCTTAACAGTCTGCTCCATGGCCATGTGCATTGGTCTCCAGCCTCTACCATTACACACACAGTGTCCAACACGTCCATCTTTATCTAGGCTGGATTGATCATGGATGCAGTCAGAAGTCCAGAGAGATAATAATTACACCCTGCTCTCCTGATCGATGTGGGGCGAGCTGCACATGCTCATCAACACTATCTGATGGTTCTGTTATCACCATGGGAAATGCACTGCTATAATTGATATACTACCTAGCCTGGTAAACCCTCCCTCCGGAAATCTCATTTCCATTTGATTTCAGAAGTGAGTCTGGCCTGATCCGCCTTTCTGCAATATTGGCTGTGGGCTGGAGTTGGGCGGGAGTAATACCGTTGACTGACAACCCCTTCAGCCAATGATCGTTTTTCCCCTTCAGCCAATTGCAGTGGATTTTTACCACCTCCGTCACTAATATGACGCAACGGGACTTTTGAGATCGCCATGCCCAAAATAGGTTGCCTTATTGGGATACATGCGTGTCACAGCCCGCCCCTCCCGGTTCTCTGAATTTATATTTTTAAATAGGCTCTGTCATGATTAATTGACCACATATATGAAGTTAAACAACTAAATTCTATCCAAACGATATCTTAACAGTAAATTCCGTGCCTCAAAAAAGAAGTTTGAGGCCGTTTTAAAAACAAAAGTAAACAGTGAAGGCACTCGGACAACAACAATGGCTGCCGTTCGTCTTTTGTCGGAGGCACTCAGGCTGCACTCGGCCTCATTCGGGCTCACTCGAACTCGCCACCTGATTGGCCAACTGTCGCTGTCAATCACAGAACGATAAGCGACGACGCTGATAGGCCCGTCAGTTCGGCGTACAGAGCCAATATTGCAGAAAGGCGGATCAGGCCAGACTCACTTCTGAAATCAAATGGAAATGAGATATCCGGAGGGAGGGTTTACCAGGCTATATACTACCTGGATCCTTCAATGAATCAGAAGGAGTCATTAAGCAATTCAAATACACCAGTACCCCCCACCCCCATCCCACATAACCAATGGTGGAAGAAGTACTCAGATTTTATACTTAAGTAGACATACTCTGTTATGAGTAAAAGGCCTGTATTCCAAATTGTATTTGAGTAAAAGTACAGAAGTGTTGGCTTTAAAAATAAACTTAGTAGTATGTGAGTAAAAGTATACTCACATGTGTCTTGCTCACACTGCTAAGAATCTATAGATCTATATAGTTCACAGTTCTATAACTAGTTCACGCCTTTGTCTCCTCAAGGCTTGACTACTGCAACGCACTTCTCATCGGGATCCCTAGCAAGAGCATCCAGAAGCTCCAGTAGATCCTCCATTCACTACACTGGCTCCCCATCTCCGTCAGGATCGAGTACAAGGTCTCCCTCCTCACACATCAGTGCATATGCCCCCTCCTACCTAAAGGAACTCCTCAAACCCCCGAACTCCACCCGCTCCACCCGCTCACTCCGCTCCAGAAACTCAAACGCACTGGAGCCCCGCACAACAAATCTCCGCACCATGGGGGATCGGGCCTTCTGCTCAGCAGCTCCTCGACTATGGAATGCCCCCCCAGACCATTTGAGAGCACCACAGTCGATTGACACTTTTAAAAAGGGCCTAAAAACCTTCCTTTTTACCAAGGCATTTGGATAGATAGAGATGTAGTTGTTTTATCTTTTTTAAACTTCTACTGTGTTTGCTGACTTGATTTGAAGTTTATTCATTTCACTGTTTTATTATTATTGTTGTTTTCTCTTTCTTTTTTTAATGTTTTTAACCTGTAGCACTTTGAGATTTGCTTCAAATATAAAGTGCGTTACAAATAAAATGTATTGTTATTATTATTATAGTTCTTTCTCAAACTCTTAAGTCCCTTTTGTGCAATTAGAGCGTAATTGAGCAAACATTTCTCATGGCATTTCATTGGCTTACAGTTGTGCGCTGAGTGTGCACAGCTCTCGTGCGCTGAGCGTGCACAGCTCTCGCGCGCTGATTGTAATGACTGATGGGACTAAAACACGCTGACATTAGCAGGGCCCCCTGGCCTTCCTATAGGGCCCTCTGACCACCAGGAGTTATAATAGAGCCAACTAACAAATACATAAGTCACAGTTACAGAAGGGACTATTATATCGTTGCTGTCGGGTGGAAACCTTGTACGTCCAAAACGGTTCCTTTTTTATAATTATTTTTTTTGGCGCCTTATTTTAAAATTGTGAAAATAGCCGATCTACATAAGCTCACAATGCATTACATCGCATGAGCCTGTAGATCAGCTATTTTCACTGCTGTTGTGCGACGCTCTTGTATGATGAAGCATGGTTGTGACAATTGCACATTATTGTATTATTCCACTCGACCTATGCATGTTATTATTATTTGTTGAAATGTGTGACATGATTGAAGCCGTGAGAAATATGAACTTTTCCTAATCACATGATTGCGGGGTTAATGGAATCATTGGCGCCACCCGAGGTTACAAATAGAGGGTGTGGCACAGGGGAGGGGGGTTCAACCAAACCGGTGTGCCAGGGTGAACGGGTGGAAAGCGTAGATCTCCGAGGTGCCAGTTTATACAGTTTAAGTAACACAGATTAAACGTAATAGCAAACTGCAGCCGACAATAAAGAACATTCGAGCCCAGCGGAGGAAGGAACCTACCGTTGCTGCAGTCGGATTCGACCGCTGCGGTGTTGTGAACGAGACGCCGGTCGGTGTTGGAGTCTGGAGGAGCCGAGGCCGGTGAGACAAAACCAAGCGTCCAGTTCTTTTTTTGGATTACAAATTACAGGGGTACCCCGAACCTTATTTTATGTTTTATGTTTATGTTGGGCCGCTTCAAAGAGACTTTTTCGTTTCATTTGAATAAAGGAACTTTACGTTCGCGGGAGCGTGGTAAGGAGAGGACGATCGCGGGGACTGTTTATTATTTAAACCGTATGTGTGCGTAACGGACTGTGCGTGTTTGTTTATTGTTCATATTTGAATTGTGCAGGGTTATATTTGAAATCCGCGGGGTTACAAAGGACGGTGGGATTTGTTTGGGTTGGGAGGGGCGTGTGAAATAATTATTGTTTGTTGAATTGTTTGTTTTTGATTTTATTTATCGGGGAGAGAGACAGGGACAGAAGTACATTTCGAAGTGTTATTATTTGATTTGAGTACCGTTTGATCTGTCAATTCATTCCATGGCTTCTATAGAAGAATCTTATCAGTTAAAAACCCACCGATCCTGTTGTTTTTTCCTTTAGTAAATAATTATCCTTTCAGATATAAGGCCGATTGTTACGTGGTGTTCATTCACGAAAAAAATACATATTTGAAATATGGAGTTACGAGGTTTCTGCGTGACAGCAACAGTATTCATATTGTTTATGTTGATAGGCTATATGTTGATCATACTAACTGTTTTAGGCAGAAACTGGTCTTATGCTGCCTCAAATATGTTCTAAATAAATGTTGTGTAAAAATGCTTTCCATGATGTATTTAATTTCATAAATCAAAGACAGATTTGATGTATGAAAGTCCTGTATAAAATGTCTACTAAAATGCCTCTTGACCGGCTGAATTTGCTTTTTGGGTAGTGGGCTTTCTGGTGGGGTGGGGGCTCCTAAATGATAACTGACCCAAGGGTCATCTCCTCCATCTGTTTAGCTAACTCGCTGTATGTATGCTTCTTTTCACTTTGTAAAACAGTCCATATGATGTTGTAATGGTTCCCGGTCCCCTGTGTGAACTCCAGGTGGGTCTTCTTTATGCATTACAGCTGTCATGGACATGCAGCTCCACATCTTGTATGCAGATTGGCCAATAGAAGTGGGTCCAAAGTCATGGTAGGGTCTTAGTGACCCTAAAGAGCTGCTGTATGTCGCCCCCCTGCCGTCTACCACCTGCTGTAACAATCTGTTGATGACAGCAAGGCTGGCCCTCTGATGTGAGCAGGTCCAGGGGCCCAGAACGCAGGGGTCCTGGTGTGCAAGTGCCAATCAATCATGCTCTTTTATTTGGTATCACTGAGAAATTACAGCAGGAGAAATATGGAGCGTGTATGTGTGTGTGTGTGTGTGTGTGTGTGTGTGTGTGTGTGTGTGTGTGTGCGTGTGCGTGTGCGTGTGCGTGTGTGTGTGTGTGTGTGCGTGTGTGTGCGTGCGTGCGTGCATGCGTGTGAATTAACTCTCCTGGCAACAAGCAACACAGCCACAATTAACAGTGGTCATGCACTGAATAAGACCAGAAAACAGAAGGTTTCCGTGAATGTAGTTCACTGTAATTGTCGATAAACAGGATTAGAAGATAACAAGGAAATTGACCAGTTTTTTATTTATTTATTGGCAATATCCAATCCCTCAGAAGATGACATTTATGCTAAACTGATCAGACTACAAAGCACTCACATAGACTTGCAAAGTGACTTTGCCACGGGAATGATACATTTAATAGAACTCATTAAAAATGAGTGAAAACAATCTGCGAGGAAACATTTACAGCTGATAAGGAAACGTTGGCCTTGCCTCAATAATCTAACTTTGCCAGTGAACAATGCATTCAAGGAACGTTTGTTTTATAAACTCAATGAATATTGGCCATAAGGAAAGAGGCAGCAAAGTGGGAATCTATTTCATATTGTAACCCAGGAACAAATGTCAGCCTATCCCCAGAATCTGCGTTGTTGCAAGCCTATTGTGTGTGTGCTGCTGAGTATAGTGTGTTTGGGGCTCTCGGGCACAGCAAGTTCTGATGTGTACCTGTGCAGCCCGCCTGTTTCAGTTAGTTGTGTTCCGGTTTTCAAAGTGTAAAGATGTTCGAGTGAATCATCCTCTGCCTCTACTCGGGAACCACGGACTGACAACTCAAAGACTGTATTACAGTTATTGTGAGTTCTAACATACCTGTACTGCTGACCTGTAAACCTGCAGTTCCTCCAAGTAAACAAAGTACTGGATATCCTTGTTGTGGCATTATTTACCCACTCGCCTCCACCATAAGAAATATCCATTAAGTGTCCACATCTTAGAAAAGTAACTCCGCCACAACATATTCCAACTCTGGTCCAACTCTGGTTCTGTTGTGTATGGCCCCTGTTAGATAAACATACCCCCACAGTATCACATAAGCGGTTACCTTATTATTTAATAGTTCACCTGCCACACTAATTACCCCAGACCCCCCTCCCCAAACAAACATGCATTCACACAATAATTTAACCCAGAGGTCCTCATGAAAGTTAACAGTCCCACATTCAGTAAACTTCCAGGAGTCTTACTGTAATTACCACTAATCTAAGGTGTCCTGCATACATTGACTGATTAGTGAAGCACTAACTCATTCTTCTGCACGCTCTACAAACAGCGTCTGGCTTATTACAAAATGGCAAAGCATGTGTTTTTGATGGATTACTTTAAACTTTCAGACTCTGCAGTCTTACCTCACCGACTACATCTTATTAACCCATTAAGACCGGGAATGCATCTCTATAACCACTTTAACCATTATCTTATACTTTGGCTATTCACAAATAGCAGATCTACAAGCTCATAGCGCGGCACAGAGTGCCGCGCTATGAGCTTGTAGATCTGCTATTTTTGGGACTGCTATTTTTGGAACATAGCGCACTCTGTGCCGCACTATGAGCTTGTATATCTGCTATTTTTGAATAGCCAAAGAAATCTAAAAATGACACAGATGCGTGTGACCCGGTCTTATTGGGTTAAAGTTCCCTGAAGTTGTGTGGAGAAAGTTAAAAGCTGGCAGAGCCAGCAGCTTCACAGAGCCTGGTTGTACCTGCCTCATGTGTATCAAACACTCCCCCAATCCCTAATGGCTCCCTGAATTAATTTGTTACACCCTGCATCCTCTGGCTTCTATTGCGGAGGGGAAAGACTCCAAAATTAAACTGGAGCATAGCAGAAACTTGTGAATTTGGCAGCAGAAGTTTGTTATACAAACATGAATTAACACTGGCGTTTCACTCTATCAACTCAAAACATTATTGTCAGTGTATAGGTGAATTACGTAATGAGTCCATGGTATGTCAGAGTCAGTCAGGAGATTGACGTCTATAGATCTCATTATTGATTCAAAACTGATCAGTATGTATTTCAATTCATTCACATAACTTGACTGCTGGTGTTTAGACCAAGACTTGGAAGAACAATTTCTCAGCCGAATCAAATTGAGGAAACTCTTTTCTCACTTGGTTGGTGATGCTTGTGTTGCTCCCAGACAGTGAAAGATAAAAGATTAATGAGCAGCCGTCTGTGCCTTGCAGGAGCCAGAGTTCTTTTTCATTCATTGTCAGTTTGTTTTCAAAAGAAAAGGTCCTTATTCTTCACTGATTATATAATTATAGAAAAGAACAAGTACTAGAATATAACATAATAATGTTGACAGTGGACGACGACGTTACATGACAAGAAAGAATATAGGCCTGCCCTACAGTAAGAAATGGTTTACTTTTCCATGCTGGTTATGCTTATTAATGGGTAAAAATACCCTTTTCACAGTGTGTAGGCTAGTAGTGTAAACAGTAGGTAGACAGCTGTGTTAACAATGCTAATTATTTGCTTTCCATTCATCTAGAAGCAGAGTCAGTGCTGCTGCTATTAATTTAATTAACGGGTGCGTTCGGATATAAGGCACTGAGCGCACTGGTCCAATACAAACCAATACGTGAGTGCGCATATCCGAACGCACCCATTGGTAACACCTGTGTGACAGTCAGATACATTTGAGTGCGTACTGAGTAGGCCTACGTTTTTTTTGGCATATGCTGGTTGTGCATTTTGGTTATGAAGACGCATATTAATATAGACAGCATACTTTGAGTTGAACTGAACTTTAGTTGAATTAAACTTGCCACTGCGTGGCACTGTAGTGTTGTATTGGATTAGTGTCTACCGGTGAGCAGCAGTGATGTATTTCAGTGCTCGTTGATTTAGTAAATATGACAAATGGTAGGAGAGCACCTGTTTCATGTGCGGTTTTATTCACTCTCCACTAAATACTTTTTTGACCTTACTTCCACTGAAAACTACAGCCAGAGGAGTTGATATTCCCAATGCTGCGAAGGAACACGTATATACAATGCTGTAATGACTACTTTGTGGTGGAAAACAATCCCAGCTGGTGTGTGCTTTCTATGACAGGGGGCATAACTCAGGATGTATTGTCCACTGCAGAATGGACCTGGACTTTGATAAATGTCATTCATCAACAGGCTCTATGTGCAAAGCTTTTGGGATGTGATCCTGTCATGACACCTGTTGCTATGATGATGAATTTCATGGGAGTAAAGGCCATTCAGCACAGGAGTTTTAAGCGGTTACTGGGGTCATGTTTGAATATGGGGAACTCCTTCCTTCTCCACACTGCAGTCAGGTGGTTAACAGGGATAAGGTACCACATCACTTCGTTTCCCTGCCGGGTGAATAAAGGGAGGAGGAACCAGTCTGTTGTTTGATGCTGAGTGTTTCCTGATGGATGGAGCTGAGAATCTGACTCACTTGAACAGCTCACCGCTACTGAATGGAAACCTTGTATGTCCACACCCCAAATATGAAGGGATGGGTGGATGGACAGAGGGGTGGACAGACAGACAGGCACACACACTCAACTAGACCATTGGTTCTCAAAGACCCAGGGGTCCTTGAGGGGGTTCCATGGGGTCCCCAGTGAAATGTGTTGATATAGCAACAAAATATGCTTACAAATGTAACCCTATATATACACAGTAGGCTATTTGAAAATAGTAGATCTACAAGTTCATAAAATGTGAACAATTTTATGTTTGAAACATTCGAACAACACAAATCTTGTATGGGGGTCTTTGGCACAGTATATTTTCAGATGGTGGTCTGCAGACAAATGCATATTAATTTGGGGATGTTTGAGAACCAGGACGACTGTTCTAGACAGTTTACCCCTTAGGCAACACACACAAATAAATGAATATACAGTGTATTAATTAAACATATTTCACATTTTATTCATTTTTCCCCTCCATAAATTAATGTACTACTTTGTCATACAACAGTGTTGTGCAAACTTAGAAAAAATAGCCAATCTACAAGCTTACACGTGTGGCACTGCAATGCGTTGTACTGTAACCTCAGTAGATCGTCTATTTTAGCAATTTTTTAAAGAATTGTTAAAGGGAAAGTGGTTAAGCGTGTCAAGGGGTTTATTGAACTATGGAGAAGTATTAACAGCATCTTCTGACCAAATAATAACTACATTGGATCCATTAGAACACAGGTTATTTTGTCCAAAGTAACGGTTTGGACATAAACGGTTTCCACCCAACAGTGATGATATGTGACATGATCAGTGCTGTTAAGGCCTTCAAAGCAAATCTTGAATTTATATTACAAGTGTTGTGGAGGTTTGACCTCATAGTTGTTGCTATTTTCCATGCACCTTTGAAGTAGGTGAAGTCAAAACTTCTCTGCTTCGACAGTTCAAAGCAAAACAGTCATTTTACACTCAGCGAGTGAAAAACAAGTTTCAGCTCTTCCCCTCAGTCTCAAAGATGTTGGACTGTTGAGACCTGCTCTTCAAGAGTGGCCAGGAAGTTTTCAGACAGATTGACTGTCAACTCATTGAATTGAGTTGACAGTGAGCTTTCAGGACTGATAGTTGAACTGTTGTGTGTCAGTCCTGTGGAGATAGAGATGAACTGTGTTGGAAAAGTTACTAAAACATAATAATGTATTACTTATTACATATTACTTGTTTAAAAAGTAATATAGTTACTTTACTTATTACTCCCTGCCAAAAGTAATTAGTTACTTTACTAGTTACTGGAAAAAAGTAATAATATTACTTTAAGTTAAATATTACTTTAGTTACTTTCCAACACTGGAGATGAATGATATAAACATCTAAAATGATGTCTACCTGACATTTAAACAGCATTCCATTCATTTCTGGAAACTAATGGAGCCAGCGAAACGATAAGAAACTTCACCAAGCAGCCCTGAAAATGTTGTATTTGTTTGTGTCTACATAATGTCTGTGAAGCAACTATTTCTGACATGAATGTCATGAAATCTAAGTTTTAAACAAGACTGTTGTTGGCTCCATGCAGAGCCAGTGTGCCAGTCTGAATGCATGTGGTTACATGCATGTGAAGGGAAGTGATGTGACAGTGATATGTCACGTGTTGCGTTATGGGGTGAATAGATCTGCATTTTTTTTTTTCTATGAATAGGGCTTATGTGGTTTAATATGATGTGAATTTAATAGTGTGAGCTTGATAGTGAAAGGGGGTAGTTTTGTCATAGTACATTTAACACATACATGACATTTGTCCTCTGCATTTAACACAACCATTAGGAGCAGTGGGTATTATTAACACAGCACCACAGGGACACAAGTTTGAGACCTTCTGATTCCCAGACGACCTCTCTCTACACACTATGCTATACGGCTGCCCCGACACATTGAACATGTACAGAAAAAGACACATGGCCCATGCAGCTGAATTTAAGATGTGTTGATACAAAATGTAATTGCTGAACATCAACATGGTGTAAATGTTCACACAAAAGAAGCTTATTCAGCTGGTTTGGGTGCAGAGCTTAGTGAGCTATTTGTGAATAATAATTCTAATAATATAAAACAAATGAGCTCTCAGGGGGTTGGAAACCCCTGTTAATGTCTAACCCACATGTTCCTAACATGTGTCTGTCTCAACAATGTGTTTTATGTTCCTCTGGTGTTGTAATAAACGTCTACAGTAATGCATTTCCTTGACTGATAGTTCAGTCATTCCGCCAGGCATTCCAATCAACAGAGAAACAATGGTTTGTCTTGTTTCCCCATTTTCCAGCAAACTAAAAAAGAAAAACTGTATTTGTCCTCTTTAGGATTTGTTTTATCAGGAAGAGATGAAGGGCTGCTGCTCTCACACACAAAATGAAAAGAAGAAAATAACTGTGTATTTACAGAGTAATTTCTCTCCATGTCAAAGCCTTATTGATCCTGGGTTGAGAGAGAAGGAGTGGAACGGCTTGGAAAATGTCTTGTGGAAAGCCCTGAAGCTTAGCCGTAGCATTCCCACTTGAGAGGACAAGTCCTCATGCAGGA
The DNA here is from genome assembly GCF_963454915.1 of Gymnoscopelus microlampas. Taxonomy (NCBI): domain Eukaryota; kingdom Metazoa; phylum Chordata; class Actinopteri; order Myctophiformes; family Myctophidae; genus Gymnoscopelus; species Gymnoscopelus microlampas. Next base: position 6,516,669 of record NC_139952.1, read on the forward strand.
AACAGTGAAACTATGACTGTTTGTCAGTGCAGAGACCTGCAGGTGTAAACAGGCATCTGTCTGCTGCATTGATGACGTTCTGCTGTCACTACAAATGATGTACGGCAGTGATGTGTCATTTATATCCTTCCATCCTACGATGGAGTATAAATCAGGCTTTATGCCTTGAAGCATTTACAGCTAAATATTTATTTCTCCTTCTCTGTATCCAGTAGCTATGATACTGCGGAGGGAGATTGTGGAGGAAGATGTTCATAGTATCATATAACTAATCAGAGACAAACTATTTATATATATATTGGTTAATGATTATGAAATAATTTATAATAACATTGTAGAACATTTAAGAATCATTTAAACATTATTTAAAACACATTAAAACATGATTTATACTCGATTTTGTTCATCATTAAATAATGTCGTGTAATAACCTGCTGCAAACTACCTGGCTTTCATGAGTGACATGACACAAACATTGTGGAGACAAATGGCCACCATCAACATACCCCCTGGTCATAATGCTACTTAATGTGTGTAAGATTAGCCATTTTGTTACCTCGATCACCTGCAACAAGACAGCTAAAACACATATAAAACATGAATTAGACATATTTCTTGCCTTTATTTATTTTGTGAGGGAAATCCTGTCACTAGCGTCAAGAAACGTGTCTCTGGGGTTTAAAGCGAGTGGCAGCCCGATGGCACAGAACTTGGGCAAGTGGGGTTCGGGTTGGTCAAATTGATGAGAGGGGGAGCATGACATTCTGTAGGACATGTACAGAGTGTGAAAAAGTAGCGCCAATTCGCAAATCAGATCAGGGACTGTTGCAACCTTTACCATATGGCTTCTTGGTGGTGAAGATGATGGTGTGTGTGTGTGTGTGTGTGTGTGTGTGTGTGTGTGTGTGTGTGTGTGTGTGTGTGTGTGTGTGTGTGCAATTACATTGTTTCATTTTGATCAGATACTGTACATCTCCAACTGAGATTACATTTGTACATTGGATCCGTCCGTCCGTCCGTCCGTCCGTCCGTCCGTCCGTCCATGTGTGTGTGCATGTCTTGATTTGTCCTCCCCCGACAAATCAAACTCAGCTTCTTCTATGCAACGGTCTGTTCTCTCTTATATGGCAGTGAATGCTGGAGCCTGAAACCAACCCTGCCGAAGTCTCTAAACAGGGGCTATACCAGAATGTTGCGTGCAGTACTTAACATCAGCAAGATTGCAAATGTTACCAACAAGATTCTGTATGATGGAATACCACGGGTGAGCGAGAAAATAGCAGCCAAGAGAATAAGACTAGCAGGACATTGCCAAGAGAATGCACTGTCAAGAGCTGCCAGCCATCAAATTGGTGCTGTGGGAACCAACACAGGCCCCGGTCACGAGGGCATCCCACATTAACATTCGTGGATGTACTCAAGAAAGATGCAGAAGCGCAAAGCACCAACAAGCTGGCCAGATGTATGGAGAACCGGGACGTCTGGAAGCGACGATGGAGGGCTCGTCTGAGGACGGCTTAGAGAGACACCCTTGAGATTGTTGTTGTTAGATTAGATTTAGTAGAGAATCCCACAACAGCTTATACTCTAGGTGAATTAAACCTACTAGACCATACCCGCGGGGGGATATGCGCACATGATCTGGCAACCCGGGAGCCAGCGAACACAAAAACGCGTATAAACAGCTGAGATTTGGCAAAATTGAAAAGCGGGCTTCGCAGTTGTGTTCAGATGGTAGGCCTAATGGTCAATGGCTGTGTGCAAATGCAGATCAATGGCTCCAGCCACTGAGGAGAACCGGGCACACATTTTTGCTCTCACATTTTTTGCTCTCATCACGGTCGACTGACTACAGAGATTTGTGAAATTATAGGATGAGGATCTGAAAAGTAATTCTTAAACATTTTGTCATTGGGCTTATAACTTCTGGGGACTCCCTGGAACGCCCTCAAGGACCAAACCTTCCAAGTGGGCTGAGTTTGCACATAAAAATCCTGTCATTAATTTCATTAATGGCGGGCAGTGCTGTAGAGCTTTTAAACTTTAATCTTCCAAAGAAAAACTATGAATTGATAATATAATGGTGTTTCGATGAGCCTCCAGAGGCCTGTTCCTCAAAAGGTGAATAAATTAAGCCTGGGCTTAAGCCAAATCCAGACTTGACAAAGTCGGGTCCATATAAGCCTCGTTCATTCCGTTCCTCGAAGCAAAGCCAGGCTGAAAAGGAGCGACTTTGTCGAGCTAGGCCTTGTCAAGCCAGGCTATGTCCAGCCAGGATAATGAAGCCAGGCTTCACTATTTCTATAAAAGACCATGAAAGTCGATAGCAGAATCCTTGAACTTGGCCAATCATGGAGTCCAAAACCAGAGCGGCGTTGCTCTCTGTGGCTGAACAGCAGCATTGCAGCAGCTCATGAAATCATACAAGGAAGTAAAATGTATTATAAGCGAGAGGAAACGCGACCGCAATAAATAGATCCAGGGAGAAAGCGTGGCAAAGTACAAGCACACACAGAGTGTGTGTGTGTGTGTGTGTGTGTGTGTGTGTGTGTGTGTGTGTGTGTGTGTGTGTGTGTGTGTGTGCGCGTGCGCGCGCGCGCGACGGGACGGGACGGCAACGGGACGCACGGGACGGGGGGTATACCGCGACAGGGGGCCGCGACGGGACGCACGGGACGGGAGGGGGGGGGGTTGACCGCGACTGGGGGCCGCGACGGGATGAGCGGGGGACGGGACACGGGACACGCAATAACCCCACATTTGCAAGACCACTTTGGTAGAGGTTTGGGTTGTGTAGTTACCTTGCCATCATGAAGTAACTCCAAAGGTGGACAAGAAATAAAAAATAATTTCTCCATTGACTAGAAATTGATAATTTAAAATATGCTCCTCATTGACTTAATTACATTCAGTGAAGAGGCTCTTTTAAACCCGTAACTAATAATGTGTATATATATATATATATATATAGACATTTTTTATAATTTTTATAAAAAAATCTGTTATATATTATCAAACATCTAACAACAATATGAACTATAGTGTTAACAGAGTGACAATGACATCACATGAGTCATTGTGAAACAATTATGATTCATGGTCACACACTATTTCAGTAATATAATTAATTTGATTATATCTGATTGTATTTATTTCATTTTATTTGAATGCAAGGTCATTAAAATGAGTCCATATTCAAACACATGTGTTGAATTAACTGTGGAAAAACTTGAAGAACAAGGCACTGGATTAAGTAAGCTTGGCTGTTAGCCTGCTCCTGACCAGGCTAACTTCACAGCTAAATTGCCATGGTAACTAAGGTAGGCTTGCTTCAATTCTCTTTTGAGGAATCGGGTCATGGCTAAACTTAGCCAGGGTGAACTGGCTATAATCTTCAAGCTAATTCAGCTTTTGAGGAACCGATTCAGCCCTAATCCTGGCTAAATTAAGCCAGGATAGGTGTTAAAGCCAGGCTTAAGCTCTAATTCCCTTTTGAGGAACAGGCCCCAGGATTCATTAAAATCATCCCAAGACTCTTGAAAGGTGCAGGTATAATTATGAGTAAAAAAAAGTAAGTAATTTAAAAACCCACTCAAACTGTGCAGCTTTGAAGAGCAGAGGTTCTTCCCTGCCACTCTGCTGTACTGAATGCCTCATTAGAATGTATGGTCCAGTTATTTTCTTTCCATTTTCCTCCAAGTAGAAGAAGCTGCACAAGGCAGATAAAGTTATGAAAATGACACTTGCGTCTGCAGGTTTTCTTTTCTCTTTGCTTGAGTGAGAGTTATTATAGTGTTGCTTGCCAGGTGTCAACAGTTTTTCAGGATAACTGCTGTTCAGGATAAAAGTTCCATTGTCAGAGTACTTAGTGCAGTACCTTTTTTATCATAGTACTTGCAGGTCATCAGCACTATGACGACAGACAGACAGACAGACAGACAGACAGACAGACAGACAGACAGACAGACAGACAGACCCTCGGGTCCTCAGAAATACAGGCCAAGTTTGTACGACACATGCACACGCCCGCGCACATGCACACGCACACAGACAGAGATTCAATGTATTGTTTAAATACAGGAGTAATAATGGTGAATCTTCGTAATTTTCTACCTTCCGATGATTTTGATTTTGTAAAATAAATGTAACCATTCCATTTCTCACTGTCAAACTGTATGTGAACACCGTCCTGATCATATTGATCATCCTCTAACTGTAGTTGGAATAGCCATTCATCACATCTTAATATTATGCTGTATTGGCCTCTGAGAAATCGATAACTGTCATCCAAAGATTAATTCATATCTTTTTGATAATAGCTACTGTAACAAAGGTCTCAGCTGTAGTGGAGCTCCCACTGCTGAAGTATTGATCATCCCAAGGCTGTAAGAGGCATCTCTCTTCTTGTTTTTTCTTATTGTTCTTATCCCATGGCCATCTAACTATATAAATGGCGACCGACTTCCGCACCCTTGGTGGCGACACCCCACAGCTCTGTTATCGAATAAACAACGCACCGCCAGACCACATGTCGCCAACTGACTCGCCACGGCGCCCGCACTGAATTTACGCCTCGCGTAGGGGACATCTCACTGCTCACTACACCTTTTCCACCGCGCAACATAATTAATTCTACTCACCAAATGTCGGACAAAACGGAAGGGGAGGCAGCTTCGTACCGTTTACCGTGCGCACGACCTAATCACCACAACAGCAGGCAGCCGGTGCGGGGGCTTTTTCCTTTTTTTCCCACAAATTTTTTTGGTCACCATTTTCTCCAGGAACCATTTCTGGTGTAACGCCACCGGCAGCATGCGCTGGGTTGCCAGGTTTGCACAGCCAGCGCCAGAAACAAGCAACCACCTTCATGAAAAAAAAAAAAAACACCGAAATGGTCCGCAATGTTCCAGGGGTGTCCCCGCGCGTCCCAACACTCCACAGGGGGTCAGTGGACCAGCAGGGGGTCCGCGGACCCCCTGTGGACCCCCTGAAACATAACAAATATAATTTCTTCAAATGTTTTCCTTTTTCAAAAAAACTTTTCCACAGTTTTACTCCGGCGATTTGGGTCCCCCAATCTACACACGGCCACGCTGGGCCCCGTGCGCGGCTGGGGTTGAGGGGGGCGTAGCCCCCCGAAACTCTAGTTATTTATATTGGAGAAAAACTTAGCCTCTGCCTCATTAATCTCTCAAGAACAGATTCAGAGCTCCGCAATCTGAATCTGTCGGGACGGTCATTCAGAACGTATGCACATTGGCCTACAAGTGGGCAGGCCTTAGATCCGGAAGCAAGCCGCGTACGAATGTCCAACCCGGCGCACATTACATGCACGTCTTGTTGGCTCCGGCCCTCGCAAAAGGCCGGAGTCCCTGAATAGGCGTAAAGTAGATAGTACTCAGACCTGTGTCTTTGATGGTGTCGTATATTTTAGGTGCCAAGATGCGGGTTACCAGGCTGGTAGGTTGTATTAAAGTAGAGGAGAAGAGAAGACGTCCGGAGTCCATGTTCATGTTCATTCATTTATTCAGCATCAACAAACAGCATCATAGCAACAGCAGAAGTAGCCGAAGCTCCCCCAGCCTCACGGCGTGGTCAGTACTAAGTCACAAGTCACATTTCAGTTCACCTTTATACTGTAGGTAGCTCACATTAGAATACAGGCGGGTGGGGGTCAGAGAATCCCCCCACCAGTCGATCAAGGAGATCAAGGAACATCTTTGAAAATTGTCTCTCTAGCTGCTTCCTGCATCCTGCTCAAGGTGTGACCAGGATGAGAAGACAAAGGCCAGGCCTGTTGTCTCTCCAGTTAACAAAAGAGATGCAAATCGCCATTCACACCTAGCAAAGTCCCTGATTAGCAGACACTTCCCTTCATACAGGGAGCATGTGTAGACAGTAAGATTTCCCTTAATTATAACTCAAAGATGGCAACAGCTTTTCTCCTTTAAGGTGACTTCTTTATCGTGCAGAATTGGTTCCTTCTTCCTGTTTTAAAGCCCCAAGGCAAGGCCATGTCTTCAAATAAATTAAGGCTTTTGTGTTTCAACGGAGCCTCCACTGCTTTCCTTCAGAGGGAGTAAATAATGAATGCTGTTTTTATCCAAATGCAGGAAGGGTTTAAATGTTTGTTTTCCCCCATCCTCTTCTGGAAGTGATATCAAACATCTTTAGCTCTGCGTCTCTATTATCTGAACCTAGAGATGCAGGCAGTTATCAGCCACACTTTACATAAGTTATGACACTGGCATATATAATATATTCATTTAGACTGTACAATGTGCATGTACGCTTTGGTAATAACGATCAATTATATGATCATTCCCATGATTAATTTCAATTGGACTGATGTTTCAAGTCAAGAAAACAAAACAAAACAACTGTACCATATATTCAGTACAGTAGAGTGGCAGGGAAGAACCTCTGCTCTTCAAAGCTGCACAGCTTGAGTGGGTTTTTTAATTACTTAACACAGTTTCGTAATTACACCTGCAGCTTTCAAGAGTCTTGGGATGACACTTAAGAATCTGAGTCAGAATCAGAATCAGCTTTTTTGTCACATCACAGGTTTACAGAATTAAAACAAGTGGGTTAAATGTGTTTTTTAATCTCTCACTGACGCACACACGCACGCACGCACAGTCGAAAATAGCTGATGTCCATGCTCACAATGCCGGAATAGGGACGCTAGGGTTCATGTGAAATGGTCTTTGTTTGATGGTGACGTAGGTCTGTATAATCTCTACAGAAGTCTGCTGTCCCCATCACAAACATAACAGAAGCTCTCAAGCAGAACCAGAGCTGTTTGCTGTCTCCCTGCATCACAGCGCTGTCTCAGCGCAGACATACAGTGATATGATAGAAGCTGATGTTCATATGTGAACAGGTTGATAACTCGTTCAAACAACATTTACAGCTGTACTGCAGTATGTACTGTTCAGTGTCGTTACTCCTTCCATCACAGTGAGACCAACCATTCAAATCATGTCTTCATGAGGGCTTTCTGCAGAGGTCAAGCACATGACCTACTGTGTATGTTGCATGTTTCTGCAACAAACAGGTAGGTAGGTACTTTATTGATCCCGAGGGGAAATTAAGGTGACATTTGTATCATTGCTGCCCCTCCCTATGGGTGGAAGTGAAATCACTTTTGGATCTGTGTTGTTTAGAGGCCCCTAAATGTGTGATAAAACAATGGGGCAGATTCAGGATTTGTGGCAATTTAAAACAGGCCTCACCTACACAAGTTAGAAGCCAATCATAGCAAATGGGAACTGAATATGAAACATCTAGTCATATTGATCACATGACTCAATAGATGTGTACTGAGTTGTGAGAGTTTTGGACAAAATCTGTTGGATTGTTGTAAAAAGTAAGTTTAGAAAATCTAGTCAGATGGGCATGGCCTAAGAGGAGAATTGTGTCATGGTCCAAGGAAAATAAGGGGGAGGATATTTAATTGTACATATATGGTTCAAGAGTTATAGGCAAAACTGTGAAGCAGCCTGTCATAGTGCCACCATGATCCCGATTTGAAACATTTGGGCGGGAGGTTCTTCACTATACTGGGGGTGTGCATTCAAGGTTTCACACATATGGTCCAGCGGTATCTGAGATTAGCTGCTCACAGACAGACAGAGAGATTCATGGAGCGAAAACATAATCCCCACCCATTATGACCTGGCGGCAGGGCCGGTGCTAGGCAATTTGGCGCCCTAGGCCAGTGGTTCTCAACCTGGCCATTTTTTTTTGTGAATGTGAAAATAAAAATAAAAAGAATTAACAAAATATTTTTTATGTTATTATTAATTCATGTTTTATCAGTTAATTTACTAAATTCAAGATAAAAATATTTCATTATTAACATTAGGAAAACATTTTTAATGTAATATAATAAATAATTATCAAATAACCTATTATAATTAAATAACCTAACCCAAACCCTAACCCTAAAACCGAAATAACTCCTTAAAAATTGAAATAAATAAAAGTTAGGAACGGGATATTTAAATATAAAGAAGCTAAAGTGAAAAACTTAATTGGATAAAAAACTAAACAGCCCATATAAGGGTAACTTAAAATAGAGATAAAAAACAAATAAATAGACAATAGATAATAGACAAAATAGGAGCTTTTAGAATCAACACTTTGGTATGCGGTCTAAAGTGGAAGGACTCAGGGATATGGACGCCCCTGCCATGCACAGCCTAGTGAACATACAATTCCCAAAATATAATCCACAATATAACTTAGTCTTAGACATTCACTTAAACAAAGCAAAACCCTTAAAAACAGACTTTCTTTCAAATGAAGATGGCGAATGCAAAAATTCTTTAATCTGTTTTTTTATGTCAAGACGCCTTGACTGAAAACATTTTACTGAAGTCCCGGCGAAGAAGTCCTCCGCTAATCCTATCCTAAAACCGAAATAAAGTAACCAAAAAACGTGAAGAAAACAAACCCAATCCGCCCAGAACCGCAAAAAAAAATCATGTTTTATCAGATAATTTACTAAATTCATGCATGCGGGGGTCGCGGGAAATAATATCATTATTTTGGGGGTCGCGGCCTGAAAAGGTTCAAAACCCCTGCCCTAGGCAATATGTTTGCCCCCCCCCGCGCCACCGTTTTCTGCCACAGCGCCACCTAGAGCCTGCATTAGGCCTACTCTGCCTAATGGGCGCGCCGGCCCTGCCTGGCGGAGATAACTAAGATGATGCAGAGTAAAATCCAGGGTGCTGATTTAACTCTGAAAGAAAGTGTAAAAAGTCTCATTAAAGAAGGGTCTACAGGGGCACCATCATCACCTCCAGACCAACATGCGATGGCCCAGGTACCGTACAGCACCACGGCGCAAAGCAGAGGATGCTGCTCATCATTACTGGGATACAAGGTTAAGTGTTGCTGTGCTGCCAGGTGCCCTGAAACCCTGTAAAGAAGGAGGAGGAAGGAGATGTGTTTTAATGCAGAGCTAACAAAATGTAAGATAATGAACGAGGGACCTCAGCACTCAGGTCTCTCAGCCAATCAAGCTCAACGTTAAGCAGTGGATATCAAATATTAAATTTAGCCTGCAGGGTGAGAAGGGGGAGAAGCCGCTTGGCAGAACAATATGCATTTAAAGCAGTTATATCTCCTATTTGGAGGCATCTCTGTTTGATTAACTCTTGCAGAAGCCTGCAGAAGAAAAGACACTATTCATTGGACCCCAATGGAAATAAGCTCTCAAGCTTTCTTGTGTTTCAGCTTTTGACAGATATGTATTAAACTATGTGTGCATTAACTCGGGCTAATCAATTCATGGACTAAAAGCTAAAAATGTTAAACCCATTTTAATCAACTTCTCATGTAAATCTGGGTTCTTCTAACACACACACACATACACACACACACACACACACACACACACACACACACACACACACACACACACACACACACACACACACACACACACACACACACACACACACACACACACACACACACACACACACACACACACACCATTCTCCCTACTACTGCTATGCACTGAGAAAAGGAGCATATTTTGGACGTATTTAGGAATGGAGATTAATCATAATTATCTGATTAAAAGTGATAATTGTATGACAGCTCCAGTACAAATATATGTTTGTCTATATATGTTTTTGTCAATAAAAATATCAGTTGATGCCATGACTTCATTTTCTAAGGCCAGACGGTGGTGGGAGTAAAGGAAGATTTTGTTTTGTCATTGAGACTGTGATTAGAACATGACATTCAGTGTTTTGATGTAACAGTGGCAGAGAGACGACCCACCACAACAGTAGGAGGTTTAAACATAATGTCTGTTCTATTTCTAGTAGTGGACTGCTACCCACATGATTCAGAGGATGATGTGGTGATGTGTGAATACAATAAACATGTATTTATTTAACCACTTTCAACAAGGCAAACCTTGGGCATTTCATTATAGGAAGAAAAACAATTTCAGACAATTGACAGAAATAGTAAAAAGGTGAAAATAAAAATAGCCAATCTACAAATAGCCTATCTAAAAAAATATTGTGATGCGATGCATTGTGAGCTTAGCTTGTAGATAATATTTTCACAAACAACAAGTATACATGGTTCAGTGGTTAACTAGCAGAAATAGGAGTGCACTGGGCTGTGTGATTATAAGGAGAGTAGGAGACCAGCAGTGTTCACACAGATGTAAAACAACAACAAGCTACAGTCTAATTTGATGTGTGTTAAACTGGGCAGAAAACCAGGCTTAATGTTTATCGATTGACAGCTAAGCGATCACTTGGATTGGTCGAGCATGGATGTATTCATCAGAGTGCAAGACTAATACACACACACTTTCAAGTGCTTCATTAGATTACATTTGGACAAGCAGAGGTCAGGAGCTTCTTCTTAATTACCTCCAGCCATTTTCTAGGTATAGCATTAACACACACCTGCATGAGTAATTAATCTCTCAGCGCTCAGGTGTCACATGGGTGTAGTACCTGTCCACAGTCTCGTGGTTTGAATCCACCACGGTGCATGTGACTTGGACGAGCGTCTACAGTATATGAATATGAACACAATTGGTCGTGTTCAGGGGAGGGAAGCCGGACGGGGAGCGTGATCTGTGTAGTTCCATGAACTCCTACAAGCTGCATGTCAGCGGGGAATGTTGAACAAGAGGAGTAGGACAGTGCAGACATGTGCTCACTGAAAGAAGTGAGACATGTGCTCACTGCTCAGCCCACAAGTGGGCTGAGCAGTGAGCACATGTCTGCACTTCTTTCTAATGGCATGAACACAATACCTACCGGAGGCATTGTGTTTTCAGGTTGTCTGTGATCTCAGGAAGGCCTCGGGGGAATTTCCTGACATTTGGCACAAATCTCCACTTGGACTCGAGGATGAACTGATTAGAAGTAGGAGGTCAAAAGTCAAGCTCACTCAATTAAAATCCTTCAAGGTCTTCATTCACCACATAAATAGACAGACACGGATGTAAACAGCAACTGTGCACTCACACCAGTATGGACACGCACAACGCCAATGTCATCATCAAGTTACGTCACAACAAGCTTGGCCTGATCCGACAACAATGACGAGTCTCCCTACAGGGACGAGGTCTCACTGACCCTCTGGTGTCATTCTCAACATCAACAAAACCATGGAGCTGATCGTTGACTTCAGGAACATCCACCTTTACGTCAACGGCGCCTCATTGGAACGGGTCAGTGACTTCTAATTCCTTGGAATGCACTTGGACTTTAAATTAAGTTGATTTGCATACATATTGAGAGTTTGCACTTCCCTTTAGCAGCACCAGGAGAAGAAAATGTAAAATAGGGCCATGGTAGAGGGCTCATTATCAGTGCTACTCTACATGATAAAGGGAAAAAAGAAATAGGGTGTGTGTGTGTGTGTGTGTGTGTGTGTGTGTGTGTGTGTGTGTGTGTGTGTGTGTGTGTGTGTATATATATATATATATATATATATATATATATATATATATATATATATATATATATATATATATATATATATATATATATAAATGTTCTGTCATTTCTGGACTGGTGCCAGGATGAAGTGGTTGATGGTTAAAAAAAGAAAAAAAGTAAGTTATAATCCTGCTATCCCTATTTCTGTTTTTTTTTATCCAGCAGGTACTGTAGCAATAGCGTTACCACATAAAATTGGTCTAGTAGTGTCAGGAATCCTCTCTAGACCTGCCCTTGTGTTCACTCCCCCTAGCTAATTGTCTACTCCTCACAGGTTGCTACTCACCTGCTGTGTGTTCTGTGATTAGTTTGAGGGTATATATTTCAGTGTGCTTCAATATTATCATTTGTCAGTTTGTCTTAGTAATGCCTGTCTTCTGTTCCAGCCTTAACCACCGCCCTTTACCTGTTTTGCTCCTGGACTAAGAAGTTGACCGTCTGTTTTTGGATTTCATCTTTGCCTTGCCCTTGCCTGCCTTGTTTGCTGTTTTTGATGACATACCTCTGGTATTGACTTTTGTTCTGTTTAACGGGAATTAAGTAAAGACTGAGATAACTTCATTCTACCTCTTGCCTGCTGTTTTCTGCGTTTGAGTCCACCTGAATATTCTGACAAGTAGGTTTAATGAAGGCTCTAAAGGCTAAATAACAACTACCGGTAAATCAAATATTATTTCACAGCAGTGGTGAAGCCAGTATTAAACCTGACCTGAAAACAGAATGCAAAATAATAGTTTAATCGACAAGATGATAGCCAACAGCATCAGGGTCATTAAGTAAGAAGACGGAAAACGAGATTATGTCTTTTTTGTCTTTCTGCTCATGTTATGCAGTGGTATCACTCTCTCCCCCACCCCCCAACCAAAGCTTAACTTCCCTGTATTTTCCATTCTGTACTCTGCTACAACGGAACATTTTGAACTGGGACCAGAAACTTCTATTTACAACCATGAAAAGCAAGCCAGGCTGAACTGAGGTGATGTGTTCTGTCTGTCTCTCCTTCACTCCATTCAGTACCAGGGACACTGAGCGCCGTGGGGCCCTATTCAAATTAATGTCTGCAATAATATGCCAAACCAGCAAGAAAATATACCAACTAAACTTTGTTTTACCTTTTCTGAGTACAGTTGCAGCCTCTTTGTTTTTTTTATTGAGTGATTGAGTGATCATAAATACAACCGAGAGGGCAAAGCCCCCCCTTTTTTTTTTTAAGCCCCTGGTAGTGTGGGGTGCTTTTGCCATGGAGTCAAGGTCCAAGGTCAAGGTCAAATATTTGTCCCAAGATGGGTAATATGTGCTACAGCTACATGTAACGAATATAAAAAATCAAACTGCACCAGCACTTAAGTGTCAAAACATCATCAGCTCATTTTGTTTGCAAGTCATCTGCCTTCACACTCTATTTTTCAGAATTGTCAAAAACTGTGAAAAGAGTCGATCTGCAAGGTCACAATGAGTCTTGATGACACGTTGTGAGCTTGTAGATCTTCCATTTCCACTATTCATTGTATGACAAAGTATATATAGTGCTTAATTTATCCCCTGAGCAAGCAGGCGGCCCCATTAGCTCAAAGGTAAAACATTCAGCACTTGAAAGTGCAGGTTCAAATCCATCCAAAGTTACATAGTGCAGCTTTAAGTGGTTGAAAGATATTCCATTCATTTATCACAGTCTTTGTGTTTGTGAGGTGGTGCATTAACTGGTAGGCAGCCTGGCCAGGAACAATATGGCCTAATACTAATTTGGATCTCAGGATCCACATGTGAATGGCGTGGTGCCAATGTAGATTTCAGACTTCATGCATCCAGCCTGTGACGTCAGTCAGACATCTATGACATCGTAATGTATGACATATGACTCCATATTTGGCCAAGGTTACAGCCCGATCAGAGCCCCATTGACATTATAAAGTTTATTATATTAAACTAGAGGTTCGGACGGGCCCGAACACCTTCAGTATGTCGCACCGCCAATCCGACTGATATGCCCATATATGGAAATCCAGACAAACACACAGACAGACCGACAGACAGACAGACAGACAGACAGACAGAATCTCCCATAGACGGAGAGCCACGCTGTTAAAAACAAAAGCAAACCCAACGCCCCTGATACTCAAATATTAGATTGCAAAATTGCATCTTGGAAGAGTCAATCCATTACAGCTGATCCTATCAGGCAACGATTAATGAATGCCTCCATTACTGATAAGAGAGCAATGTTACTCCTTTCTAAAAACTATTTGCTTCTAAATATAACTATATAGTTTTCTTCAGTCCCACCCAATTACACTGCAAAATCTAAATCACTGGTCTGGTTCTCAATGTGGGTTCTAGATACCCCTGTGACCCACTAACCCTGGGATTCCAGGTGGTTCCCACATAAATGATTGATATTTAGGAACCAAATGGACCCTTACATGTCTGTAACAGCAACACTGAGAGTGTACACTCTTCAGAGTTAAGATTGGGGACCCAGAGATAAAACTGGTATCACTGCTCTAAGGCAGTGTTTCCCAGCTCTTTATTTTCAGATAAAGAAGAGACTCTCATCTTTCCCCCGAGATATCTGGTGTTTAAATCGTCATAGAGGAAAATGTTCTGTGATCTCGAAAGATTAGTAAAAACGCTGGCACTGGCTGACTCAATGAATTAACAAACACATATTGTATGTAGACACAAACAAAGCAGACATTTTCAGGGCTGCTTACAGTTTCTCTGGCTCTACTAGTTTCCAGAAATTATGTGAATGCTGTTGACATTTTTTAGATGTTTATATCATTCATCTCTATCTCCACAGGACTGACACACAACAGTTCAACTATCAGTCCTGAAAGCTCACTGTCAACTCAATTCAATGAGTTGACAGTCACTGAATCTGCATGAAAACGTCCTGCCCACACACGAAGAGCAGGTCTCGACCCCCGTATGCGATCAAAACTTTCCAACATCTTTGAGACTGAGGGGAAGAGTCTGAGGGTACCTCTTGGTTTTCACTTGCTGAATGTAAAATGACAGTTTGCTTTGAACTGTAGAAGCAGAGAGGAAGTTTTGACAACTTCACCTACTTCAAAGGTGCATGGAGAAAGGCAAAAAGAATGAGGTCAAACCTCCAGCAACACTTGTAGTAGAGGTAGACCTTTGTTGATCCCACAGGGTAAATCGAAGATTTGCTTTGAAGGCCTTAACAGTGCTGATCATGTCATATCATAGCTGTTGGGTCCAAACCGTTACTTTTCAGGAAATGGACAAAATAACCTGTGTTCCAATGGATTCAATGTAGTTATTATTTGGTCAGAATCTATTGTTCACTTCTCCTAGACACACTTTCACTTTAACAATTCTTCAAAAATAGCTAAAATAGCAGATCTACGGAGGTCAAAACGCATTGCGATGCACACGTGTAAACGTGTAGATTGTCTATTTTCGCTTACAACACTGTTGTATGACAAAGTAGTACATCAATTTATGGAGGTGAAAAAAAGGAGTATATGGAGATTATTTTATTTATACCTATTGTGTGTTTCCTTTGGGGGGGGGGGGGGGGGTTCTCAAACATTTTCATGTCAAGGACCCCCATATGAATGTGCATTTGCCTGCAGACCACCGAAAAGACCCCCATACTGTCAAATGTTTCCCTCCACATTTGGGTTGTGGACAAATACTGTAGGTTTCCACCCGGCAGCGATGAGCTGTTCAAGTGAGTCAGATTGTCAGTTCCATCCATCAAGAAGCACCGTAGTACCTTATCCCTGTTAAACACCTGACTGCAGTGTGGAGAAGGAAGGAGTTCCCCATCTTCAAACATGCCTCCAGTAACAGCTTAAATCTCCTGTGGCTTTACTCCAATGGAATTCATCATCATAGCAACAGGTGTCATGACAGGATCACATCCCATAAGCTTTGCACATAGAGCCTGTTGATGAATGACATTTAGCAAAGTCCAGGTCCACTCTGCAGTGGACAATACATCCTGAGTTATGCCCCCTGTCATAGAAAGCACACACCAGCTGGGATTGTTTTCCACCAAAGCAGTCCTTTCAGCATGGTAAATAATGTTCCTTCACATTGTAAATACCATAATTCAGTGGAAGTAGGGTAACAAGCGCATTTGGTGGAAAGATAATACAACTAGCACATAAAACAACAGGCGCTCTCCTACCATTTGTCATATTTACTAAATCAATGAGCACTACAGTACAGTACATACATCACTGCTGCTCACCGATAGACTAGACGCTAATCCAATACAATACAACGCTACAGCGCCACGCAGTGGCAAGTTTAGTTCAACTAAAGTTCAGTTCAAAGCAAATATCGTAGTGTAAAGTACTGTAGTAGTGTATTACAATTTTCAGGTATTTTTTACTTTAATGGAGTATTTCCAGTTTTCAGTACTTTTATTTCTACTCCACTTCATCTCAGAGCCAAATATTGTTCAGACAATTTATAAATTTGAAAACTTGAAATGGGACATTCTGCATAATGTTAATGCTTAATGTCCGTTAAAAAATATTTAACCACCGCCCCCCATGAATAGCCGAGCTACAAGCTCACAATATGTCACATTGTGGTTTTGAATTATAATATTTTATGTCAAATGTTTTGCATTCATTCATTTATTACTAAATTCATTCATTCATTCATCCTGATCATTAATGTTAATTTCCCCACTGTCACATTGGATGAGTTGAGAGGTGATGAACAGACACAGACATTGCTCTAGAGACAACTCCTGTGTGATCAGGGTGGGAGATGAAAGTGAGTGACAGGCAACATCAAGACAGAAAGGCTCTGCAAGCTGCTCTGCTTTGTAGACTGCAGAGAGAAGGAGTTTGCACTCCCCTGTATTTTTCAGCCTTCAAACAGCAATGAACAGTGAAACCAAATAAAAGACCATACGGCATGGATGTTAATAGAAGTGTAGCCAGTACCAGAGCACCGGCCAGACTCTGTTTCCAAGTGCATGATGGGAAACGGGGATGTAGCTAATGTGTCTCGACATCTCCCATTTCATCGTCCATCTGCTCTGTCTGTGCGAAACCTGCTGCCATTGGTCAGCAGGGAGGGCATCAAAACCTGCTGCTAATGGTCAGTAGGGAGGGCAGTGCCAGGACATGGAACATAGCTAACTACAAGGACACTCAATGAATTAGTAGCTTTGTCATGTGCTTGTACTTTTTTTGAATCATTTCTCAAAACTCAGTATTTGCACTTACTTTGACTTTATTTTGGAGCAAGTACTGTACTCTACGTTTTGGAAAGGAAAGAACTACAGAGTAGTAACAGAGTAGCCTACAATTTTGATGTTATGAATTTTAATAGTTTTTGCTTTGAACCCTGTTTTTTAGATAAAAACATATTTGGAGAGGGATTCCTTAAGAAGGGTGTATTCATATTGAAATAAAACATTAATGTTTTATCTTTCACTGTGTGGCAGCACAACAAGCATCGACAACCAAGTGAGACGAAATAGTTTCCTCGCAGTCAATGTGAGAAATTGTTCTTCCAAGTCTTGATCTAAACATCAGCAGTCAAGTTACAGTTTGTGAATTAATTGAAAAATATAGTGATCAGTTTTGAATCCATAATGAGATCTATAGCCTTCAATGAATCTCCTGACTGACTCTGACATTCAATTCAATTCAATTTTATTAAAGTGTCAAATCACAACAAGTTGTCTCAAGACACTTTACGTGTAGAGCAGAGCCCCGACATCCCACCCTGAGCAAGCAATTTTGCAACAGTGGTGTGGAATAATCTATGATTATGAAAGATAATTGTGGATTATTATTAATGATATAGTAATGTACTTTATTTCAACTGTCCTGTTGGACTAATTTAATGTCCCTTCAAGTTGAGTCTAGCAAGCCCACTGTAGACCCCCTGCTAAGGAAGCAGCCTCAAAGGGTTCTCCTTGCATACCAGCGGGGGAAGGGTGTGAGATAAGAAACAATAGGTGGACAGGGCAGAAGGCCAGAGCTAGCCAGCCCTTGTGTGATAAGAAGCAGTACATGACAAAGCGCAAAGCCTTGTGGGTAACCAGAACTTCCTGTTGCTTAAGTTCTGCCCTAAAGGCGGACCTTATGTGTGAAGTTGATATAATAGGCTGTCTGAGCACAGGACCTCAGATTCAGAAGGAACTGTGCCGTGGGTTGCTCAAGTAACTTACCGAGATCCTGCAAGAGAGTGAGAGACCAATAGTGAGTAACATTGTAATTTTGTACTTGTGATGTGTGCGTCTAATGTGAAGTCATATCCTTAATACTCTGTGTGTTATGTGCTTATTCTCTCTCTCTCAGGTTTTATTACCTAACCGTAGGTTAACTAACTAACCACTAGTTGGTAAACTAACCGTTGGTTATTTATCCACTAACCGGTGCCTAAAGTGCTAACCGTTGCTAACTGGTAACTAAGTTGTAGACTAGATTATGTTTGTAATGTTTGTATAGTAAATAAAAACCATCAAAGACACCAGGTTTGAGTAATGTGCTTACAACTCTCTCCACTCTTCTTAAACCCTTTCAATGGGTCTAGCGATTGTAGCTTAGCTGCATCAAACGCAGAAAGTGCGATTTGCTACAAAATTGAACAGTAATAAAACTATTGATGCCTCCGGAGGAGGCATATTTGTTTTAAGCGTTGAACTACGCAGTTATTAAACTTTAGTAGTCTCCGGAGGAGACTTTTCTACTAAGTTTAGGCGGCCTTTACTGTGCTGACCTTTAATAAGGCCTTCAGAGTACTAGTTTGTCTATTTGATTACACAGTCATTTATCAGAGTTTAAATGTTCATAGTAATAATCGCTAGTGTGCCACCTAGTTTCACAGTAATTGATCACTAGTGTGCGATAGTTGCAAGGATTGATTACATAGTCGTTTAACAGAGTTTAAATGTTCACAGTAATTAAATTAGACCACTAGTGTGTCTAAAAGGGACAACTAGTGTTGAATGAATCACTTGAAAAGTTATAACCCGTGGTAGCCTATGAAAGTATTAGGCCCTGGAAGCGGATGATATAATTGAGTGATGCTGTGTTGTTGTAAAGATATGACACAGATAAAGCCGTGGTAGCCTATTAGGCGCTTGAAGCGGAACGTATAACTATACTGTCTCTTTAAGATGAGGAGTTAGTTGCAACAAAATAATTATTTGGCCTGGTATGGGACAGGTTTAAATAGGCTCACAGAACTAACGCTGGCTTAATGAACCAGTGCTAGTAGTGTGTGAACTAACACAGCCACAACCGAGAGGAGTCGTCTGAACCACGGAGGCGAAGGGGGATACACGGAGCCGGCGGCCTACACGACGCTAGGACCGAGGCAGTAATACCGTACGGGCCCGAGGAACCTACCGGGAAGAGACTCACTATCAGGTTGCTATGAACAAAGCCCCACAGTTCTGCGAAGACCGTGGAGAACAAAGACTTTAGAGTGAAACGCTGCGTGCTAACTATTCTATTGTCTGCGCTAAGATAGGAGCTAGGAGGTTTAGCAGCAAGCTAACCACAGGGTTTGTAGCTAAACCAGGGGTGGGTTCAGCAGTCAGCAAGCTAAGTAGCTCTATTGTCTAGCATAAAGTGCTAGCTGCTAGCTAACTGCCACTTTGAAAGAGGGGTTGCTGCCCCTGGCTAGAGGGTGGGGGAGTGAAATTAGCATTGTCTTTGTTCACTTACAAGACAGTGCTAAGCTAACCGCCAAATTCTAACACGCCTTGAGAGGAGAAGTAGTTAGGTTTGGTTAATAATCTAATCATAGATGCTTGCTTTAAGCTGATTAGACAAACCTTAAAATAGTATTCATGGTTTAACTAGGCTTTATGAGAGACCAGACACTGCAATATAGCTAAAAATTAGACTAAATGACAGTGATTAGGAGGTGATCTTATAATCGGGAGTTAAAGGCCATTGTTCACTGAGGGGTGGGGGGGTTTTCTACCACTAGTGTAATACCATGTTCAACCAGACTTTATGATAGACTAAAACTGTGAGCAACTACATGATTAGTTACGATAGCAGTGGATTAAGTCATCATTGTGGGTTAAATGCTATTATTTACTTTGGTAGAGCTAAATAAATCCTGCCAGTATTAATTAACAAAATAACTCAGGCTTCTTGCATGCTATTACAGGTTAAACACAGTGTTAATTAATTATTGTTGTTATGAGCTAAAGGCTGAACAACACTACTACTTGCTAAAAGAACTGACGATAGCTTTCACAGCCTATTGAATTAAGACTAACCGAAAAGCCTAAACCTAAAGTCCTATAGCCAAGAAGGCGAGGTAAAAAAGGGGAATATGGCAGGATTAGCTGATTTGATGGAAGGGGTGAAGGCAGCAGAGTCAGACTTTGGGTGGGAAGCAGAGTTGGCTGAGGACCAGATGTCGTACCTTTGGCTCCAAATATCAAAGCCAGAGCTAGCCACGAAGAGAGAGAATCTGAGGACGGTTTTTACCAGACTCTATGAGATTACAGGTGATTATATCACCAAGCTAATAGAAAGTTGCAGCGACACATCTGAGGTTTACGAGATGATAGATGCTTGTGAACAGAGGTTTGTAGAAACAGACCAGAAATTTGAGACCTACTTTTGGTCCCACCATGTGGAAAAGCAAATGCACGATCTGGTCCAGGAATTAGTGCAAGCTTTAGATGAGGCTGAGAAAATAGGCGCACTGGCCGTGTCCAGCACAGCGCAAAATAAGAAGGGGCGTGTGTTATCTAGGAGACTCGGTTATCTTGAGGAAGCAGTGCTGGGGTGGAAAGGCCATATCTCTAAGCTTAAGGAGACAGAGATGTGCAATAAATACCAGCAGCTGAGGGAAAGAAAGGTAGCCCAGTTGACCAAGTGGTCAAAAGCCAGATTGTGTGAATCCCCTGCTGTGAGTGTAGAGCAAATGTCTAACCCAGCAGCAGTCCCGGTCGTAACTGGAGAGGGGGTTGGAGTCACCAGTCCTACAGATAAGCCGGTCGCTGCAAAGGGGGGTCGGAATGTCACACCTACAGCTGGATCAACTGGGCCAGCAGTCCTCAGAGCCAACCCAGATGGCACCACTCCAGGGGGGAACGCAGGGTCCTGCCCGGGGGTCCCATTCTACGCTGCAGAGGGAGGTGAGAAAATTACTCCCACTGTACAAGCAGCCATCGCCGCTGCTGCCATGGAAGTCGTTCTAGATACTTCCACTACTGCACCAGGAGACGACGCTGAGAAGGTTCCGGGGGGAACCGTGCCGGGAGTCGACGTCGCAGACGAGCAGGCGACCAGGAAGGCAGCTTCAATGGACGTCGCCACGGCGGAGAAAGTCTTCACCGACCCAATCAACGCAGAGGGGGTCCTTCCAGAGGGCGCCGCCACGACGGACGTTGCCACGGAGAAGGACGTCCCCACCGAGCTACTCATCACGGAGGAGGTCCAGGGAGTAGCTGCGGAGAGTCCACCACTGGAGATCGCGAGAGCCGCAGAGGAGATGGTCGAGGGAGCCGCGCAGGCGAGGGCGTCAGAGGACGTCGCCACCGAACCAATCAACGCAGAGGGGTGCCAGCCACTGGATGTCGCAACTGGAAATGCTTCACCAGGAGAGGCGCTGGCGAGGGCGTCGCCACCGAACCACTCATCGCGGAGGAGGTCCAGAGAGTTGCGGCCGGAGAAGGAGCCATGGCCAGCCAGCTGGGTGGTCCTACGGAGCCCCCGGCTAACCAAGGTGGCGGGCTACCAGCTAAAAGCGGCGTTTCCTCTGAGCCTCCGTTACACAACGGTGGCAGGGGGAAAGCCTTGGTTTGCAGACCAGTCGAGATAAAATTATGCGAATGTGAGAACTGCAAACCTCCTGTCCTCTTGAAAAAATGCGAGTGTGAAATATGCAAGCCTCCTGACCTCATCGCTCCAGTCCGGTGGGTCATGAGGAAATTGCGGAGGGAAAAGAGGGGCGGGGTGCTACGTCAGCTCACTTCAGTTCTTACCGCCAGGATCCAGGCAAATAGAATGCTTCGTCCTGGTGGGGCTGGAATAATTAGAAAAAAGAAGGTGAAGATAAAAGATAAGCCTTCTTCACCCTCTGCGGAGGAGAGCAAAGCCCCACGCTCTTTCTTGGCAGCGGCCGAAAAAAACCTGCAGGCGGGTGCTGCTGGAAAAGCAGTCCCACTGGCGGCTGGTGGTGCCAGCAACGTGACACTGGCGAACGAACTGACACTTGCGCTGCCACCCTCAGAGTAAGGGAGCAGTGCGGACGAGGAGCGAAAAGACGCCATGCGAGGTGTCTAAAAAATCGAAATGTCTTATTTGAGCGACTGTTTACATAGGAATTTCGAGATATATTTTGTAAATGAATGTATCATTTCTAGGTTCGCAATATACCACAGAAGAAAAACTTAACGCATAATGAAATGTATTAAGCTACTTGTAACTTCCAAAACTATGCCACTAAGTTCATAACGCAACATAAGTTGGAAAGTTCTTCCGCACAACAACAATTATTCTGTACTGATGTTTGACTCATGGTATGAGCAATCAGACCTGTTTGAATTATTATTTGTTGATTGTCTAAAAAGCATTTTAGGATGTGTGCTTGAGGTTAAAGTTAAAATTTCTTAAGGTGAAATTGTAGATCAACTATTTTAATAATCTTTTAACCCTTTTGCCCATGCATGTAGATAATAACTACAATTAAAGTTAATTTGTCCTGGGATTTAGGAAAAACCTCAGGGATAAACTAGTGGAAAAGAATTGTTGCTAAAATTAAATTGGTCATGATTTACTATGAAGTAAAGTCAATTTGAGATCAAATATTAGCCACAATGTCCAGAAAGTATTTCAAACAAATTGAGAACATTAAGTTGAACTGTTAATTGTTTCAGTATATGGGTTTAGAGCCACTTATGAAATGTGTGTTGAAATGTAATCTGTATGAGTATGGGATCAGAGTAGTTTACAGAGAGCCATACTAAACAATTGTTTTACCGAGCCGTTATCTAAAGAGCCAAAAAGCTCACGAGGAATGTTCTGTGTGTGTCCTGGATCTAGATCAGACACACAGGTGGCAGGTGTGGAATAATCTATGATTATGAAAGATAATTGTGGATTATTATTAATGATATAGTAATGTACTTTATTTCAACTGTCCTGTTGGACTAATTTAATGTCCCTTCAAGTTGAGTCTAGCAAGCCCACTGTAGACCCCCTGCTAAGGAAGCAGCCTCAAAGGGTTCTCCTTGCATACCAGCGGGGGAAGGGTGTGAGATAAGAAACAATAGGTGGACAGGGCAGAAGGCCAGAGCTAGCCAGCCCTTGTGTGATAAGAAGCAGTACATGACAAAGCGCAAAGCCTTGTGGGTAACCAGAACTTCCTGTTGCTTAAGTTCTGCCCTAAAGGCGGACCTTATGTGTGAAGTTGATATAATAGGCTGTCTGAGCACAGGACCTCAGATTCAGAAGGAACTGTGCCGTGGGTTGCTCAAGTAACTTACCGAGATCCTGCAAGAGAGTGAGAGACCAATAGTGAGTAACATTGTAATTTTGTACTTGTGATGTGTGCGTCTAATGTGAAGTCATATCCTTAATACTCTGTGTGTTATGTGCTTATTCTCTCTCTCTCAGGTTTTATTACCTAACCGTAGGTTAACTAACTAACCACTAGTTGGTAAACTAACCGTTGGTTATTTATCCACTAACCGGTGCCTAAAGTGCTAACCGTTGCTAACTGGTAACTAAGTTGTAGACTAGATTATGTTTGTAATGTTTGTATAGTAAATAAAAACCATCAAAGACACCAGGTTTGAGTAATGTGCTTACAACTCTCTCCACTCTTCTTAAACCCTTTCAATGGGTCTAGCGATTGTAGCTTAGCTGCATCAAACGCAGAAAGTGCGATTTGCTACAAAATTGAACAAGTGGCAACGAAAAACTCCCCCTTAACTGGAAGAAACGTCAGGCTGACCCTAGGCTCTAGGGTGGGGGCCTTCTGCCTCGACCGTGTCGGGGGGAAAGAAGAGAGAGAGAGGGAGAGACAGAGGAGAGACAGAGAGAGATACAAGTAGTAACAATAACAATAGTAGCAAATATAATAGTGTAAGATAGTATTATATCTTATATGATAAAATAATATTGTACAATAATGTGTATACAGTATATAATGGTATAAGAATGTTAAGATAATGTGTGTATAGTGTAATGTAGTAGGAATCCACGGTCGTGCTCCATGGAGAGGCCCGGTCCGCAGTCACACTCTTGATCTGCAGCTGGGGGTCCGTAGTGACATTCCATGGAACTGCGACGTGGGAGATAAAATAACCTCCGGGGAGCGGGTCCCCGGGTATAGAATTAGTGGCAGGCCTTACTAGAGCGTGAATCCGTACAGTCTAAATTACAATTGCACCAGTGGGACACAAACCCACACAACCAAAAGGGAGGACGAGAAGAGAGAGGACGAGAGGAGAGAGGAGAGAGGGGGGGGGGGGGGGGGGTGGGGAGGGAGAGGGGATGACTAGGGTGTCTGAGTACTGAGAAACACTATACAATTAAAATTCACAATGTAGGTCAACAATCACCTGGCATCTGTCTACATCTATACACTTCGGCTATAGGCTTTATCATAAAGAAAGGTTTTTAATCTAGTCTTAAATATACAGAGTCTGTCTGCTTCACGGACTGAGACTGGGAGAAGGTTCCACGGCCTGAAACTTAAATGCTCTGCCTCCTGTTCTAACTTTTTTGGGGTTTCCTGGAGCCGTAAGCATTTTTTCATACTGTGGACGCAATGGTGTTCTGGCTGGTTTATAGGGCTCGATGAGTTATTTGACATACACTGGTGCCTGTCCAGAGCCTTGTATGTGAAGAGGAGAACCTTAAACTCTATTCTGTATTTAACCGGGAGCCAGTGAAGGAGTGATACGAGCCAGTGAAGGAGTGATATGATCTCTTCTTCTGGTTCCTGTCAGTATGCGCGCAGCGTCATTCTGGACTAGCTGCAAGCTTTAATACGATGTTGTCTTTGAGGTACCGGTAATAATGCAAAGTCTGAAAGTAATCCATCCAACGCAATCTTTGCCCTTCTGTATTTAAATGTGTCAGATGTTATTTGTAGAGTGTGCTGGAGAATGAATTAGTGCTCGACTAATCAGTCAATGTGTGTAGGACATCTTTGTTAGTGGTAATTAAGAAGTTTACTGAGTGTTGAACTGATTACTTTCAGGACAACCTCTGGGTTAAATGTGTGTGTGTGTGTGTGTGTGTGTGTGTGTGTGTGTGTGTGTGTGTGTGGTGTGTGTGGTGTGTGTGTGGTGTGTGTGTGTGTGTGTGTGTGTGTGTGTGTGCGTGTGTGCGCGTGTGCGCGCGCGCGTGCGTGCGTGTGTGTGCGTGCGTGCGTGCGTGCGTGCGTGCGTGCGTGCGTGCGTGCGTGCAAGTGTTTGCTTGGGGGGTGGGAGTGTTAATCAGTGCAGCAGTTGAACTATTACATAAAAAAGTTAATCCCTCATGTGATACTGTGGCGTATGTTTATGTATTTAACAGGGGCCATTATACACAACAGAACTGTTCGACCAGAGTTAGCTTTGTAGCTAATTTGCATCGTTGGTGGCCTGTAAATTCCCACTCTGCTGCCTCTTTCCTTACGGCCTCAAATTCTTCAACTCTTAAAGGAGTAGTTCACCCAACAAATGACTTATTTTCTATCCATTACACACCCCATGAAGCATTGAATTCATGGAGACTATTTTGTTTTTGTCACATTCCTCCAGGAAAGGACAGAGTCATCGGTCAACAGGAGACTCAATGGAGACGGTGGAGTCTCATATCGGTCAACAAAGTATTGGCATAAAATAAGTAATTTTTTGGGTTAACTACCAACTAGGTCACTGAAACATTACTAGAGTTTGGCTCAGAGTCCTGTTCCACTACTTCTGTCGTAGCAATGTCCCTAGGCCTAGTCCCTGGCCTAGCAGTGTCCCTGGGCATGGTGGTTTGGGTCATACTCAAAGACCCTATGGTGTTTAATCCATCTCTGTATACTCTCTGTATCTCTCTGTAGCCTTATGTGGTCCAATAACTTTGTGTGTGAGTTGGTTTACTCAAATAGCACTGGAGCAATGATAAATAATTTAAGATGCATATGAGTTCTAGCCCAACTACCTAACAGTAAACATCAATATGAGCTTTCAGTTAAAACAAAAGAAAGAAAAGAAAATCAACAAAACTCAGTTGGAAACTGTGACCAGGTTTCACCGCAGCTGTGCAGCCAATCTCTATTGTGAAAGATGAGGGACTGAAACAAGCCTATGGCTCATTTCAACAGTGGTGTAAAGTAACTACATACATTTACTCAGGTACTGTACTTTACAGTTACATTTTGAGGTATTTTTTTTACTTTACTGGAGTATTTCCAATTTCCAATTCCACTACATCTCAGAGGCAAATATTGTACTTTTACTCCACTATTTGACAGCTTTAGTTACTAGTTACTTTGCAGATATAAATTATTATATTATAAAACATACATTAACCACTTTAGCCCTATTTTACAAGCTCACAACGCGTCGCATCGCGACGTGTTGTGAGCTTGTAGATCGGCTATTTTCAAACATTTTAGTACTTTTACTTTTGGTACTTTAAGTATATTTTGATGCCAGTACTTTTGAACTTTTACTCAAGTAACACTTCAAACACAGGCCTGTTACTTGTAACAGAGTATGTTTATATGGTGGTATTACTACTTTTACTTAAATAAAATATCTGAGTACTTCTTCCACCACTGCATTCCACTCACATGATGTTTCTTACTAACACCAGTCCCTCTGTGTGAGTGTTGAGACAGAGACTAAAGTATGAACCCACGGCGTCTGACACAAAACAATGTGTTTGCTGCCCTCACAGACATTTACACATGTTGCGGAGAAACACACAGAATACAGAGCAATGGGATTTTTTTCAGTTCACAATGTGAAACGTTTTCCTTCCAAAATAAATAGCTTAGGTTTCTCACTCAGAAGCTCTTCTTTCTTGAGCCTGGCACTCAGCCTGAAATTTCATTTAATTTCACTCCATTATCCAGGCTGAAAGCCCTCTTAGTGCAGCTGTTTTCTGAGATGGGGGCTTTGGCGATTCACACTGGGTCATCCCCATCCCCATTGGCCCGGCTACATTTACACCGGAAAAAACCCTGCCTTTGGCAGCGTCACCAGACCCTGAATTTGTGGCTAGCGATTCAGGGCCCACAATAACATCACTGAATGACTGTCTGTTTTGCAGTGGTGGAAAAAGTACTCACATGTTTTACTTAAGTAAAAGTATCAATACTGCAATGTAGAGATGCTAGTATTGGGATCAAAATATACTTAAAGTACCGAAAGTAGAAGTACTCGTTATGCAGAATGTCCCAATTCAAGTTTTCTAAATGTATACAAATATTTTGAAAATAGCAGATCTACAAGCTCACAATGCGTCGCATCGCGACGCATTGTGAGCTTGTAGATTGGCTATTTTCATATAGCCGAAATATAATATAGAGCTTAAGTGGTTAATGTATGTTTACTAATAATAATCTAAATCTACAAAGTAACTAGTAACTAAAGTTTTCATATAATTGTAGTGGAATGGTTTTTAATGAGTTCTATTAAATAGATAATTTCCGCAAAGTCACCTTGCATGTCTGTGTGATTGCCTTGTAGTCTGATCCGTTTAACACAAATGTCATCTTCTGAGGGATTGGATATTGTGAGTAAATCCAAAAGACTGGTCAATTCCCTTGTAATCTTCTAATCCTGTTTATCGACAATTACAGTGAACTACATTCACGAAAACCCTCTATTTTCTGGTCATATTCGGTTCATGAGCCTGCCTTGTGCATCTCTATTATCTGTTTGTCCCCACCCCGACCCCCCTCCTAAACACACACTGTTAATTGTGGCTGTGTTGCTTGTTGCCAGGAGAGTTCATTCTCTCTCTTACTCTCTCTCTCTCTCTCTCACACACACACACACACACACACACACACACACACACACACACACACACACACACACACACACACACACACACACACACACACACACACACACACACACACACACACCTGCCAACACTCCATATTTCTCCTGCTGTAATGTCTCAGTGATACAAAATAAAAGAGCATGATTGATTGCCACCAGGGCCCCTGGACCTGCTCACAGAGGGCCAGCCTTGCTGTCATCAACAGATTGTTGCAGCAGGTGGCAGACGAGGTAGACGGCCTCGTCTACCTCGGCCAGTTATCATTTAGGAGCCCCCACCCCACCAGAAAGCCTACTATACCCACAATGGCCATTCAACTGGTCAAGGAAAAAAACATGAAAAGCATAGATAAAAAGCATAAGACCAGTTGCTGCCTAAAACAGTTAGTATGATCAACATATAGCCTATCAACATAAACAATATGAATACCGTTGTTTCTTGTATCTCCATATTCAAAATGTGTATGTTTTTTGTGAATGAACGCCATACTTCATACAAGAGTGTCGCACAACAGTAGGCCTACACTATTTTCACCGTTTTGGACGTACAAGGTTTCCACCCGACGGCAACGATATAATAGTCCCTTCTATAACTTCTGGAAGGAGCTTGAACTCTGCTATTATTTGTTAGTTGGCTCTATTATAGCTCCTGGTGCTCAGAGGGCCAGGGGGCCCTGCTAATGTCAGCGTGTTTTAATCCCATCAGTCATTACAATTATAATGACTGATATGGGAAAATTGTCAGATGAATAATAAATAAATAATAATAAGAGATGAGGGGCTTTGTGCAATATATGTGAGAATTAAGCCCCCCAGCTGGGGTTCTCAGTGTGAGAAATGAGGGCCGTGGAGTGAGAATTCCATCAAGGCCATTTGTGTTCGTCACACGCTCAGTGCACGAGAGCTGTGCACGCTCAGCGCACGAGAGCTGTGCGCGCTCAGCGCACAACTGAAAGCCAATGAAATGCCATGAGAAATGTGAGTACTTTTACTCACATACTGTGTATCAATCTTAAGCCAATGCTTCTGTATACTTGCAACTGGTTGTGTGGGGTGGGGGTGGGGGTACTGGTGTATTTGAATTGCTTAATGCCTCTTCCTGATTCACTGAAGGATCCAGGTAGTATATCACTTAGCAGTGTATTTTCCCATGGGTGATAACAGAACCATCAGACAGTGTTGATGAGCACGTGCAGCTCTCCCCACATCGATCAGCATTGTCTTTCCAGGAGAGCAGGGTGTAATTATTATCTCCCTGGACTTCTGACTGCATCCATGATCAATCCAGCCTAAAGATGGACGTGTTGGACACTGTGTGCGTAATGGTAGAG
The DNA here is from genome assembly GCF_963454915.1 of Gymnoscopelus microlampas. Taxonomy (NCBI): domain Eukaryota; kingdom Metazoa; phylum Chordata; class Actinopteri; order Myctophiformes; family Myctophidae; genus Gymnoscopelus; species Gymnoscopelus microlampas. The sequence goes on from NC_139952.1 coordinate 6,545,471, forward strand.
GCTGGAGACCAACGCACGTGGCCATGGAGCAGACTGTTAAGCATCTCAAAGCTAGATGTATAATCCACAGTACTATGGTGTTGTTTGCAGAACAGACCTGCTAATAGCACTTTGCATCATGATTTGTTGTTAGCTTGTAGATCTGTTCTATTTTGGAACATTATAGTATAAATTAAGCTGATATTTAGCAGATAGCTTAAACAAAAGGTATAGCCTATATATTATTTTGAATGTCAGGTAAAGTGTTATTGAAATTATTGGCACAGTTCTATTCCTTTCGTAGTCTGTTTTATTCCATAATTTTTATTGTCCTTCTTTTGTTTTTATTGCATTCTAATGGCCTGTTAAAATGTGTTTCCTTTGCTTAATGTTTTGTGTGAAGCACATTGAATTAGTGGATTTTTTATCTAGCACTCATCTTTTATTGTTTTTTCTTCTTAATAAAGTTGGTTCCTTCCTTTTCTTTATGTTAAGGGTACATAGAATGGGGACTTGCTAGAAACGTGCTATATAAATCTGAGCTATCATTATTAGTATTATGATTACGATTATTATTACTACAGTACAAGGACCAATTCATATCAAACTTAACTAAGTCGACATGAATGACCGCTTTCAAGAGCACATAATCACACTACACCTCTTGTCTTGTCCTGTGGAATTATCATTGCTGTACTTGTCAAAGAGATTTAGAAGTTAACATTTTAAAATTAACTTATAAAGATTAAATGTTTTTTTTTCTTCAGTTATCTCACGTTTTCTCACTTTTGTGCTGTGAGACTCCACCCTGCTTCTCAGACGGGCTGGCACCTTTTAAGCATTTACATGATTTTGTCATCATGCAAGTTGATAAGTAAATTAACCTGTCTTTGTCGGGGGTGGCAGGAAGGGGCAGGAGCAAAGTGTTTCATCTCTATGTGGGACAAAAGGCCTTTTGATGATGAGGGAAGCTTTTGGTGTTACTTGTATATAGGCTACAAGCTGTCAGTGTGTGGTTGAGTTCAACCAAGGTTGTTTCCATGCGATTTTGTACTGCTGAATTGTAAGTCCTGAACTCCTTTTGGTGCCGAAATGTAATCACTCATTCCTCTGAATTGTGAACTGTCGTCTTTGCCTTATCTATCTTATTTGACTGAGTCCCCATTCAGATTTCCACCACAGCCTCATAGTTTCATCAGAACCTCATCAATTTGTCTGTTTGCTGGCAACTCGCTTCATTATTTTCGCAGTGAACTACGCGGCATGACGTGGACAAGCAGTCCCAATCGTGGCGGCGAGGTGGTTCTTGGAGAGGCAGAGAGCATGATCACATGAACCTCGTGCACAGACAGCTGCTGCTATTAGGATACGTCAAAGGTCCTGAGATACATTTAGGAATAAGACAAAATGACGGAGAGCCCACTACTCTGAAATCTGACAGCTTCTGTGCAAATTCTTTATGTATTTGTGCTTGTTGTTGGAAGTGCCGGGGCGCCTGTAGCTCCCCAGAGCTCTCCTCTCCTCTCCTCTCCTCTCCTCTCCTCTCCTCTCCTCTCCTCTCCTCTCCTCTCCTCTCCTCTCCTCTCCTCTTCCTTCAGAGCAACAGTCCAGCAGTGCTGAGTCTTTGTGTAGACAAACACACCACAGTGCCTCCTCCTTTGCTATTTCAGCACCACAGCTCAGCTGGACAGTGACAGGTTTCAGCACCAAAGAGCGCTGGACAGCGACAAGTTTCAGCACCACATAGTGCTGGACAGCGACGGGTTTCAGCACCACAGAGTGCTGGACAGCAATGGGTTTCAGCACCACAGAGTGCTGGACAGCGACATGGCAACGGAGCTGTTCTCCTCTACAGCGCCCAGGGGTGCTGATCTGTCTGACCTGTACTCTGTGATCCCCTTCAATGTCACCTTCCTCCCGGACGAGGACCTGGGCTTCATGAGCAACAGGCAGAACTACACGGAGCAACAACAGAGTAGTCCCGTCCAGAGCTCTGGGGGCATTATTATAGCCATCTGCATCACGGCTCTCTACTCCGTTATCTGCGTGGTGGGACTGCTGGGAAATGTTCTAGTCATGTACGTAGTGGTGAGGTGAGTTTATTAAAACCATTACTCAATGTTTCATTTACCTTTTTATTAAGTCTGTTCAACTTGTTTTGATGTCATACGTTTTCCACTGTTAAAGGAACAGTATATGTTAGCCTAATTGATTTTCTAACTTATTTACATGATTTTGATTTCACTTTCATGAGTAGAGTGCATACCTTATCGCACTGTAGTGTGCGGGCGGGCGGGCGGGCGGGCGTGTGTGTGTGTGCGTGCGTGCGTGCGTGCGTGCTGTTGGCTCTATCTAATATCCCCTCATGAAGCATCCTCCTGTAGGCCTATACACAGTCGTTTATAATAATCTGCGCTGAAATCAAGTGAACGTTTTATGTGAAACATTCACGGTTCATCAGATATATTATCTATCATTCACATTGACTCAGCGTGGCTGCCTCAGGCAGAAACCTGCCATAATGTCGCCTGGCGACAAGATCTGTTCTTCGTCTTTGAACTTATCCCCTTACATCCTGGAATTCAGTCGAGTGTCCTAGTTTTATCTGGAATGGATTTTATGAGAACACATCTAACTAGATTGAAAAAGGTCATACTAGTCAATGGTTACGCCATCAACTACCTTTCGGAACCCTGTATACCTTTTTATATTTGGGATATCGTCCTCCCAAATACAAAAAAAGGTATACAGGGTTCTGAAAGGGGCTGTGTGTCGTTTGGACATAAATTGAATTCATCTTCAACATTTCTTGTTTACAGCAGGCATTTTGACAGCAGCAGGTAAACACAGCTGAAGGTAATAATGTTAGCTGTGGCCACAGCTAACATTGCGTGCGAGCGTGCGTGCGTGCGTGCGTGTGTGTGACAGGATGAATGCATTACTCCTGGCAACACACAAGACAGTCACAATTAACATCATTACCTTCAGCTGTGACACCTGTTTGTCTGGGAAAATGTCTGATGGTGAACATGGTCTTGGTGAAGCACTGTGACATCAGTTTGGACCTAAGATTTGGTCATTTATTACAGATAGACATTTATTCAGAAGAGTGACGTAAAGTCTCAGCCCCCTCAAACGTAACATGTAGAATACAGTAAAAATGTTAGTAATGACATCTGCTTCTCCAAGCATTATTCTGTCAATTCACAAAATGGCCTTTTCCTCAAAGGTAACAGTGCAGTGCAGTAATGCTGTATATGTTCATTTGACTGGAGTTCTACACATTACCTGCCATTTAGTGGTTTCACAGTACTTGTTTATACTGTGTGGTATGATGTTGTATAGCTGACATTAAACACAGTAAAGAGTGGTTTATACTCTGTGGTATGACTTTGTATAGCTGACATCAGTAAAGAGTGGTTTATACTCTGTGGTATTACTTTGTATAGCTGACATCAGTAAAGAGTGGTTTATACTCTGTGGTATGACTTTATATAGCTGACATCAGTAAAGAGTGTTTATACTCTGTGGTATGACTTTGTATAGCTGACATTAAACACAGTAAAGAGTGGTTTATACTGTGTGGTATGACGGTTTATAGCTGACATTAAACACAGTAAAGAGTGGAGTATACTGTGTGGTATGAAGGTGTATAGCTGACATTAAACATGATGACTTCTCCTCTCACCTCCTGGGACAAAGCAGCAGCTGCTTCATAGCTAGTCATCATGCATTGAACACGGAACGCGCGCGCGCACGCACGCACGCACGCACGCACGCACGCACGCACGCACGCACACACGCACACACACACACACACACACACACACACACACACCTTATTTTCTGTCTGTCTGTCTGTCTGTATGTCTCTCTGTCTCTGTCTGTCTCTTTCTCTCTCTCAGTCACTTGCTTTTGTTTTGAGTGAGGGAGGGCGTATTAAGGACTTAAACTACTATTTTATACTTTAAATAAAATTGCAAAAATAGTTAACTACATATTGCATTGAAGGGGGATTGGGAGACAGAGAGACAACCCCTTTGATGTGAGCCATGTTCTGTAAGTAACCTTCTAAGGATGTTAAACGGAGCCACTTTGACAAAAAACTCACAGAAAATAACTGCTTGGCAAACATGGAGTGAAAATGGAGGAAACAAAATGGAATAAGCAGGTGGACGAGTGTGTTAACATGGTGCTGAATAAACATTGATACACCGAGAGAGAATAATGTCACACACTCCATGGAGGAGTAGAACCAGTGTTGCATTGGTCATTGCACGCGGTAACACGTCATCCCACCTATCTTTTGAGCAGGAGCACGCACATGAATCGATTAAAAACAACTCTTAAATTCACACCTCAACAAAGTTTACAAAGGCTGCCGTCTGCTGGGTGTCACACCAGCATAAATTAACATAGGAATGAGCCTAGATGGACATCAATTGTCCATTGTGTAACCTGTAGTGTAGATGTTAGGCGAGGTGCGCATGACGTCTTTAAAATAGCGTCCCACCAGAGATAGATTCACCAACCACCAGTGAGTAGAACCAACACTGTCTCACTCCCAAAAGGCATATTGTGACTTAGTGACCAAACGACCAAATGTGCCTTGAAGGGGGGGCAAATAAGGCACATGTTGACTTTTCGGGACTTCTGCATTAGCAAACGCAGAAGTCCAGTTCTCAGCGTTTTTGACGGTCCAACAAAAAACAAGCTGAAAACGTCGGAGGCGCGCCGTCTCAAGCGGACTTGAGCCACGGGAGGCACCGGCGAGCGAGCTAAAGCGAGCGAGTTGCCATGCCGAGCGTTGCACTGCAACTCAGTTTATTAAAACCATTACTCAATGTTTCATTTACCTTTTTATTAAGTCTGTTTAACTTGTTTTGGTGTCATAAGTTTTCCACTGTTAAAGGAACAGTATATGTTAGCCTAATTGATATCCATGCATTTTCTAACTTATTTACATGATTTTGATTTCACTTTCATGAGTAGAGTGCATTATGTACGTTATGAGCACACTGAAGTGTGCGTACGTGTGCGTGCGTGTGCATGTGCGTGTGTGTGCGTGCGTGCGTGTGTGTGTGCGTGCTTGCTGTTGGCTGTTATCTAATATCCCCTCATGAAGCATCCTCCTGTATACACAGTCGTTTATAATAATCTGCGCTGAAATCTTTGTGTGAAACATTCACGGTTCATCAGACATATTATCTATCATTCACATTGACTCAGCGTGGCTGCCTCAGGCAGAAACCTGCCATAATGTCGCTTGGCGACAAGATCTGTTCTTGGCGAAGGACTTCGTCTTTGAGCTTATCCCCTTACGTCCTGGAATTCAGTCGAGTGTCCTAGTTTTATCTGGAATGGATTTTATGAGAACACATCTAATTAGATAAAAAAAGGTCATACTAGTCAATGGTTACGCCATCAACTACCCCCTTTTGGAACCCTGTATACCTTTTTGTATTTGGGATACCGTCCTCCCAAATACCCAAAAAAGGTATAAAGGGTTCTGAAAGGCCGTCTGAGTTATGTCACGATAGACACAACATTGAAAAACATATGAATCACCTTTACATGTTCAGTAAGAATTACAGTATGGATGTTCTAAATCATATGGTGACTCACTGGATTTAGGGCATAATGGAGTGGGGATTGGGCTCAAAACATTACAAGCAGTTGCCAGTAGACATTGTGGTGTGTCTGTCGCTGTGTGTGTGTGTGTGTGTGTGTGTGTGTGTGTGTGTGTGTGTGTGTGTGTGTGTGTGTGTGTGTGTGTGTGTGTGTGTGTGTGTGTGTGTGTGTGTGTGTGTGTGTGCACGTGTGTGTGTGTGTGTGTGTGTGTGTGTGTGTGTGTGTGTGTGTGTGTGTGTGTGTGTGTGTGTGTGTGTGACTGTGTGCGTGCTTGTGTGTATGTGTTTGTGTGTGTATTCCAGGGAATATGTCAGTTTATGTAGCATTACATGTTTATTGAACATTGCATTGTTGTGGCTTATGAGGAACCAACCGTGTTGAAGAGAGACAACCAAAGATATAAGGAATAAAGTAAAACTCCAAGGCTCTGTATTCCGTTTTAAAAGGTCTTTATTATTTTGGTTTAGCCAATCCAGTATCGGCTGCAATGGATATTATCAGATTATTGAGTTTAAACCATTCATTCCAATCATTCTCGTTTGTCTCTCTAATGTTAAATGACATAAGGAGTTTCCTCATAATCCTAGTTAGTTTAGCATAGAATCACATCTGATGAGCTTCCAGCCACATTGCATTAGTAGCAGACTGAATGACAAACCAGCTGAGACTGATAGATTAGACTATAATCCATTCTGCTTCATTGCAGCAATCAGGGGAACGATCACTTTCTCTCTTTGGTCGCTAAGAAACTGATTTAGCACAGTAAGCCAGCCTATTCCTCCATCTGTTTAAGAATTTAAGTCACAGTATATGTCAGGGTGCGAGTTCAGAGAGCCCAAAAGCCGTACGACACAATTCAATGTCCGGCCAAATATTCAGACAAAATCACACCCAGTGTGAAGAGAGTGGTGCCTATCACTGACTTTTACGTGTTTTTACTCATTTTAACGTCTTTTATGTATTTTTACTCATTGTAAGTATTTTTACTCTGTTTAAGTATTTTTACTCAAAAGTGTGTGTGTGTGTGTGTGTGTGTGTGTGTGTGTGTGTGTGTGTGTGTGTGTGTGTGTGTGTGTGTGTGTGTGTGTGCGCGCGCGCGTGTGTTGCACTCCTGTTTGTGTATAATTAGTGTAACTGCTTGCATCTTTGTGTTGCAATCAGCCGCAGCTGTTGAGGTCATGCTCAGGTCATGCTCATACGGACACCCGTGAGGCCGTGCTCATGCGGACACAGAGCTGTTGAGGCCGTGCTCATACGGACACACAGCTGTTGAGGCCGTGCTCATACGGACACAGAGCTGTTGAGGCCGTGCTCATACGGACACAGAGCTGTTGAGGCCGTGCTCATACGGACACAGAGCTGTTGAGGCCGTGCTCATACGGACGGTGTTACGTGTATGGTCAAGGGGAGACTGTATGTTTATGGGGAGACTGTGTATGCTGTTTTTCTCCCTGCTACACTCTGCCTGCTGCTCTGTCACTCACTCTCAGGTCCAGCCCATTCACTCAACTCAACTCCGCCTCTCACCACCGGTTGGTCCTTCCCTTCATCACTCCACCAATCACCTCCATCGTCATCATAGATAAAGAACCTGTGACGGCGGCCATCTTTCTCTTTCCCCATCATGCTTCCACCAGCTCATTTGTTTGTTCCATGCCTATGTCCTAACTAAATCACCTCCAGTCTCTTAAAGACGTTTTGACCTTTTGCCAAACGTTTAGTACAGGGGGGGTAGTTTAGCTCTGGGGTACCCTGTACATATTGCACGTAGGTAATTCCCGTGTTTAATCCCACTAGTCTAGAGGTGAGTGCCACCCATTGTATTTTCTGTTTATTGTTGGAGTAGGAAGGATTTTTGTTTCTCTTTAGTAGGTAAGATCTTTATTTTATCTAGACAGTGAGTTTTTGTTTTACTACATTCTTTCCTTTGGCACCACCTGACCCTCCCTGTATTTGTTACTTGGCATCTATTTTTGTTCACGTTAGTTGGTTAATAAACAACTTTACTTTAACCTCATCCTATGTCTGTCTCAAGTGTATAATCTGGGTATATGTTACCGTCCCTTCCTCCTGGACCACCATCTGGGACGTAACAGACGGACACTCATACGGACAAAGTCATGTATAGGGAGTGGTTGGCACCACTCAAAAACGAATTGGAGGAGTACAAAAATAAGTGGAAAAGGAAATAAAAGCAAGGAAAGTGTGGACATTTTGAAGAGATGCAAACGACTATGAAAAAAATGAAGTTTATTTGTGGAGGATCCCAAAGGACAAGAAACAGGAACATATTCACATTGCCAATGATGTGATTCACTCCTCCACTACAGACCTAGACACAACCTCAGAGACCAGCGGACCCACATCAAACAGGGCCGCTTTTTTAGAACGGGGCGCCGGCCACAGCGGAGGAGGAGGACGAGGAAGAAATGCCGCAGGGGGCAGAGGAAGAGCCGGAGGCCAGAGGACGTTCTACCTCACCCGGAACTCCATGAAATGATTAACATCATGAACCTGAGTGACAAACCCTTATCTACTGCATGTGAGTCAGCCCTTAAAAAAGGCCTATCCTTTGTACCAACTACTGACTGTGATGAATTTAACACAATCATTGACTTTCATAAATTTGTTCGATCAATAAGACTAAGAGAATTCTTTAAGAGCAATAAGGATGATACTGATACACCAACTGTAATGGATTCAACAAAGAGAATTCTAGATTTCGTGGAAAATCCACTTTTATTCCACCGAAACATAGAAATGCATCTGTTGACACCTATTGCAGATTGGTAGAACAAGATGTTAAAAATACTCTTAAGAATAGAAAAGAACATAAGGTGTATAACAACCTATCGAATGAAGAAAGGGAAGCATTGAACAATCTTTCTAAAGATACTTTGATTGTGAAAAATGCAGATAAAGGAGGGGCTATTGTTGTTCAGAATAGGAGTGATTATGTAAAAAGAAATACACCAGCAAGGAGATGCTAAGAACTACGGAAAACTTTTTGGCAATCCAACAGTGACTTATAAAAATGAGATCCATCATCAATTAAAGAACTGGTTGGATAATGGCCTCCTGACCAAAAAAGAGTACGATTTTATGAAGATAGATCATTGAATCACTCCAGTTTTCTATTGTCTGCCAAAAGTTCATAAAGATCCTGTTCAACCTAAAGGTAGACCAATAGTGGCAGCAATAGGATCTCTCACTGAAAATATCTCTTCTTATGTGGACTTCTTCCTACAACCAATAGTGAAATCTCTCCCGTCCTTCACACAGGATTCAACAGACCTAATAAAGACTCAGAAGTTCGTTCAGGATCCGACCACTGTGACCTACATGGCCTGTTTGGATGTCGAATCCCTGTACACCTCAGTACCCCACACAGGGGGCTTTGGAAGCTCTGACACTGTTCCTGAATCAGCGTCCACCGGATTCAACACCAGAAACGCACGTTCTTATAGAACTGACAGAGACTCGGCTCACACACAATTACTTCATGTTCCAAGACGAGAACTATCTACAAGTAAAAGGCGTGAGTATGGGCAGCAAAGCGAGCCCGTCCATAGCCAACGTCTATATGGGTCTTTTTGAGCAGAATTATGTATTTAACTCAACAGAAAATATGTTTTTGCCATACATAAAGATGTGGAAAAGATATATAGATGATATTTGTATACTGTGGACAGGGGATGAAATTACACTTTCACAGATTACTATGGAATATGACCAACACCAAGTATTTTTTTTGATATTGTAATCAAAAGAGAGAATGGTACATTCCAAACAGATGTATACAGGAAACCCTATAACAGAAATTCTTTATTGAGAAGTGACTAATTTCATCCCACTCCCTTAAAAAACAGCTTACCGTAGAATCTGCAATGTGACGAGTTATTTCAGGAACAGACAGATACTTTAAAAAAAATATGTTTAAAACAAGAGGGTACACACAGGACATTATAGACAAGGCAGCATTGAAGGTATGCCAAAAAACCCAAGAAGAATGTTTACAATCTACGAAAAATAAAAATATGTCTGTACAACCTATACAGTGTGTCACACAATACTCACCTCTAGGTAATTGTTTTCAGAAAACTATACAAAAAAAAAAACACTGCCATCGTCTTAGTTCTGATCCAACATTGGACAAATCTTTTCAGATCCCCCTAGACTACTATACAGGAGAGCACATAACATCAGAGACATTGTGGTAAAGTCAGATCACACTTTCCTAGATGACCTGCCAGATGGTAATCGACGTTGTGGTTCATGTGCTCAATGTCACATTACAGAAAAAATGCAACTTTTTCTATCACCCGTCAACAGGGCAAGAGATGAAAATAAGAGGCAAAATAACACGTACAACGAATAATGTAATCTATCTACTCAGATGTCCATGTGGGAAAGCCTATGTGGGTAAGACAACACGTGCGTTAAAAACACGTATTGCTGAACACAGGAGTACAATACGTAGTGGGGATGAAAAAGTACCAGTAGCTTTACATTTTAAAAAGGCACACCACAATGTCTCATCTTTAAGATACCTAGGAATAGAGAAAGTGCATCTTCAGAGACGAGGGGGAGATATAGACAATCTCCTATTGAGGAGGGGAGTATGGTGGATCCATTACCTTAAAACTATGGCACCAACATGACTCAATGAGGACTTTGATATTAGGCCTTATTTGTAAACAAGCCAACCTGGGCGTCAAAATGGACCCCCGCCTCAACTATGAGACCCACATCAAACACCTCTGCAAAACATCCTTCTTCCACCTTAGAAACATAGCCAAACTCCGCCCCACCCTCACTCTTCCTGACGCCGAAAAGTTGGTCCACGCCTTTGTCTCCTCCAGGTTGGACTACTGTAATGCACTTCTCGTCGGGATCCCTAGCAAGAGCCTTCAAAAGCTCCAATACATACAGAACAGCGCTGCTAGGATCCTGACGAGAGTGCGAAAATACGAGCACATCACCCCCATTCTCAAATCACTGCACTGGCTTCCCATCTCCTCCCGGACAGAATATAAAATCACCCTGCTAACTCACCAATGCATCTATGGAAATGCCCCCCCTCCCTACCTCAAGGAACTGATTGAACCACAAACCGCCACCCGCAGTCTCCGCTCCGGAAACACTAATAAACTCAAAGAACATCACACCAACCTTTGTACCATGGGAGACCGAGCTTTCCATGCAGCTGCCCCCTGGCTGTGGAACTCACTCCCAGACCAACTCAGAGCTCCACAGTCTGTGAACACTTTTAAGAGAGCACTAAAAACCTACCATTTTAACAAAGCATTCGGTTCGCTTTTTAAGCCGGTTTTAATAACCCTGTCTCTCCTTTTTAAACTTGTTTTTAAACATGTTTTAATCCTGCTTTAGACTTTTTGATTATGATGCAAATGGTTCCTCTTTTTATCTGTTTATTATGTACTGTAGCACTTTGAGGTTTGTTTCAAATGTAAAGTGCAATACAAATAAAATGTATTATTATTATTATTAATGAAGGGAGCTGCTTATATGTAGTCTGTAAAACTTTTCAACTTTTCTTTTTGAAACTCTTAAAAATCAAGAAAATGTTCTAACAATATTTTGTAAAAAAATGTAAAATATGTGTGTCATTTGATCATTTTCGCCCCTGATTTGACCAGAATCATACATTTCTGTATAAAAAGAAGTAATTTCCTGCTTTCTTGTTTATACTTGAAAAAGACCGAAAGGGTCGAAACGTCGTATCTGCTGTTTGTTTGAATAAAACCTTGGAGCATAAACGTGAGTTATGAGGAGCCCTATCTTTGTTACATTATCGGCTACAATCAACGTTGAACTCTTGGCTCAACGGTACCCTCGGTGGCTCGTGGTAATTATTAATGCTTTGATCATCTCATCAATTGTAAGTCTAGAATGACAGATGCAATGAATACAAGAGTATGTCACGTTATATGTACAGTATTATGCTACAAGCAAGCAGAGCCATAGTTGAACAAAGTTGTCTCGGGCTGGAGTCGAACCTGTTCTCCCGGTGCATGTGGTTTTCTCTGATTGGCCGAACGTTGATATTCTTGTGTTGTGACCTCGACAATCAGGCGCTGTCGGTAGCGCTGTCGCCTCACAGCTAGAAGGTCCTGGGTTCAATTCCCGCCGGGGACGCTGTGGGGTGATAAGAAGGCTTGTTATCTCTCATGCATTGAAGGAGGCATGAGCTCGGCTCTGGGCTCCCTAGGCTGGCGGGGGAGTGTAGAGCCCAGGATCACTTAGACAATTGGCACTGGGTGAAAAGAAATGGGGTTGCAAAATCGTGAGATAAAAAAATATATAGAAAAAAAGAAATGGCAATACCTCGGTACCTCCATGTCAACTTCCAACATTGCGTCGGAGAGAGATCCAGGTATTAAAACCACTGATTTCGAACACTGGCTGTACTCTGCTTCAGTGGCTCAAGACCGACAGAGCGAGACGCAGTGTTGCTGGGCAGATTCTTTGAGCAGATAACTGAGTGCTCGGGTTCTGGCGTTCAGAACACAGAAGCGGTTGGTGGCAGTATATGTATTGATATGTGTCTGTCCAAGGGTTTATCAGTTCGGCCATACAAAAAAAAGTCATGGTTCAGTCTGACTTTGTGAAGTGTGTAGCCATCTTTACCTTGCAGCCATCGTAGTTGCTACTTGAACATGAGACCATGTTTGTGCTGTGACCATTTCTATACACCAGAGGGTTCTGGTGGACAGAAATGGTCACAACACAAACATTTGTGTCTGGTTTCTATTCAGTGTGGATACACTTGTGTGACTTCAGCATATTTGAATGCCTGAAACTCTTTTCACAATGTCTGCAATAGTAAGGCTTTTCTCCAGTGTGAATCTGCTGGTGTTTCATCAGATTACTACTCACATTGAAACTCTTGTCACACTGTTTACAGACGAAAGGCTTTTCTCCTGTGTGGATACGCTGGTGAGTCCTCAAAGTACCTGAATTGTTAAAACTCTTGTCACACTGTTTACAGTGGTATGGCTTTTCTCCAGTGTGGAGACGATGGTGTGTCTTCAGGTTACTTGACTGACTGAAATTCTTGTAACAATGTTTACAGTGGAAAGGCTTTTCTCCAGTGTGGACACGCTGGTGAGTCCTCAGATGATCTGAATTGTTAAAACTCTTGTTACACTGATTACAGAGGAAATGTTTTTCTCCTGTATGGATACGCTGGTGTTTCTTCAGAGTACCCAGCACATTGAAACTCTTGTCACACTCGTTGCAGTGATATGGTCTTTCCCCAGTGTGGCTACGCTGGTGTGACTTCAGATGATCTAAACGTCGGAAGCTCTTGTCACATGGTTTACAGATGTGGATTGTCTTTCCTGTGTCGGTCAGCCGATGTGTCTTTACTTCCCCCGCATGACTTAAAGTCCTGGTGAGCCATTGAGGAGATCTTTGTCCCTGGCTGGTCACAGAGATAGGCGGGATCTGTCCATTCTTCATTTGATGTCCATTCATCATTTGACAGTGGAGGTCACTGTCACTTCTCTTCATGCTATGATGGCGGAATACCTGAGACATGAGGGCTTATGACCCCTAAAGAACAGAAGACAGAAGCTGAGAGAGTTGGCTTTATATGGTCTCTCAATTCTCTCTCTCTCTCTCTCTCTCTCTCTCTCTCCCACTATCTATGTGCTGTTCTCTGTATTGCTGCTCACTCTTTGACCTCTATGTTTTTCTATCTCTCTCTGGTATGTATGTCACACTCCATCACTCTTCTTCACAGGTAAACAGTAGATTCCTAAAAGCATCTCTACTCTTTATATAGGCTGAGCATATGGTCTAATGTTACACACAAGACAAACCATTGCCATGCATGCAAGCATAGCAACCACAATTTGTGCAGGTGCCACTGCAGCGTCCCTGAAGGACTTAAGAGAAAGATTTGTAATCTGTCGTTCTCAAAGAGGGTCCGGGCACCTAAAAGGTTCCTTGAGGGTGTTCCAGTAGGTTCCCCAGCAAAATGAGGAACAGTTTAAACACTTCAGCCTATACTTCGCCTAATCAAATGTGTTACATTTGTGCCCTTGGGCACAAATGTAACACAAAGCTTAGCCAATCTGTATAGCCGATTGGGTTGAGTTTTCCAATCAGGGAACCCAGGGACAGACACACAAACTGAAAGACTTAACATGACATCTATCACTTTATGCATAATATATGCATAAAGTGACAGATGAGAACATTTTATACTACTCAAGGATATATGAAACATCATCATCTCCAGATAGACAAACTGCCTAGGGAAGTTTGTACTCACGACGGCCGACGAGATGGTGGCTAGCCTGTGCGGAAGTGCAATGCACACCGGTCCTTTAGAGGTGCCGGCCAAAGGTAAAGACACTAAAAACATCAAAAAGTCGCATCACACTCGTAGCTACCAATATAAAGCTTATTAAGAACCCAAGAACCATAAAAACAATACGTGACACCAATGTTTTCAGAAGAAAAAGAACAACAAGCAAACAAATAGAGTATAAAACAAAACAGAACAAACAAATACATATAAAAAAAGTAGATTCAAATAAAAGGGTCACCTCTCGGAAATTGTAGTTACTGCTGTACAGACTGCTCACACGGATATTTCATAATGTTCACATAGACCGTATCTGTAAACAGGCTGCCTACATGATATAAGACATCTGTATACATGGTTATGCCCCTTTGCACAACTGAAAATGACCAAACAACACCCAAATTCACATTCTGTAAGGTTCCTTTGTCACACAAGATTTGTACAGGGTTTTCTTTTCACTTTGCCGCCAACCTCAGACACAACACCTCTGTGATAAATTGAATATAACCACAAGTATACCTCACAGAATATTGCAGGAGTGTCTGTCCCCCATAACTGAATGGGCATTCCCACTGTCTGTCTGTCTGTCTGTCTGTCTGTCTGTCCCCCTTACTGAATGGACATTCCCTCGTGAAAAAACACTATTGAATCACTACTCATAACTACTACAAAATGTCTACACAAAAACTACCATTTCATTACTCAATTGCTATTGCGATTAGTAGTGATTTATGTAGTGATTTCAATAGTAAAATGTGGAGAAATGTCCCGTTTCAGTACTTAATCACTACTGATAATTACTACATAATTACTATTCAAATCACTGCCTGGCTGCTACTTAATTACTTCAGCCTCACTATAGGCTTTTTGGAAAGAACTATACAATCACTACACATTCATTGTTGAATTACTACACAATGCTTACAGATCTACTGCTGCAGCTCTACACAATCCCTATGGAAAATATTCATGTAGTGTTTTATCACTACTGATCACTAATGAATTACTTTGTGTTCCTACACAAACCCTTTTGATTCACTTTTTAAACATTACACAATTATCATTCAGTTACTACTGTCTTACTATTAAACAAACCCTTTTGAATTACCTCTGAAATTCTACAGAATGCTTACACATTTACCGCTGTTTCTCTTAACAATCCCTACTGAATCACTCCATGTTTGTGTGTAGTGTTATGTAGTGTTCTATCGCTACTGATCACTAATGAACTACTTTTTGTTTCTACACAAACCCTTTTGAATCACTTTTAAAACATTACAGAATCATCATTCAATTACTTCTGTCTTATTATTAAACAAGCCCTTTTGAATTACTTCTAAAACTCTATAGAATGCTTACACATTTACCCCTGTTTCTCTTCAAAATCCCTACTGAATCACTCCATCTTTGTGTGTAGTGTTATGTAGTGTTCTATCACTACTGGTCACTAATGAATTACTTTGTTTCTACACAAACCCTTTTGAATCCCTTTTAAAACATTACAGAATTATCATTCAATTACTTCTGTCTTACTATTAAACAAACCCTTTTGAATTACTTCTGAAAGTCTACAGAATGCTTACACATTTACCGCTGTATCTCTTCACAATCCCTATTGAGTCACTCCATCCTTGTGTGTAGTGTTCATGTAGTGTTTTATCACTACTGATCACTAACAAATTACTTTTTGTTACTACTTAAACCCTTTTGGGTCACTTTTAAAGCTCTACACAATTGTCATTCAATTACTTCTGCCTTACTATTAAGTAATGACAACATCTACTCATTACTTGACCACTGCATATCAGCAATTTCTGATGATGAAACTGGTTACATTACCATTTATCAATTCAGAATCATGCTCAGGTTCAGTTATTCGAGGGGACATGAAATCAATCAATTATAACAATTATATAACATTTATATAACAATAACAACAATAACAATACAAATATCAATACAAAATATATTATCTGTCTGGCAGTACATTCATTGCTGTAGTTGGACTCCATTTACAGTGGCAGCCAAGTTCAGTTTGAATCAGATCTGGGCCACATCCAGATTGGAATCCGATTGGTTTTAATGGTCACGTGATGTTAATACCGTTCGGATTCCAATCTGGATGTGGTCCAGATCTGATCAGATTATCCAGGCTGTATGTTTAACAAAAGAGGAATAAAAGGTGCACTGTAGCCAGTGTGCATTAATTTCTTATCAGGTTTGGAGTGAATAATAGGTCTGACTCAACCTGAGCACAGACAGGCACTCACTTTCACTAGGACAGCGACCCCATTTACAGTGGCGGCCAAATTCAGTCTGAATCAGATCTGGGCCACATCCAGATTGGAATCCGATTGGTTTTAATGGTCACGTGATGTTAATACCGTTCGGATTCCAATCTGGATGTGGCCAAGATCTGATTACCGGTGTAAATGGGGCCTAAGGCATGCCCTTGAACAACAACAATATAAATAAAAATAATATATAAATCAATACAATTAACACACAGAATTGTTCTGAGGGGAAACTTGATAACGATTCTTTGTCTGTCATTTGGACTTGTGATGGTGTCCCAGTTTTTCGTTCGTCCAAATACTCTATTTGGCCTTTACAAACACAACTAATTGAGCTGCCGCCCAAACTGCGGAAACAACATATAATGGTGACAGCCCTTTGGTTTGGACCGAGTAAGCCAAAAATGAACAACAATATAAATAAAAACAATACATATACATATATAAAAATAAAAATAAACGGGGACCCCATTTACAGTGGCAGCCAAGCTCAGTCTGAATCAGATCTGGGCCACATCCCGATTGGAATCCGATTGGTTTTAATGGTCACGTGATGTTAATACCGTTTGGATTCCAATCTGGATGTGGCCCAGATCTGATTATCTTTTTTTTTTTTCAGCTAAGGTCTAGACTTCATTACGTATATTTGGAGGTGAACTTCTGTGATGTCTTCTTTTTTGGCCCACCGGTCTTCTTGGGACGTTTTGGCTTCCCTACCTTGTCCTCGTAGTTAAGCTTTGCTGTCACCACCTTAAGAACTTTCTTTTTGGGAACGCCGCATTTCTCCATCACGTAGGCTGTATGAGGGAGAGAAAACAGATTAATGATTAAAATTGAATTCTGGGTAACAGACTAGAGCAATGCTGAACCATCATCGCCCAGTAGTGCCATTCAATGACCAATGGGAGAGATAACAACCGCTGGAACACACCCACCTTTGTCAGGTTAGGATTGTTTGGGCTCCGAGGGTATGATCCATAAGACATAGATATTAGGGCTGTCCCGATGACACAATTTTAACCGTGGTGTGATTAAGTGTCTCAGAAGTACGGTATGCGACAAAAATTGCAATGGCCCACCCCACCCTTTTTTAACCTCATCCTTTTTGTGGGGAAGGCAAATGTGTTTAAAGCGTTGTAAGCTTGTACAAGCGCTGTAAGCTTGCCAAGCGGCTATTTTCAGCAAAAAGCTTTCAGATATGCATTAGAGGCATATAGATATGCCTCTAATGTAGAGTCATTATGATCCCAAAGATTTTTAAAACCATCCTACTGTGTGCTCTCGCCCTGTGTCTCTATATCCTTCCGAGTGGGAGGGACATCGCGACAGACCCTTGTCTGTCGACCTAAAGTTGTGTCAAATGTTAACATTTCAGGTCATGAAGCAAGAAACAATAATTTAAAATCTCACCAACAACAGCTTGAAGCTTCCGCGGGTCAAGCATGGGCTTCGGGGTGGCAACGTCTTTCTGGATGTTGCACTTCTTTCCTGTAATTAGGGGTGGGCAATATGGACAAACATTGTATCACCATTATCAGCTAATTATCAGGATAACCATAATTATCACAATCACTTTTG
Organism: Gymnoscopelus microlampas; assembly: GCF_963454915.1. Taxonomy (NCBI): domain Eukaryota; kingdom Metazoa; phylum Chordata; class Actinopteri; order Myctophiformes; family Myctophidae; genus Gymnoscopelus; species Gymnoscopelus microlampas. The sequence goes on from NC_139952.1 coordinate 6,563,291, forward strand.
CTATTATTTTAGGATGATCATCATTATGATTGGCATACAATGATTAATTGTATTATGATTACTAATTATACACACAGGCCGACTCAGTATAGGAATGAGATATATGCTGCTAATAGATAATTTCCACTAAAGTGTATTAATTACATAGTCCCCATCCAGAATTGAAGTCAAATTATTGTTTTAGACATGCGACAAATACAAGAACATATTATTGAACTCAATTCTCTGTGGCATGAATAATCAATAGAAAAGGTCATTTTGTGGGCTCCCGCTGGCCTACTGCGCAGATCACAAATGTCTCTGATGTCGCCGGTTCGACTCCCGATCCGGGCGACCTTTGTCTCTCTCTCTACCAGTTTCCTGTCAGTATGCTGTCGTATCAATAAAGGCATTAAACCAATCCCGGGCTCCCCCAGAGTTAGTGTCGAAGAGTCCTTGAGCAAGACTCTGAACCCCTGGTTGCTCCCAGTGAGCAGGTTGGTGCCTTGCATGGTTTCCTCCGCCATTGGTGTATGGATGCGTGTGTGAATGGGTAAATGTAATGCAATATTTGTAAAGCGCCTTGGATTAACGGCGCTATATAAATGAACCATTGAGACCATTGAGCACACCCCTACCTGTGATGCTGCATTGTGCTAGTTCAGTTCTGCTGAACAGGAGGGTCAGGAGACCGTTTGTTAAGGCTGAGTGCTTGGAGTGGTCGATGTACCGGAGGGAGTGCTCTGGCACAAGAACCCCTCCTCCAATGTCAGTCTGAAAAAGAAACAGAACAGTGTACAGAATAACTTCAGAAATTATTGAATATTACTAGTAGTAGTAAGCTATTTACCACGAGAGAGAGTGGGTTATGCAAGTGCAAAACAACCCAGAAACAGTGGCTTTATCAGACCATAACACACGACCCTCAAGTGGTAAATTGCTTTTCTACCACTTCGACCATATAAATGAAAGAAAACATGCAAGGCTATTGAGTTACAATCCTTAATTGTTTCAGAATACACTCAGCATGGTAGGGTAGGCTTGCCCATGTGACTGCTATAAGCCAATCAGAATGTCTCCTTGCAACACAAAAGTGGGCGGGGAAAAAAACAGAGGGTTGTTAGCCCACAACCTTTTTTTTTAAGTCAATCAGAATCCAGTATCCAATCATGTGACCAAAAAAAGTGGTAGAAGTTATAGTAGTTATCGACAACACTGACAAATGTCTAAGGTTAGAGCTGGATAGCTGAGAAGTGGCACGTGACAAAAACAGTCAAATTAATACTGGCTTTAGACCACGTAGATTAGGACATTTTCTATCAAATTGGGGGTTCTTGAAATAAATAAGTAAATATTATATTTACTTATTTATTTCAAGAACCCCCAATTTGATAGAAAATAAATATAATATTGTGTAACAACTACCTCTTTTTGTGCAGCTTGATTTTGACAGGGCCTCAGGGTGACCCCTGTGTCTAAAGCCCCCGAGAGAGCTTCAACTCGGCTCAGAAGTTCTGGGAGATCTGTAAAGATGTACAAAAACAAATCATGTAATTTAAATCAGAATCATTTCTGAATATTTGGAATTCAACAATATATATCACTTCTGTAAGTTTAACCTTAGATCCTAAATGCTCAGTAAAATACCTGATGACATCTACACCAGATCACGAGATCTACAAGCTCACAACGCGTCACATTGTGAGCTTATAAATCGGCTTTTTTGGGGAATGTTCCCCCAGAATAGGGATGCTAAGGTTCAAGTGGTTGAACGTCAAGTATACATTTATTTGCAGTCAGTACTGATGCAAGCTGATGGACATTTCATGCTGTGGAAAGATGGGGATATTTACGTAGTGTAAAATGATACAAGATCCTAAAAATGTAACAGTGTAATTCAGGGGTACCGTGAATGAAAGGTTATGGTAAACTAATGGACCCTTATATACCTTTTAACTCTTAAGATGCTAAAATGATACGTTTCATTTTACGCTCTCAAGAGTTGAACTATTGTTGAAAATCTGCATTGCTAAAATAACTTGAACTTACTGTCAAAGAGCAGCATACTGCTTCTCAGCTGAGAGTTCTCTTTAAATTAATAAATTAGTCATAATCCCGTTATCAAGACAATTTAAATAACTAAACAATGTGTAGAGTTGGGTCATTGACTTCAAAAACATCAGCCTACGCACTTATTATCAATACAGTAATAGTAGGCTAAAAAGCCTACACAAACAGTATTTCTGTGTGTCAACACTCACCTAAAATGTCCGCCGCTTCTTCTTCATCCTTTTATCTTCTCTGAAGCCGGTTTATAATTCTTTTTGATGAATCCAAAGCAACGCAATTTATCTAACTTTCTATTGAAGTGCTGCAGGCTCGAGACAACATTCATTCTCGCCGCGCAGTCGCGAGCATGCTGAGACATTGTTGCCAGATTTTGTGAGAGAAATAAGCAGCCAGGTCTGTGAAAACAATTAAGTCCAAAAGAAGCGACATTTGCAGATTTGAAAATAGCCGATCTACAAGCTCACAGTGCGTCGCATTTGCAATGCATTTTGTGAGCTTGTAGATCTGCTATTTCTACTATCAAAAAGAAGTGAAATCTTTTACTAATATTTACAAGCAATTGAAGCAACTTTACAGAAAAACAAGCCCAAAGTCGCTTAATAAGCAGATATGGCAACACTGCTCAGGGCCCATAATGCACTTCTCTGTAAAAAAAAAAAAAAGAATAGATGTACAAGCTCACAACGCATCGAATTGCGACAAGATGTAGATCTGTAGATCTGTTCATTTTGGTAACCATAGCAATAAAAAGTGTTATTTAGAATCAAACTAGCATATTATTTGCCAATTGCGATAAAATAAATATATTATCTATGTCACATCACAAGAAAAGGACAAGAAATGTAAAATAAAATAAAATAAAATAAAATAAAATAAAATAAAATAAAATAAAATATACTGTATAGGCCTACTGTATACTGTATATACTGGGGGGGGGGGGGGGGTATTGTAACAGAAGAAAAACTTCACAGTCTAATGGCAGGTATGATGTATGATTCTTAGATTTTGTATTTATTTATTTTTTTATTGATGAAGATTTTCGATTTTTGGGTGGGAAATGTTTTGAAATAATATAGTAATATATTTTTGTAAGAAACAAACAAAGGGATCTTTCCTTGTGATGTGTCCATGACCCACAAATGGGCCCCGACCCACTGTTTGGGAAACAGTGATCTAACCCTGTGGTCCCCAACCCTTTCAGGCCGCGACGTCCCAAAAGAATCATATTTGAGCTGGGGACCCCCCACCCTGATAAGCACTTGGAATGTAGGAGTTGATGCATTTACGTTTAGTTTGACTCTATTGTGAAAATAGCAGATCTTCAAGCTCACAACGCCTCGCAAGGAAGGTGTTGTGAGCTTGTAGATGCTATTTTCAAAATGTTTTCTTATATTATTATTATTGTTAGACAATTTGGCCAATGTTTGACCATTTTTATATTATAGTTTGTTACTTTTGATGGAGTAATGGTGTTTTGTTTTTTTAGGTATTAAAAAGGTCTTAAAGGTCCTTAAATTGTCACTTCACTGTCATCTGGGGACCACCCCCAAATCATGTGGGGACCCCCCTGGGAGTCCCGATCCACATGTTGAGAACCACTGATCTAACCAAACCTGACCAGCTGCTGAGCTGGTCTTTGCTGGTCTGTCCAGTGTCCAGCCATCTGACCAGCTAAGTCTAGCTGGTAAGCTGGTCTTTGCTGGGCAGTCCACCCATTTGACCAGCAAAGACCAGATCAAGTAGAGTAAGAACTCTACTTGATCAATTACATGGCTTCGTAGTAAAGCAGTAATGTTTTAATAGCTTTTTCACTACTCGACTTCTGTAGAGGATTGTCGTGTTTTTACTATATCTTCACTACACAATCAAGTAGTAAAAACTCTACATAATCACTATTTGAATGCCCTTGTAGTAAAGCAGTAATGTTTAACAGCTTTTTCACTACTCAGCTTCTGTAGAGTATTATATAGTGTTTTTACTACACGTTCACTACACAACCTAGTAGTAAAAACTCTACATAATCACTATTTGAATGCCCTTGTAGTAAAGCAGTAATGTTTTAACAGCTTTTTCACTACTCGGCTACTGTTGTGGATTCTGTAGTGTTGTTACTACACATGCACTACACTAGCAGGTAGTAAAAACTCTACTTGATCACTTTTTTAAATATTTGTAGTGATTCTGTATAGTAGTTACTGCATATTCACTACACAAGCCAGTAGTAAAATCTCTACACAATCTCTATTTAAATGCCCTTGTAGTAAAGCAGTAATGTTCTAACAGCTTTTTCACTACTCGGCTTGATTACTACTGGGAACACTACTGTTTCACTAAGAAACTCTACTGATGTATTGTGAATAGTGAATAAATTACAGATTTACTACACAATTGCTACAGGTGACTATACAGCCACTACTACACAAGTAGCTTTTGTGTAGTAATTCAGTAGCAGTTTTTCATGAGGGTTCCCACTGACTGTCTGTCTGTCTGCCCTTACTGAATGGACATTCCCACTGTCTGTCTGTCCCCCCTTACTGAATTAACATTCCTACTCCCAATGACCTTTATTTTTAACTGCATGGCAAAGGAGAGCTTGATCAAACTTCCAACTTCCATGTGCTCCAATGTAAATCTCTTACTCTATGAGAATAACTCCTTTTCTAACTTTAACTTTGATGTGTCCCTTTCTAATGCTGTCTCACACTCTCAACCTTTCCTGCTCCAACTGAAATTGTATAGGCAGGAATCAAAGTTCTGGAGGTTTCTTTTCCAACTCAAACTCCCCATTAAATGGGGATATCAAAACAAGGACTCAAAATACAGATGGCTTTCAACCTAAGTACAGAATATAACACACTAACACTGAACGACAGCCTGCCGAAGACCTAAAGAAACAGGGGCATTTATATCGACACAGGGGTAACAGGACACAGGTGCACTCAACTGACAATCAACACTGGGATAGGCCGGGGGACTAAGAGGACACAGGTGGAATTACAGACAATTTTCACAAGACTGACAAGGCAGGTACAGAAATACAGGGGCAGACAGGAAGGCACAGAACATACTACAAAATAAGGGTACAGAACACCAAGGCAAAAGGGTAACAAAGTAACAACAATAAAAATACACAAATAGACCCCTTAACAGACAACGTCACACTGGTTGCAAGCATCATACTGCGCAAGCGTCGAACCCATTCTGTCAGGTCTCGCTAGGGCGCGCAGCACTAGCCAACACACAAGAGGGGGTTGGGGTGTGCTGAAACCAGCGCACCCCGAAACAACAGGTTGAGAATTGATTGTAACATAACATGACATCCTGCAATGAAGGCTGATTTCATGGCACAATGTGACTTCTACAAGCCTTTATAACAGCAAAACGGAAACAAAAAAGCCTCTCCTTTGTGAATTAATGATGTTCACTGAACCTTGAATTGCTCTGTGCTCTGTGGCTGGCTAATTAAGGGCACGTGCTGAGCGTGACGTGTAGGAGAGAGCTGCTGTTTCTTCACAGCTTGTGTGATTTATGCATAAACATCTGTCAGCCTCCCCCTCACTAGGAATTAGACCATCGTGTCTCGTCGCAGCAGGATTGAGCCGTGCACCTGCTGAGGTCGGCCGCATGCTTTGCATCAGTGGCAACAACCTGCAACTCTCTGCCCAGAATCCCTGCAAATCACTTTATTACCATGAACAAGAGACCCCTGCAGCAAGTTCTACTGTTGGCTTTTTTTTTGTCATGCCAAGTGTTGTCATGGTGTCATCTAACCATGCTGCCACTGTGCATGTTGACTGTAACCCCTGATTTATACTTTGTTGCATGCTACTGTCTACGAAAATCTATAAACTCACAGTGAGCTTGTAGACAGAGAAACGACTTAAAGAGGATAAAATCCTAGGGTGGTTTTGTAGTCTACACTGTGACATAGTGCAGCTAAGTTAGATTTATGTGTGTCAGTGTGCACTGTGCATTGACCATACTATTGACTACCGTCTATGCGTGCACATTGGAACAACATGGTTCAGAGGACACCTAAATCTAACTCAACCATTTCATTAAATGCTATTTGTTGCTTATTAGCCTGCCATGTTTTTAATCTGGTGTAGTTTTAAACCTACATTGGAAAATAAACTACAAAATCAGGGTTTCATCTAAAAAAAACTCTTATCTCTCACCCACAAGATCAGTATCAACTCCTTCTGTGTCCACTCGAGCCCTTATAGGCACTTCGGGAGGCATCGGGGTGGCACAGATCATGCACAGTGGGATATTGAGGTGGCACACATAGTGCACGTGGGATATTGGGTGCGTCATGCCAGCTCAGATTGGAAGAGGGGAAATAACTTCCTTTGAATCACAGTAGAATCATGAACGTAATTTGCAAAACAAATGTAATCCTCTCCCCTGACAGTTGACAAGGCTGATGGGCTGAATCAAAGGGTTGGAACAGATAGAGTAAGAAATCCCCATCAAGGGCAGTATTACAGTACAGTACTACTACAGTACTACAGAGATTACTACAGTACTGTCCTACAACACTCATCAGTTGCTTGCGTCCGCTTGTTAAAGACGCACTGAAGTGACATTTTCGGTCATTTTATTTTGAAGGTTCAGCCTGAAACGTCGGCTCAACGACTCTAAACCAATCAGAAGGTCCCATCCCTTCAGGCTATGGGACGTTGGATCTCAATCACTTCAGCCGTGCGGCACACGGCTAGTGTTTGTTTACAAGTGAGAGAGAGACGGCCAGTGAAGCACGTTTGCTACTACCTGGCTTATTTCTAACCTATAATGTTTTCAGATACATATTTTAGTGTGCAGATGAAGTTTAAAATGAGTAATACACTCATCTTCAATGAGATTCAAAACGGAGTATCTCTGTAATTAAAATCAGCTGTGTTTGAAGAACGTGCAGCTATGGGAATCAAACAGGTGCATGTAATCAAGATTCATTTATTTTCATGAAGGCTGTGTTATGTCATCACGCAGCACGTTTTCGTTTACAGGAAGTAATTAAGATTGGCTTTTTAGGGACTTTAGATGTAAAAATACACAAAAATGGGTTTTTTTCATTTTTTTTGGCATCTATTGGTAGGTATGCCCATATGATGACCACGGATATGCTCTAAAAGTGTGAAAAACATATTTTTCATTTCACTACACCTTTAAGGGTGAACTGCACAAAGTTCAAGTCTATTTATGCCCTTAAGATCTGACTACTGGTGCTGTCATATCCAATAATTTTCTCTTTCCCCGAGTATAAATATTTCATTTATTCTCACAGACGTCACAGTGCTACGGTGATGTATTTTAAGTCACAGACAGTTCTTACGGAAAGTTGAATATTAAAAGCTTGTTAGTCACAGTCTAAGTAAAAAAAAAGAAACATTCTGTTCCCACACTTTGAAGATATCATGTTCTTCCCTAAAGGCCTACTACACACACACTTTATTTTTGTGTTCAGTGTTACATCATCTAGGGACAACTGCTAATCGATGGACTCACACAAACCTTGGTGAAACATTTGAGGAGACATAACTTTAATAGGCTCTTCAATAAATCAAAATGGCTAAACCTATCCAGTTAAAAAGGCTTTAGAAAATGTGCATATGAATGTTTTTTATTTTGTAAATGGAAATACCCAATAATGTATATTAACAGCTTCTTCAGAGGCACAACATGATGTATGGCATTAAGAGCTGCTGTGAATAATTCAAGAATAATGACATAACCTTTATTGTCTCCGCCAGGCCGAAGGCATGGTGGAGAGTATGTTTTCGTTCCCGTCACACTGTGTGTCGTCGTCCCCCCCCCCCAGCCAAGCAAACATTGGTCAAGCTTCACGTGACACGTGACAATATGTTGTCACCAATACTTTTGATTGGCTAGCGAGACACGTGACGAAATAAAATCCTATACTGTACATAGGTGTGTCACTTCCAAAAAACATTTATGTTTTTGGAAGTGAGGTAACATTGGTCAAGCTAACGGGATCAAGCTAACATTGGTCAAGTGACACGTGACAATATGTAATATAAATAGGTAAGACAGGATTAATCAGGAACAGTACTGGCGGAGACCTGTGCTCCGAGGAATACATTTTCTAGTTTATAGAGCACCTTTCAGAAATAAATGCAGTTCAAACTGCTTCACATCAAAATAAAAACAATGGACACTGGACACAGATAATGAAATAAAAGTAAGGATCTAGTAAAGAGTGAAATTTAAACTCTAAATGTAAGGAAGGATAAACTCAAACTCAAAGTTCAATTAAAAGCAAGGTCATAAAAGTGTGTTTTTAGCTGTCTCTTAAAACCATCAACCAAGGTTGCCTATCTAATATGCAGAGGAAGTACTTACCAAATCCTTAGTGCAGAGTAACTGAATATTCCAATCCTGACCATGGCATTGCTTTAATTTGGATTCTTCACTGCATACTTAATCAGATAGTTTGATTGTCTGTATGAAATAGAACTACCTTTTATCTCTGCTAAAATATTCATGAGTGTTCTGTTCTCCCTTCTTGCAAATCATCAGAAGCATCGCTGGAAATTCTCAATTCATTTGGAAAATCATGTTTTTTTGCCACGGCAAAAAGACCCCACAAATCACACAGAAAAAGCCATGAGTGTTTAACTCTTAAGATCCTCACTCTAAGTGAGGTCATATACACGCATACCTTCATATACAGTACTTTATATAGGTATATAGTGACAAATTAACCATTTAAACCCTAGTCACTGTGGTCCCCCAGGCCTCTAGCATTTCCCCTCTACACCAAAATCTAAATACATACCATATCTACAAGCTCACGTGACATGTTGAGAGCTTGAAGATCTTCAATTTTAACTGAATGTTCAGCCCAGAATAGGGATTGCATATGGTTCAAGAACAAACCTGAAAAATGAGTGGAGAAACATAACAAATCTGTACAGGCATGATGCAATTAAGCAATTAACACCCTCATGCTCTGTGGCATAAATATATACATGCTGAGCAGGCCCAGTGGACTGTGATTTAGATCAAGATAGCAAGATGAAAATATTTGAGGCAGGCAAGAAGAAAAATATGTAAGTGACTATGGAAGAGGTTCGTTGTTGGGTCATGGATGGCATGGATGAGCTTCAGTCACAAAGAAGACTGCTCAACTGGCTGCTGTTTAAACAGTGACTAAAGTACACAGCTCATTACAAACACTAATGCACATTAGAGAGTTCAGTGGTGCAGAAAACCATAGACTCTGGTCTACAGAGATGTGGAGAATGGTTTTATGGTCAGATGAGTCATCCTTCACCAATATTGTCCACTAGTGGGCAGTTGTGTAAAGCAACAAAGTACATTTACTCAAGTACTGTACTTAATACAATTTTGAGGTATTTTTAGCGGCGCTAGCCGCTCTATACCTTTAGGTATAGAGCGGATCCTGCTCTATACCTGACTTTATCCGTGTTCACCGTCAACGTTCTGATTGGTCAGACCCGTCAACGCTCTGATTGGTCAGACCCGTCAACGCTCTGATTGGTCAGACCCGTCAACAAAGTGATTGGTCAAGCTTCACGTGACACATGGCTATAAACACATTATAAACAAATATCGATGACAAAATGTATCAAAGGCGCCGCTACCTTCACACAGGGTGTGATTTTTACTTTACTGGAGTATTTCCAATTTTCAGTACTTTTTACTTTTACACTTCAGCCCTATATTTATTTTGGCCATTTGAAAATAGCCGATCTACAAGCTCACAATGCGTCGCGACGCGACGCATTGTGAGCTTGTAGATCTGCTATTTTCAAAATATTTCTATACATTTGAAAACTTGAAATGGGACATTCGGCATAATGAGTACTGACCCCTACACCGAGGTGATGTAGATCCTTAACATGTTGAGGATAACTGCTGTAAATGCATTGATCGATCATATATTCAAACATTGATGTCCAAGTCTCACCACTATTAATTCATAAAGCACCCCTAGGCACCACCACCTGGTTTCATGACATGTATGTATGCATGCATTAAGAATCCCATGTAGACTAAAGTTATTCAGATCAATACAAGGCATGTGCATGTATGCTGTCTTGTATACAGTAGAATATCTAATCAAGTCATGTGAGAATACTTTCCTTTTAGGAGGCTTACTGCTGTGAAGTAGCATACATACTGTATATATAACATACACTACTGTACAGTAAGCATCCCTGTTGAGAATCACTGACCCTGATATGTCAATATTCATATATTTAAAAAAGAAAACTACTGTAAAGCACCAAGAGACTTACAGTAAAGAAAGTAAAGTGAAGTTAAAGTCAAGAATATTCACACAAACACAGACTCTATGCATGAACACACACATGCGAGCGCACACATGCGCACATGCATGCATGCACACGCACACACACACACACACACACACACAAACTGTTTTTAACACCCGTGTGTCTTCCCGGCGAGTATGATGCTTGATGAGAGAGCAACAAGCCAGTTGTATCACATCGTTATCTCAAATCACTCATTTAGAACTAACTAGAGCTAAGCCATGGAGAATTGGCATTACATGGTGTGTGTTCTGCATATCTCTAACATGAGGCAATTAGTTCTCATCCAAGGATGTAAAAACACACCACACTGCAAGCATCATTTACAAATCCCTGTTCCCACCACACGCTGTTAAGAAACCCTGAATCTCCATCTTTCATTTATTTTTAATTTGTGAATGAATTAAATCCACTTTTAGGGATTTAGTACAGTATATTTCTTTTATAATTTTCTGTATGTACAGTGTACGTAAAAGTAGCAAAAATAGCACATCTACAAGCTCACAACTTGAGCTCTCCTCACTGCTGATCCCAACACTAATGTACCCTTTGCTCTGTGACCCTGAGCAGATACACCAAGATGAAGACGGCCACAAACATCTACATCTTCAACCTGGCTCTGGCCGACGCCCTGGCCACCAGCACGCTTCCCTTCCAGAGCGCCAAATACCTCATGAACACGTGGGCCTTCGGCGAGGTGCTGTGCAAAGTGGTCATCGCTATAGATTACTACAACATGTTCACCAGCATCTTCACGCTCACCATGATGAGTGTGGACCGCTACGTCGCCGTGTGTCACCCCGTCAGAGCTCTGGAGTTCAGAACGCCCGCCAGAGCTAAGCTGATCAACGTCCTCGTCTGGGTGCTGTCCTCGGCCATCGGGGTGCCCATCATGGTCATGACAGTGACCAAAGTGTCAGACAGTGGTGAGATAATAACCCATTTTTGGGCGGTGTAACCGCCCCTATATGTGAGGTTGGGACATTGACATTTGCTGCACTGTGATTGGCCACCAATTGTACCCCCCTAACCCTGCACTGTGATTGGCCACCCATTGTACACCCCTAACCCCTACACATTCAATGCAAATCTATACTTTTCTTTAAGTGAGCTTCCATCACTGTGATGACCACTAGCTGCACTGTGATTGGCTGACTCTATTGGCTGACTCTATTCAGCACTGTGATTGGCTAGCAAGACACATGACACATGTGCATAGTTTATGTTTTTTAGCGGCGCTATAGAGCGGATATTAGCCCTCTATACCTGGCTTTTGCGTCAACGTTCTGATTGGTCAGACACGTCAACAAAGTGATTGGTCAAGCTTCACGTGACACGTGGCTATAAACACATTATAAACACTTATTGATGACAAAATGTATCAAAGGCGCCGCTACCTTCACACAGGTGTGATTTTTTAAGTGAGTCATGGGTCTGTGATGAACACTGTGACCACACCGCCCACTTCACACTGGGTGTGATTTTTATGTTATGATACGTCATGACTTCATTGCAGAATAAATTGTGTCATGGTGGTGGGAACCCTGTTAAAGGAGAACCCATTTTCAATCTGATCTTCATAATAATTTGTCCTCACTATGATCATTATGGGCTGTGGACAGTTCAGAAACCTGCCTACCATAGTGACATCATTGTTGAGGATTATATAATAGAAACTACTGAATAGAATAGAAACTTTAGCCTCTATCTTCCTGGAAAGTTGGCCTGCTGAAATATAAGGATCGAAATAAACTAAACTAAACTAAACTAAGCCATTGTTCTTGACTCAAACAAAATACATTTAAAAGGTTTAAATCTTGTTTGAAATGATGTTTCTGAACTGAACCCTCCTCTGAGACACAGAGTGAGTAGACAGAAAAGGTGCCATCTTATAATTAGCATTAGTGAGGACCAATTATATGATGATAAAGTAAAACATGGGTGAAGTGCTCCTTTGGTTTAATCCCATGTAAGAGAAATAAAAGCTTTCATCACCCAGCCTTCATTAGCCCTGGGTGAAGGGAGCGATAAAAAAGTGTCCGACCGCAGCGCTTCTCAGCGTCAATGTACAGCTTTACTGTAATGTTATTAACTGTTAACAGCCCATAGAGCTGGTATGGTTACCATAGTACACTGTGAGTGACCTTACTACAGAGAGAGCTCAAAGTTGCTGTGTTGATTAAATGCTAGTTTCTCGTGACCTTTGTGACTGAATAAGGCTCTCTCTCTCTCCAGGTAAGGCATGTTGAAGTTCCCTGAACCAGACTGATACTGGGACACAGTGACTAAGATCTGCGTGTTCATCTTTGCGTTTGTGGTGCCGGTGATGGTCATTACCCTCTGTTAAGGCCTGATGATCCTGCGTCTGAAGAGTGTGCGGCTGCTGTCCGGCTCCAAGGAGAAGGACCGCAGCATGCGGAGGATCACCCGCATGGTGCTGGTGATCGTGGCAGCCTTCATCATCTGCTGGACGCCCATCCACATCTTCATCATTGTCAAGACTGGAGATCGACAGCAGGAACCCCTTGGTGATCGCCAGCTGGCACCTGTGCATCGCCCTGGGCTACACCAACAGCAGCCTCAACCCCGTCCTCTACGCCTTCCTGGACAAGAACTTCAAGAGGTGCTTCCGGGACTTCTGCCTGCCCTGCCGGCCCATGCCGGACCAGAACAGCCTGAGCAGAGGTCGGAACGCCACCAGGGAACCGGTGTCCGTCTGCGCCTCGTCAGAACCCGGGAAGAAGCCGGTATGACTAGGCATGGAGCGGATCCCACGCGGCTCTCGTTCTCGGAGGATCCAGCACGATCTGCAGTCAGAGGTGACACAAATCTCTACCACAGAGTTCTGAGAGGGCCTTGGTATGTCCAAGAGTGAGTCTCTTTTGTTCCCCAGAAAGACGCTCAACAAACGTTCAGGAGCGATCACCTTGTGTCTCATTGAAAATGTACTACACGTTAATCCCTCCCCATGTAAAAAGCCCTTAAACAAGACGTTTATTGGCTGATAGGTTGGATCATTTAAAGAGAAATCAATCGACAGAAAAGACAAATACATTGTCAAACATTAGCCTTACTGCTTCAAAGTCCTCCATGTTCTCAACAAAAGTGCTCTCAAGCCCTCATTCAATGACAATTTTGATTATGCTTGCACCTCTTGGTTCTCCAACATCACTGAAACATCACCAAAACAAACTGATACGACTGCTTCTCGGCCGTAAGCCCATATTTACACCCTTTGCTAGTTTGGGATGGCTCAGGGTAGAAGACAGGGTTAAGCAAATATCAATAGGATTGGTATTTAAGATACTCAAAGGAACAGTGCCCTCAATACCCTCATACCTGTCTAACTACTTCTCCAAAGTGAGTGACACCCACAGCCACAACACTAGAGGGACCATGATCTGGTACCCCCCACATTTAGAACAAACGTGGGAGAATATTAATAGGCTCTATTCACAGCAGCCATATTATGAAGACATTCACAGGTGATACCAATGATACTAATGAAGGCTCTGTTCCATTCTGGTCAAACAGAGTCAGGGTGCTGATATTGTTGCATGTTGGCTCACTGGAAACACTCTGCTACACCAGTGGGTCTACAGTTGGGGTCCAGGGACCCTCATGGGCTTCCAAATGGCCCCTTGCAGTTACGGGTCCATTTGGTTCCATTTGTACACTCTCAGAGTTATGGGGCTCGTGGAAACCACTGTGCTAGACTAAATGGAACAGAGCCTTCATTAGTACCATTGGTAACACCTGTGAAGGAAGTGATAATATGGCTGCTGTGCATAGAGCCTATTCTACTACTCTCTCATCACTGGTTTCTTTCAAAACTGACCTGAAAAAAACATCTATGAGGGGACCACAAGGGGAGGTAAAAGTACATTCCCATCGAAAGGAGGTGTCCATCAATGCCGTTTTTTCTTTTTTTTCTTTGTACATACAGTAATAGTGTTTGTATTTGTTGATGACATGTAAAATGTATGCTACGTTGATGAATTGAATACATAGGACCACAATGGAAACAAGTCCCCAGGACTTTGTCTTGTTATCCTCCTTTTAGCCTTAATGTCTACTGTACCACATGCTGTTTACATTTCTGACTAATAATGTATTCAATTAATCACTAAAAAAAAAAGATCCCCAGCTCTAAACCTTGGCATCAAACATTCAAAGTTGTTCCATTGTGGAAGAGCTTTTTCAAGGATGTTTAACACAACCTGCTTTTCATCTCTGTCTTCAAAGCATCACAAATCTCAAAGTCTATTTGACAAAAGAACGATGTGCTGCGCCTGCTGGACGGTGACTTTCTGAGTGCTTGCCGCACAACAAGGTTACAGCGCTGAAATTCATAGAGAATGAGGGAATCTGGGTTGGTATGCAGTACGCTACACTCCAAGAACAAACCTCTCCTTTGACTGAGAATATGTCTGCCATGAATAGATGAATGTTTAAACGCTGCCTATCAATGATGGTCGGCAGGTTTCTGAACTGTGCACAGTCCACCATATGAGACACATAGGGAGTAGACAAAAATTGAAAATGGATGAAATGGTCCTTTAACATCACTATAACATCAAGGGACAACATAGCCCATGACGTAGACCATGAGTCAGGCAATCAATTTGCCTTCTAAATGAGCACAGCACTGTCATCTGTCCAATTGAATATCTCTGGCCCACCGACAAAGTACTTTAGTGTTAAGCATTAACGGCCATTCATTGTCTGTGACAGCTCTTGACACTAATCAAATTGGAGACTTCAATCAATGGGGCAGTGAAGTTGGTAATCACACCGTTATTGTATCACACAGTTATTGTGCCAAATATGTCAGAATAATCGAGAAATAATTGACAGAAAATAATTATTGTTCATCTATTCTATTTTGTAAGCCGACGCATGCTTGAGACAAATTGTGCCATAATTCTGATATAGCTTCAAATATATTGTGATATTAACGGGGCACTTCACAAATGATGTTCGAATGAAGTTAAGTTAACATAATAAACATGATTTTGGAGGGTTTTTCTTTTGGTTCATTTATTTAAATTTTATTTTGAACGTGATTTCCAAATCTGTGACATCACAGACTTGAATTTCAGTTCATGCTTCCGTAGTTCCAGTCAGACCGGCCCCTAAAACTGATCAATAACCTTATTAAGACTGTCTGTCAATTACCTTGTCAGGCTGTACCAAGTGGAGATAATTGTTTTGTTTGTTTGTTTTAGTTTGGCTTTTGTTTGGTATTTCTTTAGTTTATTATGCATTTGTTTTAACATGTATTAAATGTGATAAATAGACATTTGTGTTGCGTCTGCATATATCTTAGATGTTAGAGGGTGTTTACATCTTCTAAAGTTATTGTGGGAGTGCAAAAGAGAGAACGCTGGAGCAACACGGAGAGTTTAGGCCTTTTGTTTAATTCGGTGCAAGTAACAGATAGACTGACGTTTCGGTCTTTCGACCTTCCTCAGAGTCGAGGACTCTATCAATATCAATATAAAACAGAATAAAACATAAACACTAGTATGAAATAACTTATACAAATTAATTTAGCTTAAAGTTATTCCTTCTACTATGGTCATCTGCATTACAGTAAATACCTCTGCAGCCGGGTTGAAATTGCAATAGAGATCCATGCTTGGACGTAGTCGTAGTAGCGGCATGAACAGATTGTGGCTGAGGTGAATGTTCTTAATGATGTGGTGAGCTGGCTAGTCACGGCCATTCATTTTTTTGTATATATTTGTGGTGATTCAAGGTTCTGATGATGCAGACATAGACGGGGTTTGCCGTTTGAAAATCAAATCGGGCCAATCAGTGTCCTTTCAATGCGATGACATCACACAACTGTGCTAGGCATTTCAAAACAACAATGGCAGCGTGCTTTAAAGCAACAGGTTGTAGAAATATTGACGACATACTTTTACAGTGTCGGATTAGATGGTTAGTTTTCTCTCAGCGCTACTGCCTTAAACATGTAATGCTGTTGTTAGTGGGAATAAACACAGAAGCACCCGGAAGGAACCGGACTGAAAAGGGGAGGACCCAAACCCAAATTATTGTTTAACACAAAACGTGGCCCAAGAGGAAAAACTAAGAAACTAATTAATAATGGAAAATATGAATCTTCCGCAAAGATGAAGGATTGACAAAGTTTTATTGAAAGATCATGATCAAACAGAACAGACTGGCTTGCTAGACCAGTCCTTTCTCCATACCCTTGACAGGGCATATGGGCTCAAGCCATGTTGTCTTCAACACCTCTTACACGAGAGATGCTCACCGTAAATGGTGATAAATATGAACAGGCTCTACTAAGTGACAGTACAACATATAATCATGCTGACTGGGTAAATTAGGGACGTCCATGTATCACTTAGGACAGATTATATGCTGACACAGAGAGTAGAGTAGAAGTCGCAGTCCGTGGGGGAAGTCAGCTGTTGGATTGACAGCTGCAGTCAAATCTAGATTAGTACTTTGGTGAGAGATTTGCTTTAGACTATGTTTTCTACAAGGTGGAATATAAGTAGAATAAATACACATTTGACAGTCTATACATCTTGCTACCACAAAAAAAGGTTATCTCTTTTTTTTTACCGCAGGGTTCCCAGATTGGATGGTTATTAACAGGTTAGCTTTACTATTGTGATAGGTTTGAGGGTGAACCAATCGCAGAAGACTCCCTCTTTGGCAATGCCCATCTCAGTAAACGTCTGCAATGGGAAGCACTTTCAGAAAGAATAATGGAGTGAAATTAAATGTAAATTCAGGCTGAGTCTCAGGCTAGAAAAGAATGACCATCCTTTAATACTATTCTCTTTATTTTAGATTACTTTCTTGACAGGTCGGAGAGAGGAAGCTGTTTGCAAAGAGGATTGACGTGTTTCTCATTTGACAAGGGATTGATCTTTAGTTCCATCTGTAATCATTGTTTGGACTGATGAAACCATAATGGAGGACAACATGTCACTTCCGTCCTGTGGGGACACAGTCGTCACCCCTGCAGTGACTTCCACTGCTGTAACTGCATCGTCATCATGACTCACTGTGGCTGCAAGCTGGCTTTGTTGACAACACTAACTACTACAATCGTTGCTGTCCGGCAGAAAGCAGCTAACTAAATGTTTCCGCTTTTGCATTTTCTTTCCCATATATCAGTGCTATTGAAAACCCTTTACGTCTGTGTGTTGATTAAAACAATATTGAACCAATTAAAAGTATTAAAAAGTGATTCTGACAAAAGCAGCAAACTCCATTGGATCCTCAAACTTTCTGCTAAACGAGCTAACTCCAACAAAGGGGGTGGAGTTAGCTGGTTTTGCTGACTCCAGGCTCCACCCCCTTTTGACCTCCAACCTCATTGTGAGCTTGGAGGTCCATTCAGCTGTTATTATCAATGATGAACAAAACCTCCTAACTCCACTTTTTGTCATTTCCTGAAAAATGAACATTTTGGAGTTAGCTGGTTTCTGCCGGACAGCAGAGACATAATATCATCTCTGTGGGGTGGAAACCTTAATTGTATGTGCAAAACGGTGACTTTCCAAAACGGTTACTTTCCATGAAATGGGGAAAAAAGAACCTGTGTTCCAGTGGATCCAATGTAGTTATTATTTAGTCATGAGCTCTTGTTAATACTTTTCATTGGCTCAATATTTATAAAACCCACAGACTTAACCACTTTAACAATAAAAAAATGTCTAAAATAGCAAAAATACAAGCTCACAACATGTTGCGATACGTCGTGAGCTTGTAGATCAGCTATTTTTTACTACGTTCTTGCGCGAAGAAGTAAGGCATTCATTTATGAAAAATATAAAAAGTAAAAGATGGGGATACAAGGTTTCTTCCCGACAGAAACAATATGACCACTGTGGTGCATGCTTGACAAGCTGCCTGGAAATGTATGTGCTCGACATAAAAGGCAGTGAATTTCCTAGAAACATTAAACTATAGTCGCTGACTGTGTTTCCATCTCTCTAACTGTCCACCAGGAGGCTCTTCTTCTTCCTATGATACATGGAAGAAGAAGAAGAAGAAGAAGAAGAAGAAGAAGAAGAAGAAGAAGAAGAAGAAGAAGGGGGCTCTGATTAGCATATGTCAACAGGTTATCCGCACTGGAATGCATCATCTACACAATGTATTGTTTAATTCATGATGAAGGTATCCTCCTTTCCTCTCATCTTTCTTTCCAGAGATTTCACGAGGGAGGTTCTTGTGTCAGAGCAGCCATCAAAAAGCCATTTTGCTCTAATGAAAATGGATCATAGATAATGTGCGAAGGAAAGTGGCCGTGCATTTAAATTACGGAGGTGTGGAAGCTCACGTCAGGATTATAATGGGAGCCTGAGGCTGTTCTTCACTGTTATGAATTCAGACATGGAGCTAAGTATCTGCTGGCCTTCTACAAGTCCACTGCAGTAACCATGAAGAAGGTGGAGGAACAGAAAGAACACACAGAGATTTTTTTTTCCTGTGCTTTTTAGCCTTACCTCCCCTGTGTGTTGTCATTGCTGTTGTATCCTACTTACTCACCTGCCCGGGGGCTCCTCATATACTTTTACTTCTACTCCACTACATCTCAAAGGCAAATATTGTACTTTTACTCCACTACAATTATTAGAAAAATGATGATATTATAAAACATACATTAACCACTTTAGCCCTATTTTATACCTATTTGAAAATAGCCGATCTACAAGCTCACAACAGCTTGCAGATCTGCTATTTTCATACCAATACTTTTGTACTTTTACTCAAGTCAATTTTGAATTCCGGAATTTTACTTGTAACAGAGTGTTTCTTCAATGCAGTATTGATACTTTTACTTAAGTAAGAAATGTGAGTACTTTTTCCACCACTGGTGAGGAGCCCCCACCGGGAGGATGTATAGAGCCTTCGTCCTACTCCTCCCACCCAACACTCCCTGCTGACAGGCGCCGCCCCCAGCCTGTGGGATTATGTGTAATAATCGGCTTCCCTCACTCGAACACGGGCCAATTGTGTTTGTAAAGACGCTTGACTAAGCTGGATGCACCGTGATGGATTCAAAACAACCGGCCTCTGTTGTGGGTGGGCAGCTGCTTTACCTCTGCGCCAACCGAGATCTTTCTGGAGATTTACTAAAGTAAGTACAATTCAGGGTACTTTTACGTTAGGGTTAGATCTACGTGTTTGTAGATCTGCTATTTTCGGCAACGATATTTGTTGTAGAGGGACAAAAAGGTTTAGGGTTAGTTTAGTTTAGGGTCAATGAAGGAGACTATAGAGTTTAAGTGGATAAACACTACATAAGCACCGTAACCCTATATACTATACCCTATGTACTTCATTGACTGTATTGCGATTTTCTTGTTTTTGTCGCATTCCTAAGCCAATAATTTGATGACCGGCGGAGTCGGAGCCAAATTAATTCTCCATGAATACAAGGCTTCATGGGGTGTGTAATTGATAGAAAATAAGTCATATTTTGGATGAACTACTTCTTTAAGTCCTGTTTAGGTTTATCTTACATAGAGCCAGCGTTGCATTTTTAAGATCATAATTAAGCACGCACGCACGCACGCACACACGCACGCACGCACGCGCGCACACACACACACACACACACACACACACACACACACACACACACACACACACACACACACACACACACACACACACACACACACACACACACACACACACGCGCGCGCGCATGCACGCACATACATACATACATACAATTTGATGTATAAATAATACCTCAATTTAATGGGTACTGTACTGTACTGGCCCCGACAGACCGACCTATGATATACAGCATACAGTTTATGAAGAAAGAACATTTTATGGCTAACGTTAATTATGTTGCATCTGCAGCATGTGAGCCTCATTCTTTGGGGAGATGAGAGGAATGGCTGGGTGGTATTAGCCTGAGGCTCCAGTATGGCAGAATGACAGCCCAGTTTATGACGCTGTATAAGGCCTGATTCATGCCTCGCTGTACGATGGGGTCGCATGGCGAACGTTGCCGATCTGCGACAAAGTATAAACCGCGGGGCTTAAGGCTGCAGAATGCTGACTGTGGACCCCAGCCCCACACGCCACTTAGCAAACTGATTTACTAACAATGTGACCAAAACCTGGCCGTGTCGTTAGCAGCCTGCAGCCTTGTATTTAAGTACCGTAATTGAGTAAATGTACTGTTACTTGCCACAACTGGCCATTAGCAGCAGTCTGCCAACTCTCTGCTGCACATCTCTGGCCTCAGCTCTCATTTATGTGCCGTAGAATGGTAGCAAGGCCATCAAAGCCCCATAAACACTCCACTAATGCTTTGTTTTATTCGAACAATCCTTAAACCTTTGATACGGGGCTCTGCTTATCATTGGCACACCTCCAAAAACCTGTGCAGGTTTAAAGCGACGCTGAGCAGATTCATTTGAGGACGGCTCCGCTCTTCTGGGTCCAATTTGGGGCAGAGTTGTGTTTGTGCCATGCAGCCTGTGAGTCTGGCACCTGGTATGGCCAGTGCTGGGACGGGGGCTGATCCATGTTCTTTATCTTTATCTGACTGCACCTCTATTGCATCTGGGCGCCACTTAACAGCACTGATTTCTCCCCCATGTGTCTGAAACCATTCTGTTACAGCCGGCCAAAGTAATCAGACTGTCTGCTGAGGCGTATTGAATTGATCTCTGTCCTGCTCCTCTGGTGAAAGAAACACAGCAGACACTGACAAGGTAGAAGGTCAAACAGACAGAGACAGATTTAAAACTATGATCATCTGCCAGTTCATCAAAAGTTTCAGGTGGTGTCGTATCACACCACACTTCCATTCTGATTAAACGGTGTGCACTATACAGTGTTACGTTCACACTGGCTGTCACGGTCCACTGAGCCCTCGAACTTTTGACTGTCCTTATTTAGGTTTTGGACTTATTGAAAGCATGTTTTACCCCATGTCCGTCTGTCCGCGTGTCCGTCCGTCCGTGTGTCTGTCCGTCCGTCCATCTGTCTGCGAACGGCTAATCTCCGGCACTGTTGGCCCGGTCGCTGCGAAGCTGTGCACACACACTCCCTGGATGCTAATTCAGAACCACATGGGCCTGTTATAGCGCCACCAGGATTTGTGAAAACCCATTTTTGGAAATTACTCCTACAGAATTTATCCACATATCAAGCAAATTGGTACACAGAATCTCTCTAGTCATGTGATCAACACGGATCTGTCCGATTTTCCATATTCCATCCTGATTGGCTAAGGTTGGCTTCCAAAGTTTGCAGGATTGGTCCGTTTTGAAAATGCCTCAAATCATGAACGCAGCTTGTGATTTCCGTGAAATTTCACATCATGCATGCAGTGTCCGCCACCAGGAGACCACAATAACCTACCTGACCTGGCGGAGACCTGTGCTCCGAGGAGCACTTTTTCTAGTTAGGACTGTTTCTGTGTGTTCA